>NC_045438.1:134800266-134963165 GCF_002776525.5 Piliocolobus tephrosceles | reverse complement strand
GCAAGGGGCCACAGAGGACTCTGGAGACTGAACATTACTAGAGCTCTGTAGGCTCTGTAACATTAATGAACAT
The DNA here is from genome assembly GCF_002776525.5 of Piliocolobus tephrosceles. Lineage (NCBI taxonomy): Eukaryota > Metazoa > Chordata > Mammalia > Primates > Cercopithecidae > Piliocolobus > Piliocolobus tephrosceles. The sequence goes on along the minus strand of NC_045438.1, from coordinate 134,963,092 downwards.
GTTATCAAGATGGACTGAAAGCAAAACATATGGTTGGTGGAGAAGAGACAAGTTGCAGGAAGCCTGCACAGGGCGCTGATAGGGCCACCACAAACGAAGTGTCCTATTACTATAAAAGAGAAATAAAAAATGTTAAGACACTGTTGACATTTGAGTGTAATTCGTGTGAATATGTTTTCCGTTCAAAAGACAAATACCTCAGTAGAGTGGTCAAAAGCATTGAACAGAAGAGGAAACTGAAGGGGACATGAATGTATGGCAAGTGTATGGAGAGCCCTGTAAAAAGGCAAATTGTACATCAAACCACATGGCGAGATACAATTTCCTACCCGTTGGATTGTCAAAAACGTCTCCCTGTTGAGGATGTGGAAAATGGAAACTACTCACCTTTTTTTAGGGGGAAGGGCGGGGAGAGGGGATGCAGTCTCACTCTGTTGCCCAGGCTGGAGTGCAGTGATGCGATCTCGGGTTAGTAGCCTCTACCTCCTGGGTTCAAGCAATTCTCCAGCCTCAGCCTCCTGAGTAGCCAGGACTACAGGCACGTGCCACCACGCCCGGCTAATTTTTGTAATTTTTGCATTTTTAGTAAAGAGAGGATTTCCCCCATGTTGGCTAGGATGATCTTGATTTCCTGACCTCGTGATCCGCCCTCACTGGCCTCCCAAAGTGCTGGGATTACAGGCGTAAGCCACTGTGTCCCACCAACTACTCACTCTAAATACCACTCCTTAGGAGCACAATTCAGCTGCACCTTGTAGGGAAGAAGACACACACGTCCTGCGCCCGCTACTGCGCTTGGGGTGTAAACCTCTGGGGACAATCTCATGCGTGTACACAAGGAACCATAAGAGCTGCAGCATTTTAGAGTAAGAAGTATTGCCAATGAGCTCAGCGTTTATTAACCAGAGAAAGGATATGTGAAGTGTGGGACACTCAGAAAAGGAATTCTTGACAGCAGCTAAAATTAATGAACATGTTATCAAGATGGACTGAAAGCAAAACATATGGTTGGTGGAGAAGAGACAAGTTTCAGGAAGCCTCATCCTACAGATTAAAATGTAGAGACGTGCAAATATGATGCTTACTTATGGATACATATATAAGCACTAAGTATTTAAAATCATACATGGGGATGATACCAACTTAGATAAGGTAGCTACCTTTGGAGAGGGAAGGAGGCTATGTAAGAAACTGAGGGGAGGTACACAAAGGATTTCAACTGCATGTGTAATGCTTTGTTGCCTTAAAAATTATCTCAAGCAATCATGCCACTGCACTCCAGCCTGGTTGACAGAGCAAGACTCTGTCTCAAAAAAAAAAAAAAAAAAAAAAATCTCAAGCAAAATTTTTAAAATGGAGTTTCTTTTTATATATAAATATACAAATGCATGTTTATGTGTGTGCATGAATTTCTTATTGCTGTCCTGCCTTTCACTTATTTTATAATAAGCATGAAAATATAGTTTTAATAGTTATATAATATCCCCCCATAATTTATGAACGCATGTCCTGTGGTTGCATATATAGGTTGTTTCTATTTTTTCACACTGCTGTGACTGTCCTTATAAAGATTATTTTCTTAGGGCAGAAAGCTGGGATCACTGGGTCAAAGATTTGAGCTATTTTTAAAGCTCATAATAGTTACTGGGTGAGAATGTTAGTCAGAACACTTTGGGCTGCAAGTGACAGAAAACCAGTTCAAACTGGCTTAAGTAAAAGGGGAAACATGTTGGCTTATGTTACAGAAAAGGCTAGGGAGGGAAGGCTGCCTGCAGGGTGACCCAGTGTCCTCAGGGCTCTCCCCAGCCCCCTGCACCCCTCTCCACCCCTCAGCTCTGCTTTCTTCTGGATCTGCTTCAGGCTTCCCACATCCTCTCCACATGGCACAAAATGACTCCTACAGCTCCAGCACTCACCATCTGTATTCATTTCTGGGGAGGCGATAACAAATTATAAGAAACTTGGTGGCTTCAAACAATAGAAATTTATTCTCTCACAGTTTTGGAGGCCACAAGTCTGAAATCAAGTTGTCTGCAGAGCCATGTGCCTTCTGAGGACTCCAGGGAAGATGCTGTGCCTTGCCTCGCTCAGCATCTGGTGCTGTCAGCATGTCTTGACTTGTGGCCACATCTCTCTTTGCTCAGTTTTCACATTGCCTTCTCCTTTGTGTCTAACTTCTCCTCTCTGTGTGTAAAGGACACTTGTCATGGCATTCAGGGCCAACCCAAATTATCCAGGATAAGCTTCTCCTCCCAAGATCCTTAACTTAATTACATCTTTTGCCATATAGGGCAATATTCGCTTTTTTGGCAGGTAAGGTAATATTTGCAGGTTCCAAGTATTAAGAAGTACATATATCTTTGTGAGATAGGTATTTTCTTCACTCTACCACACCGTTCCTTACAGCTCAAATCCCAGAGGACCAGTTCAGGCAAAAGTCTCAGGACAGGGCTCTAATTAGCCAGCTTCCATCATGTGGCCACTATTAGAGAATTGATGCATAATATAGTTTGGCAAGAATGTGGGTGTGTGTGGGAGATAGCCTGGAGCGGTTTGCTGGGGGTGAGCCTCAGAAAGCCTCTGAGATAAGGCTGAGGCACTGGGGCTCCATTTAGCCGGTCATGGGGGGATGGGAGGTGTCCAGGGGTGTTCAGCAGGGGAACCCTCCAGGGACAGGAGAAAGGGGAGCTGCAGGAGGGCTGAGGGAGGTGGCTGGTGTGGTGATGAAGGTAGGGGAGTGGGTCCGAAGGTAGGAATGACAAGCAAGGGCCACATCTGAGAGAAGTCTCAGGGGATGGAGCAGCAGGTCTCCGAGACTGGGGAGGGGGCTGTGACACAAACAGGGAAGGCCGGGGGAGGTAGTAGTTTGGGGGCAGAGGGAGGAGGGGTCATTCCCTTGGGGACATCCTGAGTTGAGGTGATGGGGATGAATCCTTCATTAGCTTCTGAGGCTCTGTGAGGCTCTGGCCAAGTCCACCCTGACGTCAGGCTGGGCTAAGATCTTCTCCAAGGCAGAGGAGCAGAGAGAGCCTGTCTCGTCTTCCTGACACATTGCGGAACGCAGCCTCCCTTTCCCGGGTCCCCCTGCGGATTGCATGCCAGGGCAGGTGGGTGTTTGGCCTGGAGTGTGTGCTCCCTCCCACCTCGCCTCCGGAGTGGCAGCTCCTTCATCTTCCAGGAGCGGGGAGTGGCAGCAGACAAACTATTTAACAAGCAAAAGGGAGACAGCAGTTCCACAGGCAAGGGTTTCTGCTGAGGGAGCTGCAGCCACAGGCTGAGCAGCTCCTGGGGCTGGCATCTCTCAACCCCTCAGTCCTGCCCTGGGCTAGCGGCCTGCAGGGAGGGCCCCCTGTCAGGCAGAACTGAGCCTCAATGAACCTCACCCCAGCAAAGGTTCCCCCAGGGAACCTGCAGCCACAGTGTGTGTCACAACTGTACTTTGAAGAGAGGGACATTCTAGGTACCCTTGTTTTGTTAATACAAGATGCTGGGATCCCCAGAAATCAGCTCAAGGAGAGACAAAGACTTCAGCCTCCCCTGAGAGCTGATCAGAGATGGCTGTGCTGACCCAGGGTAGGCGGAGACTGGGAGTGGGTGAGGTCTACCCCACCGCTGACTTCCCCACTGGACGGGAGCCTCCGCAGCTGCTGGCTGCTCCTGTTACACGAGGTCCTGTGAGAATGTCGGGAGAGCTGGGCTTCATCTCACAGTCCTTAAGATCCACCCCCACTTCTCTTCCCCAGACAGGCACATGCAGGTGCATATGTGTGCACACACTCAGTCACACACTTTGCTCTTCAGTCCCCACTCCCCTTCCACTGCCCCTCCTGTATTTACACAGCTTTCCCCAGGCCAGGCCTTAACCAAGGGCAGTCAGTCCACACTGGCTGCAAAAGATGGACCACGTTCGCCTCTGGGGTCTCCTGGGAATCTGGACTTGGGCTCTGAGGTATGTGCTTGGACTCAGCATTCATTCCGTGCCTTCTGCTGCTGCAGAGGCTACAAAGCTAACAACAGTGTGGCTCCCGTGCACCTAGGGTTTTCGTTCGTGAGGTTCTGCTGAATGCAGACACCCACATGAGGCCTGCAGGGCAAAAGAGAGGCACAGCCAGCTTCTTCATCCGTTAACTATTTGCTGGTGGCAGGTAGGCTCATGGACACACGAGTTTTCCTTCATGGCATTCCAATGTCCAGGCACGGGCTTTATGGGGCCCAGACGTCGTATGGTGGTGACAGCAGCTTCAGATGATGGATGGCAGCTAGAGTGGTGTGTCCGGTGGTGGCTCTGATTCTTTCCCTTCCTGATGGGGCCAGTTCAGCTGTTTCATACTCATTCCTGGATGCAAGCCTAATGCCGACTGCTATAGCACCTCTAGTGACTTTGTAAGCACCTAATTCCCCATGTTAATCGCCTCTCTGCTTAAAATCCCCACATGCCTTTTGTTTCCTGCACTTAAACCCTGACTGAAACAGATACAAACGTACTTTGTACAAACAGTCGGACTTTTAGCACTAATCTTACAGGTCATGAGCGGCCCAGGCTCCACAAAAATGAAATCAGGAGCACAAAGGTCTGCAGAGAGGCCCCCCTTCACAAACACACACCCCTCCCTTTGCAGAGAGGTGCTTTCTCCCTTCCTGATTCTTCCGCATTTGGGGTCCTGGGCCACAGGTAACCTTGTGTGACAGGATAACAGATGGGAATGTTAATTCATATTCCACGGCTCCTCTGCATCCCCAACCTTGGCCGCTTCCGTTCAGTAGTCAGCAGGACAGCTCAGCTGTTGTCTCAAGGAAGGGATGACTCAGCATAAAGAGGGAGCCAGCAGTCTGTGCTTGGGTTCTGAGTTTCCAAACCCAGGCCTCAAGGGGAAACGGAAATGACTCATGTGGATAAACAGTTTGGTAGCCTGGGGGCATGTGGGATGACAGAGAGCAAGTGTAGCATCTTCCTCCCCTCTCCCACACACACACAGAGGTTTCTGGATCCGGAGTTGAGGCAGAGGCAGGGGAAAGTAAGCAGGGTCTGGAGAGTTTGGCCTCTGAGAAAGATGAGTCCTGAGGTTACCTGGGAACTTTCAGCTTGGCTCACTCTGCTACCTGATTGGGTTGCTCAAGATCCCAATTCCAAATTCCTTGCATCTAATTGGCATAGCTCATCTTTTCCAGGCAGGTCCCAAGTCAGGGGTCAGGGCCAGGCTATGAGGAGATAGCCTGGCTCAGGTGGCCGCCTCTGGCCTAATCAGCCGTGGCCAGGAGCTGCGTCACATGGACTGAGGAATGGGGTGTTAGAGGCTGGGCAGGGCAAAGGCAGGGAGAGGGTTCTCCTAGAATGGGAACAGCTCCTGGCACAGACAGCGAGTCCCTCAAGGCAGGGCCTGCAGGTTATAGGTGTTTTCGCGGCTCCTTCACCTCATCCGTCCATAATGGAGCCACTAAGGTGTCAGCTCCAGGAACTAGGAGTTGAGCCAGCTGGAATATTTATTTGCTTTTGAATTCTTCCGTGTTGCAAGAAACGACCGCTTTGTTAAGAATGCCAGGTACTCCAGCAGTAAATTTCATGCTCCAGTCTCTGTTAGTGCAGTGCAAGGCTGGGCCTTTCACCTGATTGCGCTGTGCCTCAGTTTCCCAATTTATAAACAATACACCTCTTGGGAGGCTTATGTGAAATTCATCAGCATAAAATGCTATGGAAAAGCCTAAAGGAGACCCTACAAATGCAAGGAATGGTCAGTCCTCCTCTTCCCTGTCTCTCTTCCAGCTAGGTCCCTAGTCCCAAGCCCCCATTCCCATGCTGCCCTTGGCCCCCTCAGACCCTAAGTGGAGAGAGGAGGAGACCCCTTCACCCCTGGGGCAAGCACAGTGAGGGGCCCAGGCTGGGCAGGGCAGTGAGGTGCTGACGAGCCTTTCCCGTGATGGATGGCCCGCCAGCTGGAGCTGCAGTTCCAATTTGCTCCACATTTAGACAGCGCTTTACCCACAATTCAACTTGTCAGGCCCACAAATCACTCTGCACAGTCAGACCAAGGAGGCAGTGGGGGAGACAGGAGAAAGAGGTCCAGCAGCTCCTGGAGGACCCCGGGCTGGGGAGAGGGGCTGTGGGGTTGGGGTGCACACTATGTGAGGTCTGGCTCCATCCTGGGCCCCCTTTCCCTCCAAGCCCATCTCCTGCAAGCTCTAGCCACCCCACGGTTCCAGATGGCGCGCTTCATTGGGTCCTAGCCTTGTGCCCTCTTCCCAGCCCCCACTTCCCCCTGGAAACAAGAACAAGGGACCCTGTGCTTATTGTCCCACTGCCCCGGACCATCTTCTGTCCAGCCCACCCAGTGCAGCTCCAGCTGTGTTGCAAGATCTCCAGGGCCTCCCACTGCCTCCCACCCCTCCATGGGACAGACCCATGCCACTTCCAGACCACAGTAGTTAGGACAAGTCAAACAGTCATTCACTCATCCTTTCACTTATTCCTGCCAAAAACATTGATTGAACATTCACTGTGTCACAATGGTGAGCAAAACCTTGGATCCCATAGTCCAGTGACATTAATGAAATAATCAGAGAATTGTACAACTTCAAACCAAGACAGTGGCTGAGCAGAAAAAGATCCTGGGAGCAACGAGAGCATGGAAGTGAGGGGTCTACCAAGGCCTACAGTCTCTCTTGACTCCCTTCCTTTCAGGCTTTGTTTAGGCTCACCTACTCCAGGAAGCCTTCTCTGAATGCCTCATCCGTCTATCATTAATGGGTACTTCATGATGGGTCTCTGGATTCAAGACTCTCCTGGTGTCTTGCCTTTCTGTTAAGTCCCCCATAGGTGAAGACACTCCAAATACACAGGGTTGGCCTACCCAAGTGTGGCCTAGTGTACCTACCACTTAGTGTGCCTACCACCTAGTGTACCTACCACCTAGTGTGCCTACCACCTAGTGTGCCTACCACCAGTGCCTCCTCAGGACTCAGCACAGAGGCTTTCTCCAACAGGAAGCCTTCCCTGGCATGTGACCTGGTCCTGGAGACCCTTTTCTGGCCTCCACAAGCCCCTGGACCCAGAGGACGTTGGCACTGCCCCCCCTCACCTCCACCAGATGCCTCAGAGGCATCAGCTCTACTCTCGGGGACACAAAGAGCTCTCCTGCAGTCCTGTGCCTGCCCCGTCTTCCCCCACCTCTGCCCTCTGCTAATGATGACGTAGAGGCACAGAAAACAGCTTTGATCTACAGCAGCTGCCTCCCTTCATGAAGGATTTCCCTGCCTCAGACATCCCTTTCCCTGGGTTGATCTTGGTGTTCCTGGGTTCATCTCACCAAAGAGGCCCGGTGCTGCTGTTACTCCGAGTGAACTGGGAGGTGGCTCTCCCATCATCTCCACCCAGCCAGGCCCTCGGAGGTCATGCCAGTGAGGGAGTCAGGCCCCCTCAAAGGCGGGGGCCGGGCCCAGAGCTCACAAGCCTGGTGGAGAAAGGTGGGCTGGGTGGTGGTAGGGGCAGGCCTGAGGCGGCTTTGAGTGCCTGCCCATCAGCTCACCTCTCTGCGGAATGGGTAGAGAGAGGCGCCCGCACTTTTCCCCCTTGGAGTTACCAGAACGTGGAGGAGAGAAGCAGAGAGGGAAGTGTGAGTGCTGGCAACTTCCCCTGAACCTGGGGGGCTGGGAGGCAGATGCAGCTCATCACCCACTCTGGCCCGGCCAGAACACCCTCCTGATGAAGCTTCATAGTCAGAGTCGGCCCACTTTCAACTGCTCCAATGCGTGTGTAGCCAAGAGTCACGTCGGGGACAACTATGGTCTGTGGAGAGGAACTCACTCTAGGATCCTCAGCGATGCATTTTTTCCTGGTGAGTTTCAATGAGGACTCCTTTGCCTGGCACTGATTTATGCTCCCAACCTTTCAGGCACTCATGGCTTGCATAAAGGGAGGGCTGTGCACATCAGAGGTGGGCCTGTCGAGCTGAGCTCAGCGGAGCTCCATCCACCCACCCGATTGTGGGAGCTGGCAGGAGCAGGGAGGAGGCCCGCTCCCTGTCTGTGCTGGGGCCACACCCACATGTCTGCTGCCCAGGGCGGGCCGTTCTGATACTCACAGATCTGGTGGTTTGGGGAGAGGCGACAAGCCCATGCATCTAGGAGGGCGCAGAGAAAAGCTGCCTCCAGCCTGGAGGCTCCTCTCTGCTCTTACCTCTTTCAAGGCCCTCCCTTTGGAGGACCTGTATTTTCATCTCTCCTCCCTGCCCTTCTGCTTCCCCCAGCCTCCTCCCAAGCCTCCCACGCCGGGCAGTCTCCATTCCCCTCGGCTGCTCCTGCCCATCTCCACCCTGCGAGCGTGAGTGTGCGGCTGCACCAGCTGCTCCCTGACCAGGGGCCTCTGACGGGGTTTGGCCAGTGGGAGGCACCAGCAGGAGATCAGAGGGTAGGGGGACAATGGATGGGGTAGATCCGGGCCTGCTGGGCTGACAGCACCGAAGGCCCTGGCAGCTGCTGCTCAGCTGGCTCCTCCACACCCACTGATACGGGTTGGCTGTGTCCCCACCCAAATCTCGCCTGGAATTACAGCTCCCATAACTCCCACATGTGGTGGGAGGGGCCCAGTGGGACATAATTTGAATCGTTGGGGCGGTCTCCCCCACACTGTTCTCGTGGTAGGGAATAGGGCTCATGAGATCTGATGATTTGATAAGGGGAAACCTCTTGCGTTTGGCCCCCATTATCTCTTGTCTGCTGCTGTGTGAGACGTGCATTTCACCTTCTGCCATGATTCTGAGGCCTCCCCAGCCACGGCCACGTGGAACTGTGAGTCCATTCAACCTCTTTTTCTTTATAAATTACCCAGTCTTGGCCGGGCGCCGTGGCTCACGCCTGTTATCCCAGTACTTTGGGAGGCCGAGGCGGGCGGATCACAAGGTCAGGAGATCGAGACCATCTTGGCTAACACGGTGAAACCCCGTTTCTGCTAAAAATACAAAAAATTAGCTGGGCGCGTTGGCAGGCGCCTGTAGTCCCAGCTACTCGGGAGGCTGAGACAGGAGAATGGCGTGAACCTGGGAGGCGGAGCTTGCAGTAAGCCGAGATCGCGCCACCGCACTCCAGCCTGGGTGATGAGTAAGACTCCATCTCAAAAAAAAATGAACAAAAAATAAATAAATAAATAACCCAGTCTTGAGTATGTCTTTATTAGCAGTGTGAAAACAGACTAATACACTCACCCTCTCCCGGTCCACTCCCTCCCTGGCCCTTCAGGCCTAGGGGTGGTCATGACTCCGTGCTGCTGGCTCCTAGGCACACTCCACCTTTTTTTTTTTTTTTTTTTTACCTTTTGAGTTTTGCTCTTGTCGCCCAGGCTGGAGTACAGTGGCACAATCTCAGCTCATTGCAACCTCCACCTCCTGAGGGATTCTCTTGCCTCAGCCTCCCAATTAGCTGGAACTATGGGTGTGCACCACTATATCCAGCTGATTTTGTGTTTTTAGTAGAGATGGGGTTTTGTGATGTTGACCAGGCTGGTCTCGAACTCCTGACCTCAGGTGATCTGCCCGCCTTGGCCTCTCAAAATGCTGGGATTACAGGTGTGAGTCACCACACCCAACCTGCTCCATCTTTGCTGGTTTTCCAAAATCCTGTGCACACCTTGGTAAATAGTCCCTTCATGAAACCCTCCTGGCGCCCCTGTTGAGGGTCTCTCTGTTCTTCACTGTTTCCGTCCTCTCTGGTCCTTTCCCCTTCCTTCAGTTTTTCCCTTTTCTCCCTCGCCTTTTCTTCCCAGATTCCTTCCTCTTTTTTTGTCCCTTCCTGGCCTCATTCCTGCTGGGTAGAGGCAGGCTGGTTAAGGACCAGGCTCCAGGGATGACAGTGGCTTGATGGAGCCTGAAGTCCCTGGCATGATGAGGCCTGCCAACCACTTGGAAAGTTCTGAAATTCAGTTATAGTTGATTCGTCTAGCGGGGCCCAGGCCCAGGGCGATTGCTTCAGGTGAGAAAAACCCTCAGGAAAGAGATTTAGAAAACAGATCCCTTCCCTCATCATATCTACTGAGGGGTCATGTACCTGGGGAGATGAACATTTCCAGTTATTGGACCAGGACACCTCCTTCCAGAGAGAACACCTTGGGGCAGGTAGTAGAAATTTGGTTCCTCACAGCAATTTCCATAAAACATTAGTCTCCCACAATGCCTCTTACAAAAGGAGGTTCCACAAGTCAAATAAGTCAGAGAGACTCTGCATTTGGCAGATCCCTATGTGCCGTTATATCAAAGGCTCTGAAAAGGTCTGCAGTAAACAGTGTCCTGTTTCATATGTGTTTTGCTCAATGTGTCCAAAGCTAGATGAGGGAATCAAATTCATTTTTTTTAAATGCAATCATTCCCTGAGCCCAAATCAGCTTCTTTATCTCTAAAAGGGGAAGAATTCATTGCTCTGAAGATTCAAGATGCTAACCATATCTTAGATAAGACTCTCTTGGTTGCAAGGACAGGATTCACATTAAACATAAAGGGGAATTTATGGAAAAGCTATTGGTCATCTTTGGGGGCCCCCAAGGCAGGAGTACATTGTGAGGGCCAAGAACCAGGAGGTGCAGCGTATCTTAGTGTCACACTCCACCCCTTCTCACTTCCGCTTCCTCTGTCTTCCTCTGCAGGCTTCCAGGGCTGTGGGGCCAAATGTGCCCTCTCCTGCCCTCATGGCAGCCTCAGCTCCTGAGTTCTCATCATTTCTTCCTTGCTACAATCAGAACTGAGTCTAGCACCCTTCAGGACAAATCCGGATCCCCAGGAGAGACAGCCTGATGAGTTCAGCTTGGTAAGGGTCTGTTGCTGTCCAATCAGCTGTGGCCAGTGTGCCAGGGTCACGTACCAGTGCGACCGCCACACCACAGCCCATCTGTCCAGGAGTAGTTCTCAGTAAACAGGCTCCAGCTGGGACTCAGGCTGAATAGATGCCCACAAGGATGTCTGCTACAACATGTAAAGTGCCCCACAGCAGGACAAGTGCTCGGCAAGTGTGGCACATATGATTAAGGGAATTCTGTGTCTGTCTGAGAAGAAAGTGGCAATGAGCAATAACAAGGCCTGTCGAGAACTCCAGCCACCCCCTCAAACTTTCAGGTGCATAGAACCACCTGGACATAAGACACAAAAAATGTTACCTCAAAAAGGAAAAAAAATTATTTGATTGAAAATAAAAAAATATTTAAGAAAATTATTTTATTAAAATAAAAAATTTGTTTATCAAAATACATCATTAAGAGTAAAAAGGCAAGACACCAAGTTGAAGAAGATATTTGCAATACACATAGCCAGGAAAGGACAAGAACCCAGAATATATAAAGAACTCCTATAAATCAATAAGAAAAAGACAGACAATCTGATTAAAAAGTTGGCAAAAGATCTGAAGAGGCACTTCACAAAAGAGGATGCCCAAATGGCCAATAAACATAAGAAAATGTGCTCAACATCATTAGTCATCAGGGAAATGCAAGTTGAAGCATAAAATGGTATCACTCCACACCCACAAGCATGGCTGAGATGAAAAGAGAGATGCGCCCAGTGCTGACGAGGATGTGCATCAACTGGAACTCTCAGACACTGCAGGTGGGTGTCTAAATTGGTACAGCCATTTTGGAAAATTGTTCAGCTGTATTTGTTAAACCTGAACACAAGCAAACCCTATCTGTGATGCAACAGTTCTGCTGATCGACATATCTCCATCAGAAATGTATACAAATGTCCACGGAGATACATGTCATCGAATTTTCACGGCAGCCCGCTTTTGATATCCCAAAGCTGGAAACAACCCAATGCCCACCAACAGCAGAATGCATGCAAATTGTGGTACAATCATAGGCTGGAATGCTACTCAGCAGTGAGAATAAACAAACCACAACTGCATATAATGGTATGAATGAGTCTCACAAATAATGTCAAGCAAAAAAAAAAAAAAAAAGCCAGACACAGGTGTCTGTATAATTCTATACATGTGAAATTCAAAAGCAGACAAAACAGAACTGAGCTGTCAGGAGTCAGGATAGTGGCCCTGTTTGGAGAGGTTGGTAACTGGAAGGGACATGAGGGGTTTGTGAGGGCCTGTAAATGTTCTATTTCTCTACCTGGGTAGACATTAAACAGATGTGGAGTTTGTGAAAATGCATGCAGCAACTCACTTTTTACTTCTACACTTTTCTACATTTATGTATCCACTAATATCATTTATGGGGAAAAAAAAACCAGGGAGTTTATTCTAAAATGCAGATTCCTATGACCCACTCCCAGAGATTCTGAATCACCAGGTCCGGGGCAGTACCTAGGAATCTGCATTTTAACAAGTTCCGTGGGTGATTCTGGTGCAGGCTGTGTCACAACCACGCTTTAAAAGCCTGGCCCTGGGCCGGGCACGGTGGCTCACACCTGTAATCCCAGCACTTTGGGAGGCCGAGGTGGGCGGATCACCTGAGGTCAGGAGTTTGAGACCAGCCTGGCCAACATAGCAAAACTTCATCTCTACTAAAAATACAAAAAATTAGCCAGGTGCCTGTAATCCCAGCTACTTGCGAGGTTGGGGCAGGAGAATCACTCGAACCTGGGAGGCGGAGGTTGCAGTGAGCCAAGATTGTGCCACTGCACTCCAGCCTGGTGACAGAGTGAGACTCCTTTAAAAAAAAAAAAAAAAGAAAAAAGAAAAGAAAAAAAGAAAGCCCTAGCCCTGGCCAGTTCTGGGCAGGTTGGAGCTTGACCATTCTTGGCAGCCCACCCAGTTGGCCTTGGCCGGAGGTGCTGGGAGCATGGTTGAGGGTCCTAAGTAGGAGATGGGGAGGCAGAAGGGGCAGGCTGAAAGGCACAGGAGGAGCCAGGCAGCCAGGGGAGGCTGGGGGAGCCACTGCTCTCCAGGACACTCTCAGTAGAACGGATTGCATGTGTAACCTTGGCCAATGCTTGCCATGTGAAATGACCCTTGAAGGGCCAGTCTTTCTCAGGACAGGGTGGGTGACAGAGGATTCCATTCAATGTCCTAATTAAGTAACTTTCTGGGCCTCAGTTTGCTGCTTTAGCATGGAGAGGCCCACTATTGACAGGGTTCTGATTCTGGCTCTGACCCTGAATAGCTGTGTGGCCTTGTGCCAGCCACCTGCCCTCTCTGGGCTTTAGGTTGTTCACTTGTAAAACAAGGAGTGGGACTCTATGACCCTGACCTCTCAGTTTACTGGCCTCTGTGTGGCTCTCCCTTACCCCCGAGCTGAGACTCTCCTCTCATACCTCTTGGAAGGTGCTGCTGTTGTTGACAGTACTGGCCATAGAAGGCTCTGGTTATGGTCAGTTTCATGTCTATTTTCTCCCTCCTACTCCCTGTGCTGGCCAGCCCTGCCCAAGCTGAACGTGGACTCCTGGAGGGCAGAGCTGGGGTCTTACCCATCTCTGTTCCCAGCACCACACACAGTAAATCGTCCTAGACAGTAAATAAAACTTCTTGGAGCCTCCCTGCCCTGAAACGCAGAGATTCTGCTTCCTTCTTTTCTGGGAATAGTACATGAACACTCCAGTCCCCAGGGACAAGAGGGACTGTTGTGCTTTCCCGCCTCCAGCTGGCCTGTGATGTGGCTTCTGGGGAATAAAGGGATACAAAGAGGTGTCCGCACCTCTCCCTCCTGTCCAGAGCCCTGGTAGGCGGGCGGATGGATGAGTGGGTGCTCCTGGCTGTTTCTCTGTTGAGTCCATTACAGGGTGAGTTATTAACTCCTGGTTTGGGCAGGGCAACTGGAGCCCTGGGTGCCCTTTGGAGCCGACAGGGGCAGGCCTGCTCTAATTGAAGGCTTAATTAATGTTCCCAGTGGAGGCCGCAGCCGGTGCCTTCCCTCTGCCATCTGGCCATTTGTCTTTCCCTGGTGGGATCCCCTCTGCCTACCCAGGGAACCTCGACTGCTACTGCTCCTCCTTCTGGGGCCTGAGCACTGGCCCCATCACCCCAGGGGCCCCTTCTTTGGCCCCCCTGCCGGGTCCTATGCCCCGGGGTCATTCTTCAGCCTTCAAGGCTACTCCAAGCTTTGGATGTTTCCACACAGCCCCAGGGCCTTGCAGATACACCTGAGTGGCCCACCAGAATGTTCCAGAGGTGGGCAGGTGGACAGGGCTAAATACTCTCAGCTGGTCTTCCAAGTTGCTCCTAGGGACGCAGGGTGTCGATCTTCACACCCCACCACTATTTGCATGAACAAAGCACCTCCTCAGCCCAAGTTCCAGAACTGAGTGGATGGTACTGGGAGGTCAGCTGGGTCTAGAGGTGTTGTTGAAAGATGACCCTTCCCAGACACAGGGTGGTGTAGATGGTATAGATGGTAGAGGGAACTAAAGTCAGGGAGCTCCTACAACGAGCCAGGTGCCGAGCTGGGGCTGTGCATCCATCATCAGATCTCAACACTCAGCAACGTCTTGGGGAGCCGCATGGTCCCATCTTACAGGCAGGGAAGCGGGAGTGCAGGGCGGTAACTCGTTTGATCAATACCCCACTGTTGGCAAGCAGGGACTCCGGATTGGCTGCTCTGGAGCCCAGGTAGCCTCCCGATTAAAGGCAGCTGAGCTGGCATTGCTATTCTGGGGCACTTCTCCAGGAATGAGGATGGAAATCAGTATTCTGTCGTCTGTGATCTTGCAGTTTCCTGTGTTATTTTTTCTTCCATACCTGACTTGCCTGCTCAGCCCCTATGGAGTGGGAAGGAGGCAGGGTGGGGCCACGGGAGAGCCTTGGGTAGACTGTCAGAGGACTTGGTCTCTTGCTCTGCTCTGCCACTGACCTTAGCCTTTCCCCTTGGGCCTCAGTCTTCTGATCTGTAAAATGGAGATGAACGACCTCTGAGCTGCCCACCTCTCGAGACTCTGTGGGGCTCCTGTGAGGCCGTGTGCTGTCAGAGGAGTGCCTGTGGAGGGGCCACCATCTCCCCACACCTTCCAGGCTTCCTGCTGTCCACCCCACCTGGAGACTCCAGAGTCAGGGGGACCTGAGCTCCACAGCCAACTCTGCTACTCATTCCTGTGTGACCTTAGGTATGTCACCTAATCCCTCAGACCCTGCCCTGGGGAGAGGGGGTGGTGGACCCAGACCTCATCCTAGGGAGGGCTTTGCTGAGGGTTAGGTGCTGGACACTTCTGCACCCAGGGCCAGAGCTGGGACTGGTGTGGGCTGGGGAGATTGGTGTCAGGGTTTGGTTTAGGGACTGAAATTCAACTGGAATTGGGGTAGAACCAGGATTCCTGTCAAATTCAAGACCCGAAGGAAGCTTTCAGCCAGGGTGGGGATATATGTTTTGAGAGCTGCTTGGTGAAGAACTGGGGTCAGGACCAGGTTGGGGACTGCATGAGCGGGTGCTGTGTTGAAGGCCAGGACTTGAGCTGTGGCAGTGCTGGAAGGAGGGAAAATGGGAGTAGGGAGTGTGAGCTCCGGTCCCGGCTCTGCCCTGACCCACCCTGGGCCAGACATTTTGCGACTCTCAGCCTTAGCCTCAGCCTCAGCCTCCTCATCTGTGAGGTCATCCCTCTGCCCTGCAGCTCTCGTAGAACAACCCTGGCCGCCATGCTATCCAGCAGTTCCTGCATTAGGCTCACTGCTAATGCTCTCCGTGTTATGGTCTTTAATCATAACAAAGAGAGAATTGATGCCAAATTAGCATAAGCTACAAGCAGCTATTAGCTGGGAAATATGTAAAGTCTATATTGGTGTCAGGCATTAGGTTCCTCCTGCTTTCCAGGTAAAATCAGCGCCTTCCAGTTGTGCCCCAAATAACACAGAAGTTTGTCCTCATGGGCGGGATTCTGGCTGCAGACACTTCCTCTACCCCACTCCTTCTGAGCCCTGGGGCTGGGAGAGGGAACCAGAGCTGCCTCCCAGTCTCCGGAGAGGCTGTGGGGAGGACCCCCGCCCCTGATCACTGCTACCACCTCTCTGCTCCACCAGCAGCCCCCAGGACCTCTGGAGACCCTTCCTGTGGTAGTTTGAGCTATTAAATTGGACCATTGCAGCATCCAGACCCAGGGTGACCGGCACTACCCAGTAACTGTGTTCTAGCCACTCTAACCCCTCTGCTGGTGCAGCTTCCAGCCATAGAACCCTGAGGTGAGGGAGGAGAGCTGGGCTGGGTGCCTGTTCCTCCCTCCCAGCACCTGGCATGCTAGTGACATGTGCACTTTGCTAAGAGACCTGCTAAGCTGTGTCACACAGCCTGTCAGCCTCTCAAAGCCACTCTCAGGGGGTGGGGGGAAGGCGACCCTGGGCTCCACTGACAGAAGCCATGGAAAAACAGACTTTCTTTCTGGCCCCGAGTTCAAGGTATGGGGCCTACCCCCACTTCTGCTTAAGGCTTTAGACCTGCCCCTTCTCCTGACAGGGACAGATGACAGGTGATGTGAGAATGACCTTCCTCTCTCTTGCCTGGAAGCCCCTGAATTGTTTGCTTCTCCATGGGGGTTCTGATATCATCACACAGGGTGGCGGCTCTCAGAGCCCGCTCCCAGGAGCCCAGCACAGTCACCCGGCTCCAGCTGAGAGGCCTCCCTGGGTCCCTCCGGCCGCAAGGTCTTTGTCCTGGAGACTCGCTCTGCCTGGAAGGCCATTGTCCCAAGTATCCATTCTTAGGTGCACTTTCAGGGGCTCTGGGGAAGAAATGAGCCTCCCTAAATCCACAGAGATTCCGTCTGGCCAGTGGTGGTGGTGGCACCGGGAGCCATGTGAGCCCAGCTGCAGCAATTGATTCAGGGGCGTCATCAGGTCTCTGTAAACCAGACGCCAACTGAGTGTCAGCCAACAGAGTGCTCACCGTATACCTGCACCAACCCTGGCATCATTGGCCCAGTCGCCTCAGCCTTCACATCTGTGATGATGATGGGACCCTGAGCTCCTGGCCCTGACATTCTGAGTCAAGAGACTGGCTGGGATGAGGCCAGCAAAACTTAGGCACAGAATGGGAAGGATCTGATGCGAGGGGTGAAGGGGATGCTAGAGTGGGAGGTTGGGGCTTGGGGATGGTGGTAGGAGGGCAACCCGGGGCCCTTAGGCGGGGAGGTGAGGTCGAGGACACCCTCTGTCTTGCCTCACCATTGTGTTTGGGACTCACGGGGTGTCTCCCACCTTTTTCCCAGCAGGCAAGTGGCTTCAAGCCTGAGGAACCTGAGCTGTGCCCCAAGCAGACACTAGAGGACACTGGGCTCCTTGCAAACTTGGCTGAATTTATGTTCCAGTAAGGGGCAGGAACTTGCCCCAGTAAGGGAGGGGCAAGTTCAGGTCCTGCTTTCTGGGGTGGATGGGCCTGGCTGGCCAGCTTACTGGTGGGAGGCAAGCAGCCAGCTCCCTGCCCCGGGGCCTGCGCCTGCCGGACCCCCTAACCACACCCCTGTGGGAATGGCCTCGGCTCATCCCAGCTGCCTGGAGGCACCAGCCTTGGGTCATCCCTGGTGGGGATGAAGCACCCTGAGGCTCAGAGACTCAGACCGGGTGAGGGGAGATATGGGGGCAAAGCTGGGGTGAAAGCAGCCACCTCGGCCAGAGGGTGCCTTGCCCTGCAGGTGCTGGGGCATTCGTGTTTAATACTACTTTCCCGCACCCCCTGTGCCATGGAGTGACAGGACAGGGCCTCTGGGAGACCATACTGATCAGGCGTCCTCTCAAATTTGGGATTTTTTGGCTGGGCATGGTGCCTCATGCCTATAATCCCAGCATTTTGGGAAGCCAAAGAGGGTGGATCACTTGAGGTCAGGAGTTCAAGACCAGCCTGGCCAACATGGTAAAACCCTGTCTCTACTAAAAATACAAAAATTAGCTAAGTGTGGTGGTGCATGCCTGTAGTCCCAGCTACTTGGGAGGCTGAGGCAGGAGAATTGCTTGAATCCAGGAGGCGGAGGTTGCAGTGAGCCGAGATCATGCCACTGCACTCTAGTCTGGGTGACAGCGGGATGTCACAAAAAAAAAAAAAAAAAAAAAAAAAAAAAATTGGGGATTTCTCAATTACAAACTGGGGCTCAAGACCTGAAAAGGAATTTCTGTTCTGCTCTTGGGGTAAAGCCATGTGGGAGAAAGAATCTGGGTGCCCAGTGCTGGCTTTTCCAGGACATGTCAAGGGTTATGGGGGCAAGAGAGGGATATTGAGGGCCCTGACTCTTGTCCACTGGACCCTGCCTCCAGCCTCATGGGGAGGCCCTCACTTCTGGGGCCAGAGCCTTTGCTGTCAAGGAATGGGAGAGGGGATGGTTCAGGTTCAGGGCTACCCCTCACCCCTGCAGAGAGCCAACGGTCATGCTGAGCTCCTGCTGGCCGTGACACTCCCCTCAGGGTGCTCCTGAATGGAGATGATCCCAGGCCATGGCCCAGCCCCTCTGCTTCGGAGTCAGTCATGGCTGGGTACCTGGGGCCCACTAGGTCTGCTGCCAACAGCCCTGGCCTTGGGGTCCCATGGGACTCCTAGGGACCCCACAGGCACGTGGCTCTGCACTGTCTACTGGCCCTAGCCTGGTGTTTGAGCATCTGGTCTGAGCCCCTGTCTGTGTGGAATTCTGTCCCTCCAAGATAGGGCCTGATGGTTCAACCGTCTCCCTCTTGCCTGGAAAGCACAGCCTCCAAGCTTTTCACACGTAGCTGCTAGCTCGGGAGTGGAGAAGAACAGCACAGAATTTGAAGCCAGATGAATCTAGGTTCAATTCTTGGCTCTGACACTTGCTGGCTATGTGACCTTGACCAGGTCAGTTAACCTCAGTTTGCTCATCTGTAAAATGGCGCTTAAAAAACTACTGACCTCTGGCTGGGCGCGGTGGCTCACGCCTGTAATCCCAACACTTTGGGAGGCTGAGGCAGGAGGATCACCTGAGGTCAGGGGTTTGAGACCAGCCTGGCCAATTTAGTGAAACATCATCTCTACCAAAAATACAAAAATTAGCCGGGTATGGTGGTGGCACACCTGTAATCTCAGCTACCTGGGAGGATGAGGCAGGAGAATTGCTTGAACCCAGGAAGTGGAGGTTGCAGTGAGCCGAGATCGCACCACTGTACTCCAGCCTGGGTGACACAGCAAGACTCCGTCTCCAAAAAAAAAAAAAAAAAAAAAACCCAAAAAACAAACTACTTACCTCCTTAGGTTCTTGTGGGATTTGAGGGTTCACCTCTGCCACTTGGGTCTGGATTTAGCACATAACTGGTCTTCAAAATCAGCTCCTCTTACCTTCCTTACCCCGATCCAGAATCTGAACATAGCCTACCTGGTCCCCTCTTGCCACTGTGCCTCATCAGCCCATCTCACTGTCTGGTCCCTGAGTCCTGCCACACTCGTCCGCTCTCGGGCTGCCACAAGTCAAGACTGCCCCTGCCCCCTGCAGATGCCTGGAGCCTCACCATTGGGCTTCTTGTATTCAGTCACAGCACCTGCCTCCCTGCGCTGTTTTGAAATCAGATGAGATAACAGGTGGGAAAGCTCTTTGCCAACCATGGAGGGCTCTCTGCACGTGCCAGGAGTTAAGATGCTGCCTGTATTGGATGCACCGGGACGGAGAGGACATATCAGTGGCTGCCTCTGCACAGAGCCCTCTGAAGCAATGTCCTTGGCCCTCCACCCCCGTCTGAGCTGGTCTGGAGGCTGCTCCCCGCCAGTGCTCTTGCCTCTCCATTCTAAATGCCATTTCCCCCATCTAAATGCCATTTCCCCTGTCTGGGCTGGAGCTGCTGCCTGCTGTCTGAGGCGGCTGGAAATTTCTCAAACGTCGCTTTGATTTATGGCTCTAGTTAATTCTCAAGGAGGCCCGTGAGATGCCCTGAGCTCTGGAACCTCAATGGGATAAATCATTTAACAGGTGGTTAAATATTCTTTAAGGTCTGGGGAGCACAGGCAGGGTTTAGATTTGGGGAGGGGACCAGGCTGGGGGAGACTTGGCACATTTCTAAATGGAAATAGGGAAAACATTGCATCCACTTCAGGGCCTTTGGAGCAATTTGTTATAAGCCGTGGCTGGAGGCAGCACCTGTGGGCTCCTTCTTGCCCTCAGGCCCCAGAGGCTGGGGCTCCTGGATACTGGGGAGGGGCAGAGGCAGCTGGCTGCAGGTGGGACGAGTTGGCCCCTGCCAGCTGTGCACTCCAGCTGTGTGGTCTCCCAGTTGGGAGCTGCCCACAGGACCCAGAAGCTTCCAGGTAGAAGTGAGGGTTCTGACACCAGCAAACTCAGGGCCAGCCTCCAAGGTGGATGTCTGACACAGCCGGCCAGTCTAGGAGGTAGGCAGCGGGGAGGCCTGGAGCAAACGGATGCCACGTGCCCTACCTGATGGCAGCAAATATGAAATCACATGGGGCAGCCAAATAGAGCAGAGCAGGGCTGTCACTTTGAGACCCCAGAATCATGTAAACCTTCTACTGCACATCTGCAAGGAGCTTTCTGACTTTAAGCCCCATTCCCATCTTTGATAACATCTAACCTGCACACAGGAACCAAGGTCAGCAGGGCAAGAGATGTTACCCTGTTGTCCAAGGTATGAACAGGCTCAGAGGGGCTAAAATCCTACCTGAGTTAGCAAAGCTGGGTAGACACCAGATGGAATCCACACTGGGGCCTGAGAGGATACAGCTCACCCAGAAGGAGAAAGCCCCAGGAGAATCAGGAAGGGGCCCTAGAGGTCACCAGGCCCAAATGTCCATTTTCCAGGTGAGGGCAGGGAGGGGAGTGGTGGAGAAGGAAATGAAACCGCAGGGAGGGGGCCCGAGGATGGGTCCCTGCCTGCCCTGAGCTGAGCCCCCCTCTCTGGATCTCAGTTCCTGTGAAGGAACGTTGCTAGTACAGTCTGAGGAAGGTGTGAAAGGGAAATGGTAGTCCAGCAGGGAGGGAAGGAAGCAGTGGGAGTCCCCCAAACAAACTTCTCTCCCTCCCTGGCCCCAGGTTGCACGCTGAGCTCGGTTCTTCCTGGTCTCCCCAACTCCCTTCTGTCCAGCGCAGCCCCAAGGTGCCAGGTCCAGTGAGGCAAGGCTCTGTGCTGCGAAGATGCATTCCTCTAGCGTGGGCCAGGGTCCACGGGCTGGAGAGGATTTGGAGAGGCCTAGGCGTCAGAGCGCTCCCTGGGCTGAGCTCGGACCTCGGGTCCAGAGAGATCATACCCAGAGAGGAAGGTTGGCTTCAGGGCAGCTCAGCTGGTGCGGACGGGGTCTGGGCCTCTCCAAGAGTGACTCCCACCCGCAGCCCTCTGACCAGGCCAGAAACCCGCAGGAAGAGCTCGCATGGGCCCAGGGCCCCCATGCAGGTACAGAGTGGGCTGCCTTCTTCTGTGTGGCTACCTCCTGCTTCCCATCAAAAGGCTACAAGGAAGGAGGTTGTTGTTTAGGTGGATAAACTGGACCCATGGCTGACAGCGGCCTCTGAGGTTACAGTAGTATCTCCCCTCAGATAG
Source organism: Piliocolobus tephrosceles (assembly GCF_002776525.5). Classification (NCBI taxonomy): domain Eukaryota; kingdom Metazoa; phylum Chordata; class Mammalia; order Primates; family Cercopithecidae; genus Piliocolobus; species Piliocolobus tephrosceles. The sequence goes on along the minus strand of NC_045438.1, from coordinate 134,941,714 downwards.
TTCTGAGGCTCGGGAGGCAGTGGGAGAAGCTCAGGTGTAGGGGTGGCACTTGCTTTCAGGACACAGCTACTCAGCCCTTTCCTCTGCTCTGGCAAACCCCCGGGGCCCTGGAGCAGCGATGGACAAGTGCCGGGGTGGGGAAAGGGGCTGGGAGATCTCTGGGGCATCCCCCCTACCTGCTGCAGCCCTGAGGATGGGGAGGGCTGGGGACGGAGGTGACAGGCACATGCCACACTGCAGTGCCACATCCGCCTCTCTACTCCACTGAGGCCTCTCTCTGCGGTTGCCTGCTGTGGTCTGGTTTGAGTTTATCACGCCTGTGGCTAGGTCCTGTGGCAGGGTGAGGTCTCAACCCCAGTATCTCCTGGGCTCCCCTGATATTGGGCTGGGTCCTGGTAGGTGCCCCACAGGTATTTAACACTCATGTCAGAGAATGCCATCTAGCCCAGATGCATTGCCAAGACCAGAGAGGGCAAGGGAGGGCCCCAGAGTCCCCCAGGCAGTTGGGCCAAGACCCCCTGGGCCCGGCTGGGGCTGGGGTGGGAGAGGAACCAGTTCCTCTGGATGTCAGTGGGAGGCAGCACCACGTGCTCCCCTTCCCCCCAATCTGGGCGCCTGCATCCTCTGAGCTGTCCCGTCCCTCTCCCTCTTATGACAAATGGATGATGAATAATTCACGGGTGGCTCTGGCTTTATGAAGTATTCATCTCTCCCCGGCCTCCAGAGTAATTAAGTCTCCAGCCAGCACAGTGAGCATCTGTAGCAGCCCATTAGCAGCGCCTTGCCCTACGTCAAACTGCCTCTCTGGCTGGCCCAGGGTGGATGGGGTCTTGGTTCCACAGCCTGGGTTCTCAGCCTAGAGCAAACTATTGGATTTTGCAACGAGTTGGAGGGTTGCAGATTAGACGGCTTCCAGAGGGAAGGGTTGAGGTTAAGGAGGGTTTTCTGCCTCTGGGGCTAGTAGTGACTTTAGAGATCTTTCTTCATGTGTAGCTGGAGGGGTCCAGAGTAGGGAGGTTGCTGGTTCCAAACTTCATGCTAGTCAGTGGCAGATAGGGGAGCCCCAGTCCAGTGCTCTGGGCACTAATGAGGCTTCCTGCGTTCCGTTGTCTTGCTCCAAGCGCAGGAATATCTCCAATGGGGTGCTGAGAGACCAGAGACTACCCCTTTACCTTGCTCCAGGCCGCCTACCCCAGGGTGCCTGGGAAGGGGGTCTGGCCTAGTGGTAGGGAGCAGGGGTACAGCAGGAGTGTCTAGTATTTCCCTGACCAGGGGCTGGCTCAGCAGGGCACCAGGCCTGGCTGCCCTCCCCAGCCCCCTCCACACCCGGATCCACTCACTCAGCACTTCCCGCTTCCCTACCAGGTTCTGTGGGCACTATCCCTGTCCTCCTGGAGCACTGGTGGGCACTGGGCAGGCTGGCAGCTCAGAGGCTCAGAGCTAGGGTGGAGGGGGCACCGGGGCCTGCAGGAGCCAGAGGTCAGGCCCAGGAAGGAAGTGGGCAGCCAACAGCTTCCCTCACTCTGGCTGAGGGCCCACAGCCAGCCTGGAGTTGTTGGCTACTGTTTGGGATGCCTTTCCCTGGCTGGAGCCAAAGGGATGGGGAATGAGGGGGAAGAAGCCTACTCATCTTTCTTTTTTTTTGATACATATTTTTTTGGCAACCCTTGAACCAGAATAGGTTCAGAGACACTCCCTGCCTACTCATCTTTCAAAGCTCAGCCCACAGTGGTTGCCTGGGGTGGGAGTTGGGGAACAGTGACTGGAAAGGGGCGGGAGAGAACTTTCTGGAGGGAACTTTCTGGGGGAGGTGGAATGGCTCTATATCTCGATTGGCATGGTGAGTACCCAGGTACGCACATTTGTTAAAGTTCATCCAACTGTTCACTTAAAATGGGTACATTTTATTATTTATAAATCATACCCCCAGTAAGTCAATTTAAACAAGATCTCCGCCCAGGGTCATCTCCTCCAGGAAGCCATTCTGGGTGCCCAGACTGGGCTAAGAGCCCTCTGCTTGGCTCCAGCAGGACCCTAGACCACTCCTGCCTCAACATTAACCAGCCTGGATTATCAGTATCCGATTGCGGCAGCCTCCTGTGGCCTGTGGCCCCTCCCCTTGGAATCTCCAAGCCCCAGCAGCGCTGCGCAGGTGGGAGGCACCCTGGTATTGATGTGCATGTGGAGTGGGCATGGTGTGAACATGCCCCCTCTTTCTTGGGCTTCGGGGTAAGAATTTGGAGTCAGACAAATCTGGGTTCAAATCCCACTTCTGCCACTCACTAGCTGGGTGGCCTTAGGTAAGTAACTTGCTCTCTTTGAGCCTCAGGGAGAGATGCTAATGAGCTGACCTCCCAGACAGGTGTGAGACTTAGAGGTGTAAATACAAGCACTCAGCACTGCCCCAGAAGGCACCACTAAAGTGCTACCCTCCTCTCTACGCCAGGCCTCCTTCCAAAGGCCTTTCTTGCATGAACCCATATAGGACTCACAGCCACTTTGGTATTGTTGCTATCCCCATTCGATGTGTGAGGTAATGGAAGCACAGGGTGGCTGAGCGCTTTGCCCAGGGCTGAGCTGGTGGAGGCAGCGGAGTGCATGCTCAGGCAGTCTGGCTCCAGTCAGTCCATGCGGCTGCTCTACCGTGTCCAATGGATGGTAGCTGCTATTTGTGTTATATTATTTCTCCTCCCCCCCGTCACCAGAACCAACTCCAGTCTTTAAGGTCATGGTGACAGTTAACGGGAAGCTTGCTCAGACAAGATCTTCTCACTCTCCACAGCGTTTCTGAGTGGAAAACAGGCTAGGCCCCATTGCCAGGCAAACGTCCTCATGTTGACAGGAGCCTGGCAGATTAGCTACACAGACGGTTCAGCTCAATTCCCAAACATTTAGCCAACACCTACGAGGTGCCAGGAAGTATGCTGGCTACCAGGGAGCAGAGGAGGGCTGGGAAGATGGAGGACACACTCTAAGCCTGCCCTGGAGGGGCAGAGTATACTGAAGAGGGCCTGGCCATACCCCAGCCATATCCCAAAGTTTCTTGTCTAACCCTCATCTGGTCTAGGCTTTGGAGGTGATGTTTGTCATTCTCTTGACCACTCAGACCCTGAGAAGTTGGAGGAAGCCCCTGCTCACTCCATATGCCCCTGTTTCCCACTGTGGAATCCCAACAGCTGCTTTCCCGGACTCTGGTGTGGCCAGGGCAGAGACACAGAGCCACGTTCCACCAAGGGGAAGCTGTGACCCTAGAGAAGGGCCCCTGAGCAGGCTGCTGGGGTGAGGGTGGCTGCAGGCACGGTGGCGTGGCAGGGGTTTCAGTGTCAAAGCCTCAGTAACGGTGGGTGAGATGGGATGCCGGGACCTGCTCCCATGACAGAGGGGTCTCTGTGATCTAGCCCTGCAGTGATTTCAGACGATATTCCTGGTAGTGTAGTTACTAAAGGGCCTTAGGCCCTCCCAGTGACTCTGTGACTTGCTACGTATCCCAGAATAAATTCCTTTTCTGCTTAAACTACTTGGAGGTGGCGGTGGGGGTGGTGGTTCAGCAGCTGGGCTGGTAGGGCCCTCATCCTACAACCACCTCACATAGGGCTGCTGTGCAAGCCACATCGAGGGGCATGGGACAGGGCCTGCCGAAGCCACAACCCTGCTCCCCACCCTGGAGCCCCCATAGGACTGACGAGGAGCGCAGAGAGTGGAAGGGGTGTGTGGTGGGTACGGTGCGCTGGCTCACTCACTTCCCATTCCCGTTCTCCTCGGCTGGGCTTCCCTTTCTGCCCTGGGAGTCTGGAAAGCTACAACTACGCTTCCCAGACTTTCTTGGGGTTCTTGGATTCCAGTCATGTTGAGATTCTGCCAACCTGACACAAGAGACTTTGGTTTGGAGCTGAGCTGTGAGGGCAGCGAGGAAGGGCGTGAGGTGTCCATTTTACTATAGCCAGTCATGGCATCAGACTTTTGAAGGCTGCTTCTCTATCCTGCAACTTCTGGATTCTGCAGTGGCAGCAGCCCCCTTGCCGGCCCCGTTCTGGGGTGTGCTGTTGGGAGTTGTTCATGGAAGCTCAGTTAGTTTGTTTATTCAGATCTACCAGTGCTTTTTTGAGTCATCCACACCCCTTGATAAATGCCCTTTTCTTAAACAAGAATCATGGGATTCTGTCATCTGCAGCTGAGAACCCCCTCCCTCCTGCCCAGCAGAGTCCCAGCCTTCATCTGTCCTCCCCTGGCCTGGCGGCCCCTCCTGCTGCCACCGCCCAGTCAGCTTCATCCTCCCCAGCAGAGACTTCCTCACGGCTGTTGCCAGTGCTCAGCTGTTCCTCTAGGCACCTTCTGAAGACCGGAGTCATAGCATTCTAAGACTCCCCAAAGGGCACATATGCTGGGGCCCTACAGCTGTTCCCACCGGGCTCTGGCTATGAGAGTTTACAAGCAGATGGGCTTTCTACCTGCAGACAGGATGCTGTCCAGGATTTAATTGGATAGAGAACATGCCTCTGTAGCTAGTTTAAGCAGGAACGACTTACTACTGGGTCTTAGTTTATACAGAATTGTCAGAAGGGCTCATGACATAGACTCTGGGTTGGGCTTAAGTTCTTAAAGCCTTGATGCAGAAGTGAGTTGCCAAGAGAGCTGCTGCCTCTTCTGCAATCATGAAGCTGCAGAGTCTAGAAGCTTCCTGCAGCTGTTGGCTCCAGAATCACATCCTGCCTGCCACAGTAAGGAAACTGCTGAGTCAGACAACTACCTGCTGAGTTGAAAAGTTGCTGCTACAGTTGCTGATTCCAAAACCATGCTGCTTCTGCCACTGTCTACACCTGAAAAGTAAATATCCCACACCCTGTCTCTTTCCTCACATGACTCAGCTCCAAAGTCAAGTCTCATGCAGGTGCATGTATATTGGTGACTCCAAATCACATCTGGAACCCTAGCTGTAAAGGAAGTCTTAGAACTGTTGTAGTTGGAAGACAGGTTGGGTGGGCCAAGCTGTTGCATCTGCCCTCTTGCCTTCCTGCCACTCCTGACAACATCCCCAGGGTATGCAGGACTTGAGGGTGAGCCAGGGCCTGGGAGATCCATGAGCTGGGAGCACCAAGGGACTGATGCTGGGTAAGGCATTCAGCTCTGGCCAGAACGGGGAGGAGGGCAGTGGCACCACTATTCAGATTAGGGATGCAGACTGTTAAAGCAGGGGCCACAGGCCAGCTGCTCCACATATAAGCAGACATGAGTCCATTATGGACAGAGAAGAGCCCTGGTGCTCAGCAGCAGGAGCCCTGCGGAGCCCAGCATGTAGCTGAGCAAGTGTGATGTTCACATAGGGATCAGGAGGCGGTGGTGCCTGCATGGAAATGAGCCAGCTTCCTGTGGGGCAGGTTCCAGTCTGCTGCCAAGCACACAGCCCTCTCAGGAGCACTAGAATGGGTACAGGCTGCCAGGGAACCCAAGGGAGTAAGGGGCCACAGAACCTCCGGACTAGCTTCAGGTTCCATTGGCCTCATTCCCTAAGGTCACATGGATGCCTGGTTAGAAGGATCAGGGCAGAGATGGTGCTAGAGTTGGGGTAGATTGGGGTGTGGGGAGGCTGGGCTTGTGGCCACTCCCAGGAGCACATTCTCCACAGCAGCATCTTAAATAAAGAAGCCTGTTGATATTAAGGCTGTGAAGGTTCTCACAGGGGCACTGGAAGTGTGAACAGGATGTAGGAAGGTGGTGGTCCAGGAGTGGAGCCATTCCCTCTCTGCTTGGTGTCTTGGGGTCTTCATCTATGAAGATTGTTATCATATCTCTGACGGCGACCGTGATAAAGTTGGAGATATGAGTTAATACACGGAACGCTCAGCACAGGCTTAGCACAGACCTAGGTGCTCAATAAATATTACCATCTTCATCAAACATTAGGCAGGGAAAGAGCAAGCCAGGTGAAAGGGAGTGCTTCTCATGTACACATTCCTCTAATGCTTAGAATTCTCAATTCTCAATGCCTTCTCAATGCTATACCTTCCCACCACCCTCATCAACCAGGCTGGGAGCTCCCTGGTGGGGCAGGACCATGTCTTGGTTCCCGCATTCCTAGCCAGTGTTCTAAGACACATTCTCATTGGACAGATAAGGTCACATGACTACTCCTGCTTCATTACTGGGCTGGGAGTTCAGGTGCACCAATTGGCTTAGCCCAGGTCATGTGTTCCACCCCAGTGGGTAGTGAGTGTTTCCCCAGATGTCCAGGATCCCCCCAAAGAGAACAGGTGCTCTTGGGAAGAGGGAAAGAGGGAGAGGAGAAGTTGAGGGGAAGAACCTGTGTTCACCATGGATGCCCAGAGACCACTGTGTATGATTCCTCCTTTCTAGACCAGTCCTTCTGCCTAGGGGTGGGAGGTCCGTAAATGGAGGGACCCAGAATCCTAGGGAAGAGGCCCCTCAGGCAATTTACATCTTCACATCCATGCCAAACAGTCCCCACAGGACCTGCCCATTGTGCCCTCTCAGCCTGCTGCCTCCCTGCTGCCCTCACCCCTAATGGCTTTAAATAGGATTCTGGGGGGAGGTGGAGGAGGAAGGGCAGGTCTGGAGGCTTGTGGACAGGGAGACCTGAGAAGGGCCTAAGACACTCTTGAGAAGGGACCCTTGGTGGATTTCTCTGGCCTTCACAGAACCTGCTGTGTCATCCTGCACAGCCTCACCCCCACCAAGAGGCGCTTTATTCCTGCAATCTCCTTCTTCAGGGCAGCCATCTTGTCCACAAGCCTGAGCACCTCCCAGATAGCTGTTCTCACCAGAACCCAACCCAACTCTCTGAAAGCTGCAGAGCGGAGCGGCTGCTCCCTCTGGGGCCTCTTCTCCCGCTCCTTCTATGCTGCCCAGGAGCCACCCAGTCCTTGCAAGGGTTTCACCTGGCTCCGCGGACTTACGTCCTCCTGTGGGCTCCTGAGGCCTCTGTGGCCAAGTACCCTCTCCTACCCCATGCTGGGCCTTCCAGGCCTTCGTGTCATGTGCAGTCCCTTACCAGGAATGCCCTCGCCCTCTCCCTCCCCTCCTCGGAGCCCCCACAGCTGCTGGCATCTGCCTCCAGCCCTAATCACACTTAGGACCCTGTGCTGTCGTGGTCGCCTGGCGACTCTCCCACTGCAGGAGGCAACTCAAGGCCAGGGCCTGGCTCTAATGCCCCCAAATTAACACAGTGCATGGGACACAGCAGATGCTTCAAATCTGTTGAAAAAAAAATGAATGCACACATGCTGTATCACCCAGTGGTGGCTCACTCCCCACCCCAAAGCCCGCCAGGCAACCCTTGACAGCAATGGGGTTTCTTGACTCTGTAGCAGCAGCATGGGGTGCCGACTTTACACTTCCTGCCCATGGAAGTCCCTGGTCAGAGAAAGTCTTTTATGAATGTTCTTGTTTGTGGGCTGTAATGAGCACAAAACCGGGTGCCTAGATTGTTCCCTTGACTAATCTTTCCTGCAGGGGTTGTGCAGGAAAAATAAATGTGCATGAAGAACATGTAGGCAAATCACAGGTTCCGAGTCTCTGCTGGTTTGTGAGTGTGCGCTGGTGTGTGTGAATGGGTAGGTGTGAATGTGTGTTGGGGGGGGTGAGTGTGTAGGTGTGAGTGTGGGTGAATGTGTGAGACAGGATATATGTGTATGAGTGTGAGTGGATGATTGTGTGCAAATGTGTGTGTGTGAATGTGTGATGTGTGTGTATGTGAATGTGTGGGTATATATGTGGGTGTATGGGTGTGACTGTGTGGGTGTGTGAGTGTGGTTGTGATAGAGGCAGGAGGCAGAGAAATCCTAGGCAGACAGGGGTGGGTCCCTGGTGAAACCCCACCTTCAAGTCAAAACCAGCCTGAAACCTGAGACCCGGAGTGAGAACTTCTATTCCTATTTGCCTGCTCTCTCCTGATTGGTTTTTTTTTTGAATAATGCCTTTTTTTTTTTTGGAATAATGCCTTTTTACCAATCAAACGTTGCCTTTCAAATACTACCTGCAGCCCCCATCCTGTGCCTATAAAGACCCCAGACTCAGTTGGTAGAGACTGAGATGGCCTGACTTCAGGGAAGAGACGACTTGACTTCGGAGAGGGACACCCTGACTTTAGGGAAAAGACAACCTGACTTTGGAACAGAGACAAGCTGACTTTGAGGAAGACAACCTGCCCTTCTCATCCCCTCTCCAGCTCCCGTCTCCGTTGAGAGCTGATTCTGTCACTCAATAAAATTCTCTGCCCTTATCACCCTTCAACTGTCAGCATGACCTCATTCTTCTGGGATGCTGCACAAGACCTCAGGACCCATTGATTTTAGGTACCCAGAAGGGCTGTCACACTGGTCCTTTGCCCTCACTGGCAGACGGCAGCCACACCACACAATGGGGCCAGGGGCTGACTGAGCTGCTAACATGCCGCTGTCCATCAGGCTGTGGATGGTGGAACTAAAAGAGCTAATTAGCACACTAACACCTGCTCTGGGGCTTTGAGATCATAGACACTCTTGCCTGGGTACTGCTGCATTTCCCTTGAGGTGACACGCCTGGTCTGGCCACAGGCCTCACATGGAATTTGCTCCTGTGTTGGTGCTTGGAGTGACCGGCTGAATCCTGCACTCGCTCGCTCCTGCAAGGGGCTGAGTATGGCGGGCCAAGTAGACAGGGCACCCCTTCTGTGAGTCTGGGAAACAGGCTAAGAAAAATCCCTGCATCAGTTGTGAATGTATGGATGAGTGTGTGTGTGTGAGAGAGAGTATGTGTGTGAGTGTGTGTGTGGGGGTGTCAATGTGTGTGTGTGTGTGTGTGTATGTATGTAGTTTAACCTGGTTCCATCCCCCCCACACCACTCCATCCCTGGCCCTTGGGAACACATCTGGAATCAAAATAGAAATTAATAGGGTTGAACATACCCATTTCTGTCCCCTGAAACCAACCACTGCTACTTTAGAAACTGATATGGAAATGTTAAAATCCAGACAAAACTCTAGAGCAAAAAACAGCCCTCAGTCAGGAAAAATAAACATTATACAGGACCCATATGTCCATGCACCTAACTTAAATGAGGATTCATAGAAATTTACCCTTCCCAGCTTGTCATACACTCATACACTGGATATATTCTACTTGTTTTTCTCTCTCTCTTTTTTTTTTTTTTTATGATGCTGGTCACAGCCCATGAAATTGCTTTCACTACCCACCAATGAATGGGCTCTTATCTTGCTGTTCAAGTCATCATCTTTGAGCATCTCCCCTCCCTAGGGTTTTGTAAGAGTGAATGTGAGTAGCCAACTGTTCTGTGTGCTTGGTGGAGGAACAAAGGCAGAGGTGAGGTACAGAGGTGAGGATGAGAGGGCGTAGCGAGGGTGTAGCTCCCTGAGTGGGACGGCTGGCTCTTACAAAGGCATCAGCCCATGAAGACTTGATTGACCATGGGCTGCCTCAAGAAAAGGGGAGACTGGCATTCTGCTGCCAGCCTGAGGGTCACAGCTTTGTAGTCACATTGTAGGAAATTTCCCAAGGCTTGGAGGAAGACCTCACTCCCTTCATTCTTCCTCTCTTCCTCACTCCCTGTATCAGTCTGTTCTCACAGTGCTAATAAAGACATATCGGAGCCTGAGTAACTTATAAAGAGGTTTAATTGACTCACAGTTTTGCATGGCCAGCAAAGCCTCAGGAAACTTATAAGCATGGCAGAAGGGGAAGCAAACACGTCCTTCTTCACATGGCAGCAGGAGAGAGAATGAGAGTGAAGGAAGGGGGAAACCCCTTATAAAACCATCACATCTTGTGAGAACTCACTATTAAAAGAACAGCATGGGGGAAACTGCCCCCATGAACCAATTACCTGGTCCCGCCCTTGACATGTGGGAATTATTACAATTCAAGATGAGATTTTGGGGGAGTCACAGCCAAATCACTCCCCTCACCTCCTCTCGTCCTTCTCCTTCCCTCACTTCTTGAGGCCAGCAGCAATTCAGTGGTTCAGTCACTACTAGGATCTGGCCAAAGGGGCTTCCTGTCTAGACCCTGACCCACCTCCTGGATCATGGCCCTGAATGAGCCCCATCCTTACCCTGGGGTGCTGGCCCTTGCTTCTGAGAGTCCTCAGATGGGCTGATGGCTATGGTGCTGGGCTAGAAGCCTGTGGGTGAAGAGCCTCAGAGGCCTGCCCGTTGGTGACTGGGTCATTAGTAATGGGGGTAGGGAGGGATCTGTAGATGTTGGTGTTTGTTTTAATGCTTCCTAGAGCACAGCCCATCCCAAGAATATAATTTTCATTATATGATATCAACATTTAGCTTCAGCAATGGAAATGTCAACATTAATTATTTTCAAGCAGTCTTGATGGCTCTGGAAATAAATCAATATAAATAATGTTTCCATAAACTCTGAATCATGCTCCTAATAGTGTTATAGCTATAATTTTAATATTCAAAACAATTTTTCTTTGCATCTTAGCAATTAATTGTTGCCAAGTGCTCATTTTTTGGGATCCCTATTGCTGTCAGCTCAGAGCCAGAGGCTGGGGGTGCGGTGACCAGGTCCCTGGCCCTGAAACCATTCCTAGCTCTCCTTGCCCAAAGACTTAGGCTTGGTAGAACATCTCTTCCCCCAAAAAACATGCGTTTTGCTCTCAGCCCATTTAGAGTTTACTCACCCTTTGGCTTACTCTCTCCAAGATGCCTGGCGGCGTGGCACTCATCAGCTTCCTCCAGGACTTCTCAGGCAGACAGTGGGGCAGGTGGGGCAGTCCAGGGAGTTGGGCTTGCCCAAGGTATGCCACTCACCAGCTGTGTGACTCTGGACAACTGAGTCCAGGTGGCAGAGCCAAGGATCATCTACCAGGCAGGGTTCTTATATGCAGGGTACAGAGAATGACTCAGGTGGATATGAGCAGAAACAGAATTTATTAAAGGATACCATGTAGCAAAGGCAATTGACCAGGAATAGCATCTGAAATTCCACTGAGAAGCTGGTTCCAGAGGATGCCACTGGCGCCCCAGAAAGGTCCTTGTCCCTGTGGTTTGCACAGCACACAGGGCCAGATGTTGGGGAGCTGCTGGTTTCTGTTCCTATAAAGCTGCCTTTGAAAACCAGATGTGGTCACGGCCACTTCCATCACCAGAATGGGGAGTTTTCCCTTCCCCAACATGCTGCTTGAGGCCTGGGTGTTCCACTGGTGTGGCCAGGGACACCTATCACAGCCAACCTGCAAACAAGTATAAAAAAGTGAGTATTGGACAGGCGAGGTGGCTCACGCCTGTAATCCCAGCACTTTGGGAGGCTGAGAGGGGGTGGATGACGGGATCAGGAATTCAAGACCAGCCTGGCCAAGATGGGGAAACCCCGTAACTACTAAAAAACTGCAAAAATTAGCCAGGTGCAGTGGCAGGTGCCTGTAATCCCAGCCACTTGGGAGGCTGAGGCAGGAGAATCGCTTGAACCCAGGTGGCAGAGGTTGTGGTGAGCCGAAATCGCACCACTGCACTCCAGCCTGGGTGAGAGAGAGAGACTCTGTCTCAAAAAAAAAAAAAAAAAAAAAAAGGAAAGAAAAAAGAAAAAGTGAGTATCTGGGATTTTGCATTTCTGTAAAAGGAGGTAGGCTTTCCACTTAATACAGCATGGGGAAGGGTCCCCAGACATAAGAAGATTTCAGCTGCTGGGAGTCAGAAAGAAGGGCAGACAGCCCCACTGTGGCCACAGGCCTCTCTCTGCCTGGTTGCCAAAGATCCTCCACAGCTGTTGTGTTTAATGTCGACATTTTTCTCAATGAAGAGCTATGCAAGTGCAACTCCAAACACCTCTCTGTCCAATCTGACTTCTGCCCTGAGCTTGCACTTAGGATTCGCCTTCCCCCATCCATGATCAACAGGAAGAGTGCACTGAGGGTTCTGGTCCCCATGACAGTTGCATTTCTCAGGATAAATAAATAACTGGGCCAGGCATGGTGGCTCACACATGGAATCCCAGTGCTTTGGGAGGCTGCAGATGGGGGATCACTTGAGGCCAGGAGTTCAAAACCAGCCTGGGAAACACAGGAGACCCTATCTCTATAAAAAATGTAAGCTGCAGTGAGCTGTGATTGCACCATTGCACTCCAGCCTGGGTCACAGAGTCAAACTCTGTCTCAAAAAATAAAAATAATAAACAAGACATACTTGGTATTATGGGTTTAGAAATTGGTCTCTCGTGAGGCTACAGCCGTTGGACAATGCCCCCAGGCCCAGGTTCTTCTGAGCTGCCAGCCATTTAGGTTCCCCTTTACCAAGGCTGATTCCTGTGTGGATCCCAGCTGGCAGCGCCCGTGACTGGGAGCCGTCGGTGCCTTTCTATTCTCACAGCCACAGGCTCTTCCTTAGCTACCATGCAGCAGAAGCAGAAATCAGAACGTGGAGACTGTGGATTCACTCACAGAAAGGTTTAAAATCTGTTAAAGGATTTATTGAAACATCAACCTTCACTTTAAAACATTGAAATTCTATTCAACTGGGACTCTGGGAAATTCCAGAACCCATGGCTCCTCAGTGCTAAGGAGCTGAACGCTGGGCGCCTCCCAGTTCTGCACTGTGGGATGGACGAATGAATGAATGAATGAATGAATGAGTGGACGAAGAGCCTGTCCTCCTAGGCCAAGACAGGCGTTCAGCAGTCTGGGGGAGGAGAGGGTTGGGGTAAATGAATCTTTTGAGCACAAGATGATTGCTCCTTTGCTGAGGGTGGGGCTGGGAGGCCAATCCAGGTAGGGGGTGGACGGGATGATCTCCTGGATCCCTTTGTTGGAATTTTTTCTGAAGATGCCCCAAGATTTAAGATTGGAGTCAAACAAGGAGAGCAGACAGAATTGATTAAAGCAGCGGGGGATGGGACAGTCCTGCTCCATGCACATTGCTTTAAAAGGCCTAACAGAGGCATGAAATGATTTTTTCTTTATGTATGAAGAGAAAAGAGGGAAATTTAAAAGCTCCTTTTCTTTTTTCAAATTTTGTTCCTTCTACCAAAGAAAAGAAACAAGTATTTGTACTGTAGCGCTAGCGGTCCATTTGATTACTATACCCAGGGCAACCAATTTATATTATTCCTGAGCAAGATCTTTGGAGATTAACTTTCCATCCCGTAGTTCATTAATCTCTGCCATCCAGGGTTCAGGTGAGTACGTTGGCTATGCTGGAGAATGTTTTTAATCTCCAAATTTACTCAAGAAGTTTCTTCTAACGGTTGCATTATTTCAACCTCATCTGCTTCACTCCTGTTCCAGGTCTTCTCCCCTCCTTCCTACCAGGCCAGCATTTCTACTCTGTGCAGCTACCAGCGAGGAGGGCCTGCGGGCTCAAAGACCCAACAGGAATTCCTGCAGAAGCCCCACAGCGTGAAGAGGGGCTATGGGATGTATGAGCCTGCATGCAGCAAGGGTTGTGCCGTTCTTCTGTAGCAGAGGGAAAGGGAGAGGGGAGAGGAAAGAGAGGGGTAGGGAGGCCACAGTGGGACAGTGGGAGGGAGAGAGAACGGAGGGCAGGTGGGCTGTGGCCAGCTGCAGGGCTCAGAAGGAGCCGCAGGCCTGCAGTGTGTTTCTCTGTACTAGCACCGGCCTGAGAAATAAACTACCTAGGGGTGGGAGTCTTGGGAAGCTGAGAAGGGCTGGCAGCTGAGCAGCTCTTGGACACGGCCCTCGGCTCCTACCTGTGCCTCCCTGTGCAGGGAGAAAGCTGCAGGATGGCCAGAAGGTCCTGCTAGGGACAGAGCTCCCCACTCATCAAGGCCTGGGTTGGAGGGACCCCTGGGACAGTGCAAGAGGAGGAGCTTGGGGTAGGGGCAGAGGGCCTGAGAGGTGGCCCAGAGCAGCAAGCAGGTGCTCCAAAGAGAATGTCCTCATACCCTTCTGCTGGGGAGAGGAACCTGGCTCCCTAGTGCTCCCGGGCGAGGGCCATCTCTGTCGGATAAGCCCTCCGCTATATCAGTGGCAGCAGTTGTGGGTGTGAGCACCAAATACTTCTGTTGTCTATCCAAAATGGGGATACTGGCAGGTTGTCTGTGCCTCCCAGGAGTGCCAGGCTAGCTGGTGAGATGGCCCTGGGGAACTGAGCTTCCCCCAGCATGGGGTAGGGGTGGGGGTGGACGGGCCAGTGGAACTTCTGTGCTGTTGCTGGCCAACTCAGGCCTTCACAAGGCAGCCTTTCCTCTGCGGAGGACGGCCGAAACTGCAGGAGTGAGTTGGAAGGTGAGGAGAGGGTCCCAGGCTTGGAGCAAGAACCTGGCCATGGCTGTCCATCCCTCCACTCCCTTGCGTGGGGACACCTTCCCAGAATGTGCCTACACTGTGCCCCTCTCTTGTGACAAGAGCAGGCGTGGTGCTATGAGACTTCCCAGGGCTTCCTGCAGGAGCATTAATCACTGGAGGAAGGGCCAGGGCAGTGGCAGGCCAGGGACAGTGGGCCACTCCATGGAGCACAGAGCAGTGGGTCCCGCAGGAGAGGCAGGTAGGGGCGGAGGTGAGGCGCTCAGGAGCAAGGCAGCACTGTCTCCACAGCCCGACAAGGGATTTTATGGAATGCTTGAGAAAAAATCATCAATGAATATGATAGATGCCCCCCAGCAGAGGTGGAGGGGTCCCCCCTTTTGGGTCCAGGAAGCAAAAAGCTGGAGTCCTGGCCTGAGCCTGAGCAGAGGACAGTTTTGAACAAGGAGGTCCACAGGGCAAGAGGAGGGTGGGAGTGCTCCCATGCACACGGATCACTGTGCTTGGGAGTGTGTGTCCCCACTGATGGGCATGGGGATGAGTGTGAGACCAAAGGCAGCCCTCTTGGGGTAGGCAGGGGCCAAGGCCCACAGGTGGAGGCTGGGGAGGATGCCTTCTTAACGGGTGCGGCCAGACCCCTCCTCCTTCAGAAGACCTGGAAGAAGCAGGTGGGGGAGAAGCAGAGTCACAGAGGCAAGGCAGAGACTCGGAGGCCCGGAGACTCGGGTGGGCGCGGGCAGGGCCCCCAGCCCCACTGCTTTCCCAGCTAGCTGTCTCTAGGAAGCCAGCCCACCCACTGGGCCCCAAAGCCCCAAACCCCAGGTGGCCCTCCCCTCTTGCAGCTGCCACAGTTTCTGCAGGGCTGCTTTGTCAGACTCTTAGACCACAAGCAGCAGAACTAGGAAGGCCCTCAGAACGAAGGAGATGCAGGCACCGTAGGAGCCCAGGGCACCTTTCCACTGCACCCATGCTCCATCCTCCCACATCTCCCAAAGATCAGCCCTCCCCAGTGACCCCTGGAGCCCAGGAAGATCAAGGCTCCGGCCTGTCGCCCTGGGCTTGCCTCCTGTGCAGCTCTGAGCGCAGGTCAAGGATCAAGTTGAAGTGAAGGTATGCGCACGCAGGGTTCAAGGGCTTGTTATTAGTAACAATAATTCCTACATACGTAAAATCTCACACCAGACATACGCTTTTTACATCATCTTGTGGCAGGCCAGGTTTCACTAACACTGGCCTCCATCACAACTGTTTGAGTACTAACTGAGTGGTTAAATCTTAAAAGATAAAAAAGCCAGTGCCCTTATACAAAGGCTGGAATGAAACAAAAAGCCCATCAAGAGTTTTGCCGAGGCCTTTCCTGGGTCTTAAAGCATGACACAGGAATTCTTAACAGGACCCATTTAGGATTAAACAAGTTTTACTGGGGGTCTGAAGAAACTCCCCAGGCCTCCACAGATAAGTTTATTGGGGGTCTGAAGGAACTCCCCAAACCTCCGTGATTTAGCAGGAGACAAGATAAGGGTAATCACCCCAGCGCCTAGACCCATTTAGATTTTAAGTACATTTACTAAGGCTCCAGAAGAAGGCCTTCAGGACTCAGACCTTAGTTATAGATTAAAAGAAGTTAATCACTTATGTCTTTCGATGAATGCACACTTACACAAAGGCACATACACATAGCTTAGAAGGTATACAAGCTCGGAAAAATTTTGTAATTTTGCGTTGGTCTAGCGATAATTTCCAGGCCTTCTACCTGTAACCGGTTACAGAAATAAAAACTCCCTCCCCAGTTCACCGCATCTCGTTATTGGGCCGTGACGAATAGCAGCCCGACCCTCAGTTTGGTCAGGGAACAGTCTCACCAGGGCTTGCCATCAACCCAGGGCAATTGACAAGGTAAGTAATTTATCTCCATTTTACAGCCGAGGAGGGTTTGAAGAGATTAGGAGGCTTGGAGACCACAGCTCCTGTGGTGGGATAGTGGGCAGTGGGCTACCGTTGAGAAACAGGGGGACCGTTGTTGCTCCTCAACCCACTTTTCTCAAGACTTTCATAGGTCTTTTTTGGCTCCCTGCACACCCAGAACGGGAGCATTTAAGAGAAGTGTTGCTTTTCATTTGTTCTTAAGGCACTGCTCTCAGGTACCAGGTAAACCAACCCAGCGATGCCCAGAACCCCTAGCATGGGCCACAAACGTGCAGAGCCGCAGCAAGGACAGAGGGAGCCGTGTGGCCCTTCCTGACATTCTTTCATCTGCACACTGTACCATCAACTCATTTTCTGCACGGGATGAAGATACATCACTCTGCTCCGGAAAACTACATTTAGCATCTCCTTCTTTTTGTGGGGCAGGGAAGTTTTCATCGACAAAGCGTTTGTATTGCAGATGGCTCACCATATGCCACGTTCCTGCACGTTATCACCTTGTAAGCAGATTCTGTCAGGTTTTAGGAGTAAAAGCTTAATTAACAAGTGGTGTGTACAATTATGTACTTAATTATCAACTGCTTTTATTTCTTTGTTGTTTCTTGTTTTCCAAAAGTTTGGTAACAATTACAGGCAACTGTTCCCTAATGCAATTTCTCTTTGCACCTCTTTCTTTTGTGTGTGTGTGTGTGTGTGTGTGTGTGTGTGTGTGTGTGTGTGTGTTTTTGCCATTTGTATGCTGAGAGGGGGCTTTCTCTTTTCTCCCCTCATCCACCACTTACAACAGACAGATGCAACAAGGGCCCACTAATCTAAATCTCTGAGGGGTGGCCCACGTGTGTGTGTGTGTGTGTGTGTGTGTGTGTGTGTGCGCATGTGTTATTTTAAAAGAGTTTCCTGTGAGGTTCATCTGCAGTCCTGGTTAGAAACACAGACCTGGGCCTCCACGTTGCTGACTGGGCTGTCGGGGGCTCTCATTCTGTCTCCATCTCCCTTTGCTGGCTCACCCTGGAGGCCAGTGGGGTTGGCTGGACTAGGCTGGTGAGGAGGACAGGAGGTGCTGGGGGGCCAAAGGACAGCCCTACAGCGTGGTGAGGGCAGAGGCAGCTTTGGGGAGCTGAGCACAGAAAGCAGGAAGAATTGTAATGGAAGCACAAGCAGCAGCAACTTGGAGGGAACTCGCCGGGCTGAAGTCATAGCTGGAATGTGCGACTTAGAACAAAGTGAGTGGATTCACTTGAAAGCACTTCTGCTCACATCTGTCTGAGTTAAGGAACTTCTAGAAGCCTATGCCTCCAGCACAGTTGTCTTTCATACAAATCTGTGCAAGAGGGTGTCCTGCTTTAGGGAACCTTCAGAGTTGAAAACTCAGTTATCGGCACGTGGTGACAGAAATGGCACCACAGCTGACGGTGGAGGAGTCTGAACCATCAGGTAGGCAGCCCATCTGTCTTCCCAGAGGGCTGAGGGCTGGTCCTGGGTTTCTCAGCTGGCAGGTGGGGTCCCCTGGGCCCTAGTTCTGAAGCACCCTCCTCACCACACCCACCAGTGTCAGCTGAGGCTGGGTGCAATACAAGAGGGCTGGGAAAAGTGGGTTGGAGGAAGATGCAAGGGCAGAAGAATTGCAGAATCAAGAGATCAGGGCTTCCCTTTCTCCAACTAGAGGAAGAAGCCTGAGGGACACTTCCCTGAAATGAAGACAGACAGAGGCCAGCCCCAGCATCACAGACATGAAGCCTCTGTTGCCTGCATGCTCACCTGGCTGTGTCACACCTCCTCTCTGTGCATCTGTCTCCTTATCTGGCAGTGGCTGGGCGAGCTCATCCGGCTCTGCCAGGCCCACCATCTCCTATTTCTTAGAGAAGAGTCTACTAGACTCCAAAGGGCTGTTGTGCTCTAGGGAAAGAATGGCGGAGGACCCTGTTGGGCCGTCATTGCCTTTGTGGTTTACCCAGGGCCTAGAACAGTGCCTGCCATGTGATGAGGGAGCTCAACAGGCATCTGCCAAATTAATGAAAATGTAATAGACATGCCATTTGCTGCTTTGCCAGGCGCATGGCTCCTTCTAAAGATAGCTGCTGTGTCCCACAGGGAGACCCCCAGGTCTCTGTCTCTGCCTGGTTCCAGCTGACCTAAGGGCAGCCCATCAAGGCATGTCAACCTGAGGTGTGGTCTGGGATGAAGAGACGACACAGGGCAAATGGGTTCTGCTTCTCAGAGGGTTGATCTGGGAAGCACTCAGAGCATGAGGTGATTAGCATTGGGCATTGAAGCTAAAAAGATCACCGGAAAGAAAAGGAAGAGGTGAGTAACGAATGGCTGAGGCAGCAGCAGCAGTCCTGAGTGGAGAGAGAATCCGGTGCGCCGGGAGGGGAGGCCCTCTGCTCCAACGTCCGCCTGCCCTCAGCATCCTGCATTGCTTCCCCTGGCAGGCCCTTCCCTATGCAGAAATCTTTCCCTGCAATCTCAGATACCTTCAGGGCAAGCCCTGGGAAGACGAGCTTGAAATGATGGAGGCAGGAGGTGGATGCACCTTCCCACAGCCGGGGTCCAGAAAGCAGCATCTGACCAACTTCAGAAACCAAACAAGAATTTGGGGACATGTGAGGGGATCATTTATCCAAGCTGGGATTTAGGGAAAAGCTCCAAACGTTACTTGAAGGGCCCCAGTAGGAGAATGGACAGTTAATTGCCAGGACAACTTCCCCACTGCAGGGTAGGGTTGGGATGGGTGAGAAAGTAGGGGAGAAGGTGGTGACAGGTAGGAGTAGAGACTCAGAAAGCCTGAGGAATGAATGGGCACTCTCGTTCCCATGCACAGGATGAAATGGCATCTTGGCACTTTTGCTGAACAAGGCAACACTGGCTCTGTCTGACCTGAGGACACTCCATCCCAGCCAGACCCTAATGGAGCAACCCACCTGGTCTTTCACCTGTCGGAGGAAAGCACCTCTTCAAGTATACGGCCAGGGAGGCTGATGGGGCTGGAGAGCAGGAACCACACACCACCTGGGTCTGTGACTAGGAAGGTGAGCTCTTCTGCTGACCCTACACCTGCTTCAGAGACCCCGACGGCAGGGCCCTCTCCTAAGTGACTTCCAGCTGCAGACACAGATTACATCATCATGCACCATACCCTAATCTATTCCCCCCAGGGAGGGAGGAATCCAGACTGCAAGGCTGAAGGCCACCTTCTCGGAGCAGCATGGGTGGGCCAGGACAGACCCCTCCCCAATCCCCCGCTGGTCACAGCTCAGGGACACATGTAGTACCCTTCCCTCTTCTGTCCAGAGCCATTCCTCACAACCGCCTTCAGGAGGCCCTGACTGACGCATGCACATGCAGTGGAGGCTGCCAGTAGGGTAGAGGACAGCTCGAAGGTCAGGATGGGGCAGTCAGTGACAATTTGGGGACTGTTGGAAAAGGCTTGGGACTGTGCCTTCCTTGCAGAAGCAAAGGAGAGAGAGATGCTCATTTCCAGAGGTGGAGTCCAATTACCAGGACCAGGTTAGGGGCCTGCCCATGGGGTCCCGGCTGCTCTCCACGCCGGTGATGGTGGTGCTCCCAGAATGACATCACACAAGTGCTGAAAGTGGGGAGTGGCGGGGAGGGGGCCCCATAACTTGCTTGCTCTCGTGGGTGTTTCTCAGTCCTACTCCCCTCCCCAACACCAGAGGGTTGCCCTTCCAGCCTCCCCAGACACCCAGCCCACCACCCCTGCAGAGCCAGCTTGCCCTCTCTAACCCTCCCTTCTCCTGCCTCTCCCCTAGGTCTGCTGCTACCACCTCTTGGGGGTCCCCACCCTAAGCTCACTGAGCCCCAGCCCACACCACAGGCTGAGGGAAGCTTGGTTGTCATGGTGACGTCCAGGTACCCAGAAAAAAGAAGGGGCTGCTGGGGAGTGGCGCAGTCATCTGTATATCAAAAACAGTTGCTGGCTCTGCTCCTTTCCAGCTATGCACTGACCTCTCTATCCAGGCCTCACTTGGGCCAGAGCCCAGCTGCACGAAGCCTTGCCTGGCCTTGTCAGGCACAATCAATTGCTCCCTCATCTGATCAGCTCTTACACCCGGTCCACGGCAGGCCAGCCACTGCACTATGCTAACTTGAGTCTGTTCCCTGGCCAGGGTGGGGTGCTCTCCTGCTGTATACTTTAACGAGCCTGCCCCCACTGCAGTTCTCTGGGAGGGTTCCTGGGCAGACTGCACCTTGGCTGAGCCAATAAGTGGAACGCACCCCTTTGTATCCACTGCTTTGACCCAGATCAAGTATCAGCTCCGGTAAGCTCTTCTCCCAATAATTTTAGTCCTGTTCATCTCTGTGATGACATCATTCATGTCCAATAAGCTTCTCTTGCAGATGATGGGTGTGGTGTGGGGTAAGGGCAAGAGGGCCCAAATGGGCTGCTGAAGCCGGGCCTGGGAAGGAGGGGCTGGAGAGCAGGTGGGATATGGGAAATGAGGGCAGGCCGCAGGATAAGGAAGGGGAAGGCTGGCTTCCTGGCCCCTTGCTGGCCAGACACACTGTCCTGAACCTCTGAGTAGCTTTAAACTACACCCACCAGGAATTAAGTGTCCAGAGAAAACGAGCCTGCATGTGTTGGGGTTTGGAACAATGTCATGTGAAGAGGCCTCCTTTCAAGGCTGGTGGATCAGGTGACCTTGAGGACATCTCACACGGAGAGGGTGGGGTGCAGTGTGTAAAGGTGTGTCTAATGGATGCCAGTGTGTGGACAAGGACCCAGTCCATCCCAGGAGGCAGATGTTGGTCAGAAGCGTGAATGAGGGACCCAGCTTCTGGTCGTAGATATGTGCAGGCGTCGGCCGTAGGACTCTGGTAAACAGGAGAGGCAGGTCCAGGTGTTTTTAAATTTCATTCTGACTCTGCCTAATTATTTCTCCCAATTGCTCTTGCTTTGAGCCCGGCCCAAGGTTGTCCTTTGATCAACACTGCCATGCCTCCCAACGCTAATCTGCCAATCATAAGTGTCCCGAGCTTCTCTCACCCGGACGTTAACCATGAGTCCTCTGGGCTGGCATGTGCAATGGGCCCAGTGGGAGTGCTGCTGGGAGACCTGCCCAAGGGGCGAGCTGAGCCTCCTGGGATAATTCTGACTAAATGATTTTTCACAGAGTTGACTTGAAATGTGATGAATGGGTTCCCAGTGCTCTTAAAGCCTCCAACATCACAGCCACAGAAAAGACTCTGGGAGTGGCCTTGAGTCCTGCCCTGGAGAAAACCAAAGGTTGGAGTCATGAAGTAACTGCTTATCCACTCAGTGATGGCAAGAGTTGAAACTAGGACCCAGGCCTTGCCTCCTTCTTCTTCTCATGCCACAAAGATGAGAACATGCATTTCCTGACATGCAATTTGCAAACCTCTTCCCAGGTTATGTGTGTGAATGTACCAGGCTACCAGATGGTGTTGAGTCCGAATTAAGGTGATGTCTCATTGTATTTCATGTCATGACCAAGCAATGTCTTACCACACCACAAAAAGCCGACTGAGGCTTCCTTGAGTGGAAAGACCACAGTGTTGAGGGCAGGGACTCTGTGAGCAGGTACCTAGAGCGAGAAGTCAAAACAAGGAAATGTGTCGAGGGAGCAAGGCAAGTTAAATGTCAGGCTTCTGAGCCCAAGCTAAGCCATCATATGCCCTGTGATTTGCACGTATACACCCAGATGGCCTGAAGCAACTGAAGATCCACAAAAGAAGTGAAAATAGCCAGTTCCTGCCTTGACTGATGACATTCCACCATTGTGATTTGTTCCTGCCCCACCCTAACTGATCAGTTGACTTTGTGACAATACACCCTCCCCACCCTTGAGAAGGTACCTTGTAATATCCTCCCCCACCCTTAAGAAGGTACTTTGTAATATTCTCCCCACCCTTGAGAATGTACTTTGTAAGATCCACCCCCTGCCCACAAAAAATTGCTCCTAACTCCACCACCTATTCCAAACATAGAAGAACTAATGATAATCTCACCACCCTTTGCTGACTCTTTTCGGGCTCAGCCCGCCTGCACCCAGGTGATTGAAAAGCTTTATTGCTCACACAAAGCCTGTTTGGTGGTCTCTTCACAGGAGGCACGTGACATTGAAGACAAGGAAGCTGCCCTCTTTTGTGTGCCCCACTCTCCCCTACCCACAGCCTGAATCTGCCTTGTGGTTAAATGCCTGTTGGGATTTTGCAAAAATGAGAGATTTGCGGGATCACCCCAAATTCCACTGGGTGGAGGATGGGCAGGAGCTCCAGCAGTGAGAGCGTGGCGATGGAACTGCTTTGTCGAGCTGAGACAAGCATGTCTCTTCTGGACAGCAGATGGGGCCTCTTTGTGAGCCTGTCGCTGCCGACCTGTCTGGGTCCCTGTAAAAAGTAAAGTAGAGGTTCCTCTTCAAACGCTTTCCTCCCTGTCTAATTAGGAATAAACAGTAACTTCTCTTAGAAGCAAAATTTATTCAAAGACCTGTGCTAGCCGTAATAAAGAAATCAATGTATTTTATGTTCTTAGCTCCCACAGTTTAGCCTAAATATTTGCCCTGGGTTGCTTATACTGGCCCAAGCAAGCATTAGGTCATAGCCTGTTCCTCTTCCTTATTTGAAGGTGTTTTTACCTTTCTCAGCATTCCACAAGTTACTTCCTCCTTCCTGTGTTCTCCTCTACCTTTGCCTCTTTTAAAAAGTTCTAAGTTGCTAGCCAATCTGGACAAACACAGAATGTGCGGTCCCGTTCCAGCCAATGGAAACTGAACACAGCAGTAGGGTGGACACGTCAGGTTATGAATGACCCTGTCTCCTTTGTTTGGTGTACTTTCGTGGCAAAACTGCTGGAGAGTGTACCCTTTCTGCAGGAAGGAAAAATGGCCTCGATAAATAAATTTATGTTCAAGTGCTATTTCTTTTTTTTTTTTTTTTTTTTGAGACAGAGTCTCATTCTGTCGCCCAGGCTGGAGTACAATGGCCGGATATCAGCTCACTGCAAGCTCCGCCTCCCGGGTTTACGCCATTCTCCTGCCTCAGCCTCCCGAGTGGCTGGGACTACAGGTGCCCGCCACCTCGTCCAGCTAGTTTTTGTATTTTTTTAGTAGAGACGGGGTTTCACGGTGTTAGCCAGGATGGTCTTGATCTCCTGACCTCGTGATCCGCCCATCTCCGCCTCCCAAAGTGCTGGGATTACAGGCTTGAGCCACCGTGCCCGGCCTCAAGTGCTATTTCTTTACGGCGCCGGAGAACAAGCATTTCAAACAATTCAGATGCTAAGGGGAGAACTATGCTCTCAGATCACAGTCAGCTAAAAACCTCACAGGTCCTCAGGTAGTGGCAACAAGGCATCCTAGCTCACATTGATTCCTTTGGCAGTTGACAGGTTTTAATAGACATTCCCACGTTATTTTGAGTCTCTTAACCGTGGATGAAGAGTAAGGAGAAAAAAGCTTCCCTAGGCAGGTAGGAAGACTGATCCGCATCCACTCAAAAGTGAAGCGGAGTAAAACGATTCCAGGCCAATCCATCTCCATGCCACATGAGGCCCCGTGCCCCAGGGCATCCACGGGAGGCCACAGCTGTTGATCATAGTTCTCTCCTTTGCCCCCTTTTGTCTTTACAAGTAATCATTTCCCTGTTTCCCATCAACATCTCCATCCCAGGTACCCTTCCCCACCCTAGGCCAGACTTGAGGCTGCTGTCCCTGGCACCCCCTGCAGAACCTGCCCCTCTGCCCCCCCCACCCACACTGAGCAGTGAGTGTGTTCAGCAGAAGTGTTCCTCAGCTAGCAGAGATCAATACATCAATAGAAACGTCAGCTCAAACATAAACAGAGGGAAGTTGAGGGGAACAGGGGCAGGGGATAAATGGACTCTGCAAGAAAAAAGCCAGACAGCCCCATCGGGATCCGTGCTCCTGGGAGCCTCTCAACTGCATTGTTAAAGAAGGGAGAGACTCATTACTTCAGGCCCTGCTAATTAAGAATCACCATCATGGGAGGCTGAGGCAGGAGAATTGCTTGAACCCAGGAGGCAGAGGTTGCAGTGAGCCGAGATTGCACCACTGCACTCTAGCTAGGGTGACAGAGTGAGACTCCATCTCAAAAAAAAAATTAATTAAAAAAAAAAAGACCTTCCCTCAGATTGGCCTAGGCTGAGTTCTGCCTTCATTCTAGGACTGGCGAGCTGGCTTACCTGAAGGCAGACTTTTCTATCTTGGCCTTACAGGAACACTGTGGGTGGGATTCCTAGCCATTCCTTTCTTGGTGCTCCTTAAGTACTGGGAGTGGGAGCCCCCTGAGCCAAGCATGGTGCCTTTGAGCCACAAGCACCCACAAGTGCCCAAGGAACTGCCATGGCTGACCTCTGAGCAGCTTAGATATGCAGCAGCCAACTAGTGAAGAAGCGGAAGTGTAACTTGGATTCCAGTGAAGAATGAAAGGCCCCTAAGCAAGGGCAGCAGTCCAACTATCTATGTCGAGACAAGTGATGGGAACTAACTCTGGCTTCAGTCAGCCTCAGTAAACCTCCAAAGGCATCCGTTCTGGAGGGCCATCAGCCTGGCGCCCACAGCCAGCGTAGGAGCACCTGAATGAGGTCTCCTTTGCAGAACTTTGGGGAGGGGGGTGGAGAGGAATGCTTAGCAGGATGCCAGCACCCTCTGGCAGGGGCTCCACGATGCTCAGTTCTGGACTCTGGGTCACAGAAACTTCTTTCCTTTAGCGAATTTGGGAGAATACGCCCAGACCGAGAAGAAACAGTTTGCAGGTGTTTTTTTTTTTTTTGAGACAGAGTCTCGCTCTGTAGCCCAGGTTGGAGTGCAATGGCATGATTTCAGCCCACTGCAACTTCTGCCACCTGGGTTCAAGTGATTCTCCTGCCTCAGCCTCCTGAGTAGCTGGGATTACAGGCATGCGCCACCACACCCAGCTAACTTTTGTATTTTTAGTAGAGACAGCGTTTTGCCATGTTGGCCAGGCTGGTCTCAAACTCCTGACCTCAGGTGATCTGCCCGCCTCAGGCTCCTAAAATGTTAGGATTACAGGCATGAGCCACCGCGCCCGGCCAGCAGTTTCCCAGTTTCTATGGCACAGCTCCTCTGAAGAGGTGCAGATCATCAGGTCTGGGTGGATTCTCTGTCACACATTCTTTGATGGTGTTTTTTAAAAGGAATTGGAGGGAACAGACAGACTTGCTTAGCATTGTTAGGGTTTGTTCATCGTGGCAGGTCTTTTCCAAAGAGGCCACCACGTTGCTGATTTTCATTCCTCTGGGAAGTTCTCCAGAGTCCAAATTCTTGCGTCGACTACTTCAAACTCAATTGTTTTATACCTGTCACTTCACTTGCGTCAAACCACTCAAGGAATAGCGGCATTGTTGGGGCCAGGAGGTGTTGCAGAACAAGAGAGAGGAAGGAGAAGCAGTTTTTGGAGACTGGCTGGGTGGGGTTGGACACCCAAGAGTTCAGAATTTGGGCATTTGGGGAGCAAGGGAAGGCCATCCCCTAAGATTCTGGTGGTGGCATCCATGTCCCTGAAGACTCACTTTTGAAAATCTGTGCTCTAGCTTAACAAAGAATTCTCCTCTCAAGTATCAAGTGACCCAGGGGTACTCCAGGTTAAATAAAAGGGAACAGCCAGGGGAATCTGCCCTAAGAAGAATCTGGGGTTCTTGGGGGCAGATTAGGAAATTAACACCAAAGAGAGGCTTAGGGCAGCTGCTGCCCAGCCTTGTAACCAGAAGTGGTCTTCTGGGTCTTAAGGTCTTCAGACCTGTAAGTCAGTGTCCAGTGAGTAGCCTCAATTAGGGACCATAGCTCTCAGGCCCTCTGCTGAGGATGCCTGAGGTTTTTGCTGACACCTGTTCTTGAAAAGCAATGGAGATCAGGACAGTTTGAGCTTCAGGTAGATGAGCAGAGAGCAGCCTAGGGCTCTGAGCTGGGTGGCCTCCTCCTTCCTCTGAGGAATCATGGGGAGAGGATGAGTGAAAAAGAAAGGATGTCTGTGGGGGTAGGGAGTGGGCTTGGGAATATTCAGAATCAGTGACCCTCGGGTCCTCCACCTTGGCCTGATGTGGAGTTGCATTTGCTTTCCCTAAGTTTCAGGCTTGCACACAGGGAGGGGTACTTGAACATGCAAGCCCTGATGTGCTGAGGACACGATGGCAGTAGCAGGCCTGGGGACTTGCCATAAATAGCCCCAAGATGGATAGTGGCTGGGATGGGCCTGTTGGTGACCTCCTTGCTCAGCCAATGGTAGTTATAGCACCCTACAACTCAGGGACACTTGATTTATTTACCAGGTCCTTCCATACCCATTATCTCATTGGAGCTTTCCAAGGGTGCTATAAAATGGACAAGTAGAGGTGACTGGATCTCAGGAGAGGTGACTTCTCTGGGGACACATGATGAGTCAATGGTAGGACCGGCACTGGACTCCACCCCAGAGCTCTCAGCTCTGACCCTCTTCCCTCTTACTCCACAGAGGGACAGTGCCACAGAAAGACCCCCAGGTCAACCCAAGGAAGAGCCACACGAATATGAGGGTGTCCAGAGCCGCTCTGCTTCCAGGCACCTCCCTCCTCATTCAGGCACCTTCTAAACTCCGCTTGGAAGGATGTGACGGGAGCCCTCTCACCAGTTGCTACATGCCCTCACTTTTGAACTTTGTAGATTGGGAGCTTGAGGGGGCACACCATCCACCCTGCACAGAACAAGAGGTCGAGAAGTATGGGCCGCTAGGAACAATTCACACCCGCCAGTAAGTGGGGAGGAGGCTGGCTTAGCCCTTTGGGATACCTGGCCAGGCCTTGTGGAGACCCAGCTGGGCTCCTCAGAGCAGGGACAGCCCATGGGCTCCACAAACTTCAGTGACTCGTGGGTGACCACCCTGATAGGGCCAGGGAGAGGCAGAGAGGTAGCCTGCCCTAATCACTGCCTGAAGGCTCTGACATCAGAGAGGTTTGCTGGCCTCCCTCTCAAGTTGGCCCACTCTGCCTTGAGGCTCCTTAGGCTCTCTGTGGGTGCCCTTTGTCCCGGACCTGGGCTCCAGCCTTTGGGGCTTCCTGGATGGGAGGAGTGTAGAAGCGGGGGAACAGCCTACACTTATATCTTAAATTTCAAAGTCTTCTGCTCCTAGCAAGGCTCATGGGGCGGGTTTGAGAAAGACTTTGATTTTGAAATAGGTTGTCCTGAGTCCAGGTCTGGGGTTTGTCAGGTCTTGGGTCTTTGATTTGCTGTGAGTGATTTTCAGTACCCTTATATCTTCATAAAAGGCCCCTCCCAAAATCAGCCAGGTGTGGTGGCACACACTTGTAGTCCCAGCTACTCAGGAGGCTGAGGCAGGGGAATTGCTTGAACCTGGGAGGCGGAAGTTGCAGTGAGCCAAGATGGCACCACTGCGCTCCAGCCTGATGACAGAGCAAGCCTCCGTCTCTTAAAAAAAATAAAAGCCCCTCCCAGAATTTCTGTAAGGATCAAATGAGATAATGGGTGGGAACGTGCTTCACCATCTACATGGTGTTGCACAATGGAAATGAATTTTATCGTAAGGGTTTTGAGGCCCTGTGGGCAGGTGCTTTTGCAGAAGAGAACCAGCGTAGCAAGGGCTGTCAAGACAGCCTTACTTTCTCACCTTGATGTGGGGGACAGAGGGCTTTCCAAATTTTGGGGGCTGCCAGGCTGGACAGGGAAATGCTCAGCATCTTTAGATCCACAGAGTAGAGGGAAATGAACCTTCACTGGCTGCTCAGCTTCCCAGGCCTTTTTACTGCTCATCATAAATTACCATCCTGTTTTATTTTCGTTTTATAGCCTCTTCCAGGCTGTTTCTGGCGATTCACTCTCTGCTCTGGGCCAACTATGTTAGAAATGGTTTCCTGGTCTTTCTCTTTCTCTGTCGACACCTCAGATGGCTGGCGACTGACCCAGCAGCTGGGGGGCTTCCATAATCAGTCGTTGGATGAGGAAACATCAGAGCTGACAGCTGAAAGGTGACAGCAAAGAATCAAGATGCGTAGTGTCTGCCCTCTAGCAGCTTCCACCAGTGCAGGGAGGGAACCAGACACCTCAAGTTTGCACGGGCTTGCAGACCCAGCTTCTGAAGAGGAGCCACTACTTCCTGGGACCTGCAGCTCCAATTCAGGCAGCTCTCAGGAGGCGATGACAAGTTCTTCAGCGTAGTTGGCTCTTTCTCGTTGCGGTTGGTCCAACCTTTCAGTACTTAGAAGTGTTAGGGAGACCTCCAAGATCCTTTCCATTGTCAGCATCTTGTGGTTCTGCCATTGTGAGAAGGAAGGGCCCTGCCTGGGGGTCGGGAGGCTCTCGTTCTAGTCCCAGTTCTACTACCAGTGAGTGGCTCTGGGCAAGTCCCTTCCTCTCGCCAGGCATCAGTTTCTTCTTCTGTAAAGTCAAAAGGCCAAAGCAGGTCACCCAATTGCCTTCTGGTGTTGCCATTCTACAAGCGGTTACCTCATCTGCACAAAACATGCAAGTACTTGTTTGCACACTGACAGATTCCCACAACAAATTAACATCCTGTCAAGCGTCATGCACAACAGTCCTGTTTTTAATGAAATGCTCATTTTTCACATGAAAGCAATGGGTTAGGGAAGATTTAAATGATGTTCATAAGCCTTTGATATAACATTTTTATTGAGGTTTTGTGTGCGTCCCAGTTGAGGAGAAAGCAACATAATGGCAAAGTGGTCTCTCCTGTCATTATTCTAATAGAAGAGAATTTTTGTTCAACACAATTTTTGGTGTGAATTGTCAATTACCATTCTCCCAGATCTATTCAACCAGCATGACCCTGGTTGTGGCCCGTTTTGTGGACACAAGGAGGTAAAAGATAAAGTAGCGTGTGCTGAGTTTGTGATGAATAGAAGGACACAGGTAGCGACTGGCTTTACAGCACTCACAGTGGCTGAGTTGGGGGTCTGCAGGGAGGGAAAGGGGTCTGCCTTTGCCATGCCAAATATAAGATTGTGGCAGGCCACCTACTCAAAAATATTGTGAAAAGAGTAACGCAGGATGCGGGGCCAGAAGAGAGACAGGGTTGGCGTCATTCACGCCGGAAGGTATTGGGGTAAAGGCAGAAGAGGAGGAGAGGGGATGCAGGATGGGGTGAGGGCCATCCCGCTCTGAGTTTCACTTTCCTGATCTGTAAAATAAGGAGTTTGGACTAGACAGGTTCTCTGTTTCACCCATCTAACTGGCTCAGAGTGGAGAGCAGGGAAGAGGCAGGGAAGGGAAGAGGAGACCTAGGATGCATCAGAATGGGAGATTCTGGCTTGGCGGCACCCCAGAGAGCTTGGAGAGCACCCCCAACGATAGGGATTGAGGCGCAATCTGCTCTCAAACTTGAGAAACTGATTGATACTGAAACACTGCTCTCTGGGGTTTACTTATAAAAAGTAACTCCCCACCCTGCCCCCCGAGAAAGGTGCAACTTCCAGGGTGAGTCATAGAGCCGGTGAGGATCCTATACACTCTGGGGTGTGACACCACAGACCAACAAAATGCCAGCATAACTCTTCTCAGGGCAATGTTAAAAGTCTGTTCAACTACATCCAAATTCCCATTTCAAGTGTAGGCTCCAAAATCACATACCAATATGTAACCCCTTACGGTTCCAACCCCCGGAAGAAATACACAAAATTCATAATTGTGCATGCGTGTGCGTGTTTAACATCAGCAGACACTAAGAAACAATAGGCTTTTCATTATCTTCCTTTTTTTTGTTTGTTTGTTTTTATTTTTATTCTTTAAAAGGATTGTATGCCAGAGAGTGCAATGGTAGAAAGCAGGAGCGGAGATACGGAACAAGAAGATGGTGGGAGACATTTTACAATTTATCAAGATATGAGTGCAGTTCCCTCTTTTTAAATGCCCAAGGCGCCCTACATTGAGCTTCTTAAATTAGGAAGTAATGTTCTTAATGGCTACCCTGAGGCAAGGCTATATCTAGAAGAGCAATTTTTAATCATTACTGTAAAATTATCCTGCTCAGGTGATTCCAGTGATTCGAGCCAGGAGTTTGAACGACCCCAGATGTGCAGCTTCTAGACAGCACATGTGAGGTGGGGTGGCGGAGCCAGGAGAAAGATGGGGCTTATGTTTCAGAAGAGGCCTGCGTTGGCAAAGCCTAGCCCCAGGAACATGTCTTTACTCAGCCCCAACTTAGGAGGTGGGTCCCCTGTTGCTGTGCCGAGGGCTGGTTGCCTGAGTGTTGTCCATACCCCACTGTAAACTTATGGAAAAGTCTGATTCTGCTATTTAGACTTCCTCCCCTTTCAGCAACCTACCTCGACTTAGCCCTTCTGGGTTTTGGCAGAGAATAATCTATTATAATCAAAAACACTGTATGACGAATAATACCATCTTTCATCTGTGTAGCACCATATCCATTCCCAAAGTGCATATACATTTTATTAGACAAAGTTAATTCTAGATAAAATAAGTAGCTCACTAAGTCGGAAAGTCCCATTTCCTGACAATTCTGGAAGAAAAGTTCAGCTCCCTTAGCTAGTGGAGGGTCTGAGAGAATCCCTTTAAAAGGACTGGATAAAAGAATAAACTGAGATCTGGAAGAATGAACTTGCAAATATACCATTTAATGTAAATAAAATGTTTTAAATAAAATTCAACTTAGTGTGCCAGGCACTGAGCCTGCTATAAGGAATAGAAAATAAAAGAGTCCCAGTTCCTGAGCGGCACATGGTCTACTTGGGATAGGGCGGTGGTGGTTGGACTATACGCAAATTCACTCAACACAAATCAGAGATTAAACTAAACCAACACTCCATTGTGACTCACCTAACCACCGGTCCAGACTCACTAATTCTTTCCCTGTACCTCACAGCACCCAGACCTCTGTGCGAAACCCCCTGGTTCCTGAGTTTCTCTGTTGCACATGGCTTGCCCCCATGAAATCCACAGGGTCTTGTACTTAAAGTCCCAGACCACCCTAGTCTCTGCCTACCCTCCTCCAACCCACAACTCCTTTGTACGGCAGGCCCCAAGGATTCAGTCTTTCTCGTTTTCTTTGGGAGAGATCTGGGCTCCCCTCCTGTTCCCTGCTTCCTTGCTGTTTTAACGGTTTTAACTGCAGAAAAATTAAAGAGTCAACCAAAGTAGAAACATCTAGAAATGACAAGATGCGACTCTTCAAAGCTTCCGCAGATTCTGGTCTCTAGTTTAGAGCTTCTGATTTCCTTCTGGCAGCACCACTGGAGTGGGGACCTCTGTTTTTCATATGAAGAGGGTGGCTGGCCAAAAAAGCAAGGCTGCCCCTATGGGGAAGCCTCCCTGCCTGCCCTTCCCTGCAGGAGACTGGCCCGGGGCTTTGAGGGGAATCATGGTGAACTACAAGTGCTCCCTGCTTTCTGATGCCCTCCTGGTGGGGCCAAGGCCCTCCCTGCTGTCGGGACCTTGACACCCCTACTCTCCCAAGCCTGGTGATCCAGTCCTGATGCTTGGTTAGCCCTTGACAGCGCTGCTGCCCCTTCCCTTGAGGACTAAGCTCTGATTTTTTTATCTGGCCCAGATTCCTATCTAAGGGGTCTGGGAGTCATGCCCTACCAACCATACATTCTCATCAGGTGGGTTTTATTTGACCCTGTATATATCGTGACTTACTTTCCAATCCGACTGTGGCATAGCAAGGAAGAAAATCAAAATGTTTTACCCCAAAGTATATTTCCTTGCCATACCTCGAAATCGTCCTGCAAAGTCTCTTGTGGGAAAAATCCACATTCTATAGGAAAGCTTTCCTTTCCCCTTTGTTTTCCTTTCTTCCTTCCCAGATCCAGGAGATAAATCAACTAAGAGCCAGGTACCCTTTTAGGTCTGAAAAGAAACATTTTACAACCGGCTCTCTCTCTGAAGTCTGCTATCTGAGAGATGCCTCTGCACAAGAAAACTTGGTCCCCACAATTCTGTACCTTAACCTGAACATTCCTTTCCATTAATCCCAGGTCTCCAGATAAACCCAACCAATTGTCAATTAGAAAATGTTTAAATTTACCTATCACCTGGAAGCCCCCACTTTGAGTTGTCTCACCTTTCTGAACCAAACCAATGTATTTTTTAAATGTCTTTGATTGAGTCTCATGCCTTCCTAAAATATATAACACCAAGCTGTACCCCGACCACCTTGAACACATGTTCTCAGGGTCTCCTGAGGGCTGTGTCACGGGCCATGGTCACTCATATTTGGCTCAGAATAAATCTCTTCAAATATTTTACAGAGTTTGACTCTATTAGTCCACACCCTTTAATCACCAAGGCTTCCAAGCACACCCCCATTTGGGAACCGTGCTGTAGTGGGGCCCACACCCTGTCTTCAGGTGATCTGAATTAGCGCTTCTGAGAAAGCAATTTGGGAGAGTGAATTTCCCCCCTCGAACCCAAGCCTTTCTTCTCCGGCTCCCTGGCTGAGGCCAAAGTATAGCCCAGACCTGCTTCCAGATCTGTCCTCCTCCTGCAGTCCCTCCAGCCACTCCGCCACTCCGCCAGGTCCAAGCTGCACTTCTTCCAGCCTGATACCCCTCTTTCCTGTGGGGCTCTACCAGTCTATCTTCTGCAGTGAGCCACCCTCTCCTAACTGTCACAGGCCCGGGGCAGAGTTCACCACCTTGTTTTCTCTGTCAACAGCTCCTCCTTCACACGATCACAATGCACATCTGTGTTTTAAACCTAAGGCCATCTAACTTTTGCTCTATTTCCAACCACTAATTAAAAATGGACTCCTCCTCTCTTCTTCCCTCTTTCTTAGTATATTCCCTTAGAGTTTATCATGATGATCTGTGAGAATAATTGTCATAGATGGCTTTGGGGGACCATTTCTGCGTGTAGATGGACTGCGGCTGTCAGTGAAACCTGGATGGTTACAAGCTTTCTATTTTAATGAATTTTTACAAGTACAAATGTATCTTCAGAGCCACCTTTTGTTTGCCTCAAGAAATAACCAATTCATGTTACTTTTTTTTTTTTTTTTTTTTTTTTTGAGACGGAGTCTCACTCTGTCGCCCGGGCTGGAGTGCAGTGGCCGGATCTCAGCTCACTGCAAGCTCCGCCTCCCGGGTTCACGTCATTCTCCTGCCTCAGCCTCCTGAGTAGCCGGGACTACAGGCGCCCACCACCTCGCCCGGCTAGTGTTTTGTATTTTTTAGTAGAGACGGGGTTTCACGGTGTTAGCCAGGATGGTCTCGATCTCCTGACCTCGTGATCCACCCGTCTCGGCCTCCCAAAGTGCTGGGATTACAGGCTTGAGCCACCGCACCCGGCCCATGTTACATTTTTAAAAAGGTCTTCCACTATTTAAAATGAATGATTTGGGATGGGGGAGGGTGTGAGTGTGGCAGAGATTGGTTGTAGCCACCTTCAGCTTATTAATTTCCACTTCCTGCAGGTTCCAAGGGGGGCATCTGTTAAAGACTGAGAGGACATTGCTTTTCAAAACCTCCTCTCTTTTTACCACTCTGCTCATCTCCTCAGCTTGGGACCTGAGCGGGCAAGGGCAGGGTAGGAGGGGACGTACCCAAGGGGTGACGGACAGGCTGGTAGTCCAAGACGGTCTGGAATGGAATAGAATATGAAGAGAAATGCAGCCCACCCACTCCTTCGGGGAGAAGAGAGTGCTGGTGGAGAAACTCGAGCCTGAATTTTTCTTGAGGAAGCTAAGAAGATCCTTTGGCTTCAAGGCAGATGGAATCTGGATGGTTTAGGGGAGGACTGAGACTTGACAGCGGTGCTCAAAGCTTCTGGGCAGGGCTTTTATCTAATTGACAGAAGTGAAAATAGTAGACCTTGGCTCCTGTCTGCTCCCATCTCTCTCCTGCCCAAAGTCCTTGGCCAAGCACTGTTTGTTCCTTTCAGGCCAAAGACTTGGGAAAGTAATTTCTGCAGGCCCCCTCCAGAGCTGTTTCCAATCCCACAGACAATCTGGTGGGTAAAGAAACCTGAATTAGCTGAGACTTTCCACAGTAGCCCTCAATCACTTCTCTTCAGCTCAGTTCCAGACCCTTTATAAAGTGCGTGAAGGCACCATTCCCCAAAGTGCAGAAAGGAGGCGCACCCTGCCAGCAGGACAGGACGTGTGAAATCAGGGACGTCTCGGGAAATCCTCTTAAGTGGTCCCCGCCCCTGGCCTAGAAGTCTAGGGAGGCGGAGGTCCCCATACATCGACCCCAGGGGTACCTCAGGAACAGAGTAACCGCCCCGCCGGGCCGGCTGGTGCAGTGGGGCCGTTCCTAACGGCTGCCTCCGTCCTGCCTCGAGGTATCTAGGGGAGGGATCTTGGTCACCTCCTCCCGCAGCCTCCCACATCAAGATGGACTCGCAGGAGACTACACCCTGCGTCTGCAGAACCGCAGAATACAGAACCACCAGGGGTTCCTGGCTCATGGCCCTGGGAGGATTGCTGTTGGGAGACGGGAAGGAATCGAGGGAGGCCGAGGCCCTCAACAACCACCCGGGGACCTCAGAGCAGAGTCCTGCCCCCGGGGGGCTTGACAGGCAGCCTGGTGCCGGGCGGGGAGAGAGGCCCGGGCGGGGCCGGGGGAGGGGGCGGGGCCGGGGCGTTGAAGGCCACCAGATCCCTCCCCACGTGCCGGCTGTCTGCGCGCTGCGGCCTCGGCCTCGGAGTAACCGCTGTTCTTAAAGGCTGCCTCCGTCCTGCCGCGCAGCCTTTAGGGGGCTGGGGCTGGCAGAACCATAACTCCCTCTCTGAGGGTGAAAAAGGGCCTTGATTGCCAGAAGGGCCCTCGGATGGGGACGCGGGATGAAGGGGGGCCGGGGGCGGCGGGGGCGCTTTCCTGGAGGCTGGGAAACCTGGAGGGAGGCCCCCAAAACCTCTCGGTTCGCCGACCCCTTAGTCCCAGAGGGATAGGAGGTGGGCTGTGCCTCAGCAGGGTCGCAGGCATTGCAGGGGCATCACGATAGTCAGAGCATGTTGGCACGGAGGCTGCTCAGCCCAGGGAGGCAGCATTCAGGCCCCAAATGGAAGGCATGCAGTCGTGCCCGCCTAGAGGCGTTAATAGTGTGCCACAGTTTGGGGGTGAGGATCTGACAACTTCATACCTTTCTGAGTTGCCTTTTCAAGTGTGTAGGATCAACCCACAGCTTGGTTCCTGTGAAGTGAGCTTGCTGTGACTGCTTCTTCAGTCACAGCTGTGGTCGTCTTGAGGAGGTGCCTTGGGGTCTGTAGCAAGAGGCAAAAAGGAGAATGCCTGATACTCAGAATGCGCTAAAGCGGCTCTTACAGAGCAGAAGTCAGTGGCTGCTCACCAGACAGGGGCCTCGGGTTGAGAAAGGCAAAAAAATGGATGTGCTTCTATCAGCTTCTATACAACACCAACGAACTCCACTCTGGTTGGGGGCAGGTGCCAGCCAGGGCTATTAACTAATAATAGGAGAGGCTGCCATAGGATGAAAGGATGGGGGAGGGTGGGGAGGGGAAGAGGAAGGGGATGTGCTCCAAGAAGCTTCCCAGCACCAGCAGTCTCATTAGCTTTTTGCTATCAGTCCTCAACTACATTCGGGGGACAGTTGCTGACCAGGAGATCTGTTTGTCAGCGAAAGTGTAGGAAGAGGGGAAGTTCGGGGGCTTAACTGGCTCCCTACTAAGATGCCCAGAGAAATGCCTTCATTCACAGAACACACCAGAGGGAAATTTGAGTCTGGGCCTGAGTTCCAAAGGTTCTGGGTACCAGGGTTTGAATCCAGCAGCGTGACTATTCGTGCCTCACTTTTTCATCCTGAAATCTGGAAAGTAGTTCTTTTCATTGCGATATTCTCTAGCTAGAACCCAGAAAGGATAAGAAACTGCCTCATGCAGACTCCCAGGGGAGAAAGTACAAGTAGGAGATGGCCTCAGAGCAGGGACTTCCAGCCTCCCATCCTCTGGTGGTCTGGGAGGATCACAGGATGTCAAGGCCTTGCTCCTGTGGCCTTGATTCGGATTAGCTGTGGTTCAAGACTGCCTGTGTGGCACATGTGGATATGTGCAAGGTCGCCGAGGCAGTGCTGTGCCCTTTAACATTCATCTGCTTTCCCAACCCAAAGGCAGGCTCCCTAAAGGGTAGGGAATGCCTCATTCCCCACTGGGCCCTCCTGCAGCTCCTGGCATGGAACTGACACATAGTTGGCATTGGCAATGCACATACTTGCTAGATCTTAAAGAAGGCCAGACCCAGAACCAGAGGCACATACATAAGATCTGTATTAGCAGTGGGGTAGAGAAAGGGTGGGAAACTAAGTGAAATCTAGGAATGCATCCAAGGAAGTAGATCAATTTGAGCTTTAACTACTGGAGAATGGCGCCTGAGCAGGCCCTGTTTGTTCACACTTACAGCTAATTGTATATACCTTTGAGGAATGTAAGAGCCAGCAGGAAATTCCCCTCCTCCTGAACCACAAAGGATTTCTAGGTGGGCAGTGATTGTCTATGGGCCATGGCGTAAGACCCCCCTCCAAACCCCCGCAACCAAAGTATCTTCTTGCTCCCTAAAAAAAATGTGTGGAGACTACATATTCTTGCCTGTCTAGTCAGCCTTGGTTAATTTCATAAAGTAAAGGGACCCTGAGCCTGCCTGCCCGGCCCAGAGTTTAGAGTTGAAAGGGAAACATCTTTGAGGTGGAAACCAAGTGCGTGGATCAAACGGTCCTGATGGTGCATAGAGCCTTAGGTTTGGAAAGAAGTGAAGGGCCTGCTGCCTTGCTGGGGACTTGAGCCTCTCGGTCACTGGTGCTCTCTGGAGTTGCCCCCTCCCCAGGGACAGTGGCCCTTGTTGGCCTCCAGGCCCCCTCCTTCCCTGGATGCTGTGCTGTTCTCCGCTTGGTCTTGTTTCATTGGCTGTGGCAGAATCTTTGGTCCCCAAAAGGCCCAGGAAACAGAGCCTAGCAAGGACCTGAGGCAACCGGGTGCCCCAGGACCACAGGAACTCATGTGTACTGTGAGGGCTTTAAGAACTTTGAAGTGGGGAGTCTCCGACATGGATCAGGGCTATGGGTGCGGAGCCACACTTAAAGGTTGGGTCAATATGACTGCTTCTCAGACCCTCTTCGGAGGGAGACTCTCCCTCACCTGCCTGACCAAATTCTCTCTGGGAAGAAGGACCTAGGGAGCGTTCCCTGGCCCATGTGACAAAGGCCCAGGCCCCCACTGAGACAATGGAGCCTTTCTTTGCCCACTGAAAGAGGTCCCCAAAAGATGAGCTCTGTTACAAGCAGAACAGACAAGGAACAGTGGGATTAGGGCTCCAAAAACCCTCCAGAACTATCAGAGAATTCTGGACAGTGGTCCCTGATGGCATCTGTGTTAGGGTGGGAACAAGAGCCTTTCTCACAGGCACCTCTGCAGGTGGGGTTGAGACTGTCAAATACTGGCCGAGGCCAAGGGAGACTCTGTCATGTCTGAGGCCATAGGCATGTTTTCTTCTGGACTTCAGCGAGAGGCAGAGCCCCCAGCCCCATGGAGTCACCTCGGCTCTGCCTGGGAAGAAGCAAGGGAAGCCCATTCCTCCTCGTGAGTTGGCCTCTGGGGAGGCAGAGTCAAGTGTGTGATGGCTCCTTACCTGTGCAGGGAAAATGGAACTTGGGAGTCAGTTGTCTGAAGGCATCACTCCTTGTATGACTCCTGCAAGCCCAAGCTACATGTTCCTGCACAGAAACCCTCCCTGGCCTCATTCTGTGGGTAGCAAACCCACATATTCAGTTATTGCTGTTTTCCTCCTTCCTTGGATACTTGTCTCTAATAAATATTTTCAGTGGGACCCGCAGACGAACCCTAGCCCCAAACATAAGATGGCTATGTCCAAAGCGGCTCCTGGGACAGTGATACTCCAGGGGGTGTCAGGCAAAAACAAAAGCGAGCCTCTTGGCCACCTCCTCCCTCAGCCTTCTGCGTAAAGATGGACTTGAAGGAGGAGACCACATCCTGCAACTACAGAACCTCACCGTACGGAACCACTAGGGGCTCCTCGTCCACCGCCCTGGGTGAAATTGATGTTGGGAAGATGAGATTAGTAGTGAGGCCCATCACCCCACCATGACTCACCTTCTTCTGCCCCCATGCCTGTCCTTCAGACCATACCCTTGCTGAGGCAGAGCCACTGAGTTCAGGGAGCACCTGTAGGCAGATGAAATTGGGCTGTGGTGGGTGTGGGAATCCCTGTGGACTTCCAAAAGCACTTCGGTTTCTACCCTGCCTGGCGTGGTTCCAGAACCCAGGGTGCTGGCGAGGTGGGAGCTGGCAGAGGCCAGGGAAGAAGTTCCAGGATCAGAGGTGACCTTTCCCTTCTTCACCCTGATCAGGCAGAAAAACATGAGGGTGCAGGCCTGGCCGTCTCCTAGACTGCACATTCTTGTGGAGAGTGAGGCCTTTGCCTGTTCGGATTTACTGCCTCGTGTGTTTCAAGCTGACCCACACTTCACAGGCTGCTTCGAAGCCCTCCCTACCCACCCAGTGAGAAAACACCCCTGGGGAGAGGCAGAAATGGGTCTTTTAGTCTCGCAGCCCTTGTTTGTTTAAAATGTCAGGCTGACTTCTTCTCAGTCCCAGAAATATTTTACTGGCATGGCTTCAGCAAACGTGACTCAAAGCCTAGAAGGACATGGCCAGATCTCACTGAGTGACTGTTTAGTCCAGCCTAAGGACTGATGTTAGAAGGAAAGATTCTTTCTCCAGGTCAAATTAGACTTATGCAGATCAAATTAGAATACCAAGAGAAGGAGGCACTTTGGCCAGGATGGGGAGGGGCTAAAGAGCAGGCAACAAGCTTGGGGCGAGCTGGAAGTATGTGCAACACAGGCTTGTAGGAGCACAGGCTTCCAGTGGTGGGGAAATCTCCAATTGGGTGGGTAGTAAAGACTTAAACCTGTTAAAATAAATTGATTAGCAAAAGATCTCTGCTCAGTGCTCTTTAAACTCTAAACATCTGTTCCCAGTAAATAATTAACATAGCAGATACTAATTAGGAGGCTTAAAAGGAGGAGATAGCAGCTTAAAACATGCGCTAAGATGCCTCTTTGCCTAAGAAATGCACACGCAAACCCACACTCGGGTGTTAAGGAAAAAGTGCTGATGGTGCTGCTTCCTCCTTCTGTCCCTTGTCCCAGGCTGCACACCTGGTCCTACCCCTGTCCCTAGTAGGCTGGCATCTTCACAGCTGCTTCCTCCCACCCTAGGACAACAAGTACCCCCGGAACACTGGCCCGCAGCCACGGTAAGGGTGTCCATGGATTCCTAGAACTACAAGTGGTGGAAGGCAGCCCCCTCTCCAACCCTCCCTGTCACACACACCCTCCCCTGCAGCAGGCAAACAGCTTTTGTTTGCTGAGGCTCTGCTGGAGTCCTCCTTACCTGTCCCTCACCAAGGGACAGATGCACCTCTGATAATGGGCAGAAGTTGGGTGTCAGTGATGGGAAGATTCTAGACTACTCCCTAGGAGATAGCCCCTTCTCTTCCCTTAAGCATCCCCCTCCCTGCTTGGTTTTCTGGATATTCCAAGAATATCCTTTTCAATATCCTTTTCCTTGCCTCCTTTGCTCAGCAGTTTCCTGTGGAGTTCAGTGTCTTCAGCAGATCACCGTTGTTTTCAACTTTGGAAGGAGCAGGGCTTCTGGGGACACTCAAGATATTCCCGGGCAGAGTGGGTGGCTAGCTTCTCCGGGTAGGGCAGCCCAACTCCTGTCTGCATGGAGTTGGAGCTGCCACCACCAGGTCTGGTCAGGGGCCAGGGTAAAGCTAGTTCATACTGTCTTCTCTGGGTGAGTAGTTTGAGCCCACTGAGACTACCTGGGAATTGAGAAGATGCACAGGAAAAGTACTTTATACACTCGGATGTCTACTCTCTATCAAATGTTGCAAGAGTTTTGTAAGGACAGGGTGGCCTGGCTCCACACTCACTGGCAGGTGCTGCCCTCAAGGGGCTGCTTCTCCTTTCATGTAGAAGAGGGTTTCTCAGGTTCTGCTGGTGAACCAAGGTCACTGAGTACCATCTTTATTGGCACTCTAGCCCGTTTGACCCAGGGCTAGAACCCAGCCCGGGCTGGGACAATGCCTTCTGGCTGGAACCCAAAGCAATAGGTGGGAGAGATCTGGTGGGAGTCATGTGTCTGCCCAGGTGAAAAGATTCCAGAAATTACCCACACATCATTTTCTCTGTGAATTAACTGAGCATTTAATTCCTGAAAGCTTTGATTTGCAAAAGGACCTGGCTTGATTCTTTCAGAATCTCTCAGTGCTGTGTTATTGCAGTAGTAATTTTCCTTCTGATCAGAGGTCATTGGAATGGAATGGAACTATATGGAGGTCTCTCGGATTGAGAAGTGGAAGAGTCGCTGTGTGCTCTCTTATTCCACACTTTCAGAGCCAAAATCCAGAAAGAAGGGGTAGTAACCCTCATAGGTACTTCACTCCCAGGAAACCCCCTCTTCACTACAGGTTGAATCAG
Organism: Piliocolobus tephrosceles; assembly: GCF_002776525.5. Classification (NCBI taxonomy): domain Eukaryota; kingdom Metazoa; phylum Chordata; class Mammalia; order Primates; family Cercopithecidae; genus Piliocolobus; species Piliocolobus tephrosceles. Next base: position 134,901,122 of record NC_045438.1, on the reverse strand, counting down.
AGACCTATTGAGTGCCTCGGACTCCCGCAGGCAAGGCTTAGTGGTTGGTGATCAGTGTGGATGGGCGGGAGGGTGGACTAAGCAGAGTCACAGCGGGCTTACCAATCTGTGCAGGGCTGCTGTGGTATGGGGGTAGAAGCTAACTGGCTTCATTTTTGAAGAACTTTTAAGTCCATGAGCCTCTGGATTTCAACAAAGGTGTAGGATGGCCAGGGAAGCATGCTGGGCCTTGGCATTTCTATGTTAGTTGGAAGCATCAGGCTCGAGGCATCTAAACACAGACTTGGGCAGGTGCTGTGAAGAGAAGGACCACCTAACATTAGAAACTTCAGTGGAGGTGGTGAAGCATATGCAGTCTCCTTGGGGATAAAGGACAGAACTTCTTTCCTAGGGAGGAAAGGAGGGGGTCCTTTGGCTGGAGGGCAGTGTGGCCTCTCTGAGCAGAGTGGGTGGTTCTTGGCTGGAAGGAAGGCTGAAGGGTAGCTGGGATGGGGTTCCAGACTCCGTCACATGTCCTGCCATTTAGAATGGCGACTATGGAAACCTCCATCTGACCAGTATTTGGAGAGACTTTAGATGGATGATGGGCTCAGTGGCTGATGGCCAAGTTAAGTGGCTCTCTTATCCACAAGGATCAGCATTTCTTAGCCTCTATTGAGAGGTGCCCAGACTCCAAGAGCAGGACACACTAAGTGAATGAAGAACTAGAACCCTTCCCCATGCAGCCAGCAAGAAAACATTGCCTGGCACATATTCCTGGACGTGGCGGGGGGGTGCCTCTGGAAGCCAGGGGTGGGCTTGGCCAGGCAAGGGTGGATTGGTCAAAAGCCAAACTGTCCTGACCCTCCCCTGTACCCCTGGCTGTGGCCTAGAGGCTTACTTTCTCTCTCCAGTTACTGGTAGGAGGCTTTTGAGTGTCCAGCTGAGGGGAAGCATGGCATCTGCAAAGGCAGTGTAGGGCTATAACCTTGGTAATCAGTGAGAGAGAGGGTAAAGGCCTCTGCATCCTGCTTCTTCCCCATCAGTGTATGCTGAACCCAAGGTCTCCTGGTCTCAGAGGGGCCAGCGCTGGGAGTGAGTGCTTTCCTGTTGTTATTTCTAGATTGGCTAGAAATACAGACAGGGCCAAGATCAGGTGTCTCATAAACACACGTTCCTCTCCCCCACTGCCTGCCATCCTTTCCCAGGCCTCTTCTCAAGGCTTCTATGAAGTGCCTCACGGCCGTCTGGCCCAGGCCTGCTGTAGCAATGTGGAGAGCTCTTCCTCCTCTGCTTCATCCGATCAAACCCTGCCCTCTGTTCAGGTCTCAGTTCCAATGCCATTCCCTTGATAATATGTTTCCTTCAGGCAAGGCAGCTGCCAGGGACATGTCTGTGAGCCACTCCCTCATGGCACCCAGCACAATTTGAAACCCCACATTGATTTGTGTGATTATTTGATTAATGTCTCCCTCGCCTCCAAGACAGACCTCGCCTGATTCAGGTGAACATCTTCCCCGGCTTCTGGCACATAATAGGTACTCAATAAATATTTGTAGAATGCATGAATGCCAGGGTCGATGTGAGTTCTCTCCTTTTCCGCACACTCACCTGTGCAGCCCTCGTTCATTGGGCAGTTGGCTTGAATGACTTGGCTGCCCTGTACCACGAGGTGAGGTGGCCCAGGGAGAGAAGTGGGGTGAGGTGCAGAGGGAGCGGGAGATCCATCTGACTGCCATGGGTGTAAAGATGATGGAGGAGGAAACCCAGGGAAACTTACGGAACAACAGCGAAGGGCTGGCAGAGGAAGATGGCCCAGTGTCAGGGGGACGGTGAGTGAGAGGAGGTTCGAGAAGAAGACCAAAAGAGTAACATAGCGAGAAATGTCTGTGCTATTGTGGGGGGCTGGGGACAGAGTCGGAAGGGGCGGCAGGGCTGTTGCTGCAGATGCCACGAGGGAAAGGTTATTGGGTGCTGGCCCAGGCATGGGCAGAGGCACCCTCGAGGGCTGAGGTAAAGTGCACACCCAGCATAAAGAAAAGGAAGGGAACCGAGGGTTTTAAAGCTGGTACAACCTTTCTGGAGGGCCATCTAACAAAAATATTTAAATAGAAATTAAAAGCAGAGCCATTTTTGAGACTCTCTCCAACAGAAATAATACAGAACTCCATGAGGATAAGCATGCAGGGATAGTTGTGGCAGCCTGGCAGTGTTTAAAAACATGGGGAACAACCTGAGTGCCTGCTAAATGGGGAGCCCTTAAACTCATGGCACAGCCACAGAATGGGGTGCAGTGCAGTCTCAAAGAGTGTGGCTGGGCATATACACTGATCTGATGTGGAACCATGTTGGCTTGAAATGAAGCAAGCTGCAGAATAATATGTGTACTGGGATCTCACATACGTTTTTGAAACCAACTTCTACTTGTGTGCATAAACCTATGTTACGTTTGCATGTAGTAAACAGTGGAAGGACACATACTCCACCTTTAACACCATTCAGGGCAGGGTAAGAGGGACTCACACATTTGACTCTCTCTTTAGTGTTGTTGAAATAAGCATGGATTTCTTCTGTAATAAAAAGGATTAGGAAAGGTTGTAGGATGTGGCAACAAAGAGGGGGCTGAGTCTCTGGGGGATGAGACCCAAGAAGGAGAGGAGGCCAGTTACACCAGATGAGATAGACAGGAAGGGTGGGTGGGCCTTCCACAGACTGTGAAGATCCTTCCAGAGGTTTCTGATAAATGGCAATTTTGAAAGAGGACGCTAGCTTAAGGAAGGGGGATAGTGAAGGGAAGGTATAAATCTAATGGGAGGTAGGCTGTGGGGAGAGAGGCGAGGGCAGAAGGAATTTAACAGAAATCTGGGGAGAGGGATACTTGGCTGGAGAGCCAGCCTGGGGTAGGCAGAAAGGCTGGCGTATCCCAAAGCCCAGGCAAAGGCGTAACCCTACAAAAGGGCAAGGAGCACATTGGAGGTAATGGGAGACATGGACAGACGATGTGAGGTTGGCGGGTTGGGGGGAGTTCACAATTGATGGCTGAGGTGTTTATCAGTGAACTAAGAGTGGATGTTGTCAACTGATGGGGATGAGGGTTTGAGGGTAATGATGAATTCTGGGAATTTGGGGAAAAGGGCCAGCAGGGGTTAGCAGAGGGGGGCCCGCCCTGCTGAGCTGTGATGGAAGAAGCTGGTAGTTATGCATTTTTCTCTTAGCAGAGCTAAAGGGCAAGACTTGAGAAAATGAAAGGTCCACTGTTCCAAGGTTGGAGACCATCAAGGCAAGCCCAGCATAAAGAAAAGGGAACCAAGGGTTTTAAACAGATTGACCCTGAGGTAGAGAAAAAACATATGTAACTGAAGAGCTTCAAGTTGGGATGAGCAGCCATAACATGTTTCCAGAGAAGGGAGTGGTGGGGAGCCAAGGTGGGGGCTCCATAGGTAATGCTGGGTTCAAGGTTTGGCTATGGGGATGGATGGCAGAAGTGGAGATGAGCAGCAAGTCTCCTTGGGGGTTGATAAAATTGTTTAGGCTGATAAGTATTGGGGCAGAAATGAAATTGGTGAGTCTGAGGTCAGAGCCCTCCATTCATTCATTCAACAAATATTTATTGAGCATCTGCTACGTGCTAGGCATTGTTCTAATGAGCTCCCGTGGGGATGTAAATGTGGAAGTACACTGGGTTGTTGATAGATGAAGATGGGAAGAAGATGGTCATGTGACATGAGAGGGCTCCGAGAGGAAGAGGAAGCATCACCAAGAGGGGTTAGAATGGTCAGGAGTGGGAGGAAAGAAGCCAGTAAGGCACAGTCCTGGAGTCCTTGCCTGAGGGAAGATAGAGAAGAGAAGAGCCTTACTGTTTCTTTCAGAAGAGTTGGAAGAGGAGCCACCCTCAGGGAAGGACAGGTTTTGGATAAGGGGAAGAGACGCCAGGAAGTGAGTGTCTGCGGCTTCCTCGTGCAATGTGGCCTGCCTTCCCAATCCCCTCTGGGCTCACAGGCTGCTACCCAGCCAAGGGGAAGGATAGGGTAAAGATCAGGGGAAATCTGTCCTCAGATACCACAAGGCTCCATCCCCAGGATTATGGCACTCTCCTCTGTGACCAGCTCTGGATTTTGGCCCTCACACTGAATGCAAGTACAGAGAAACAAGAAGGCTCAAGATGAACGGGCCGAGCAGATATAGTGCCAAGAGACAGGGGTCCATGAGGAGCCCTACGTGGTGAACACAGAGGAGCAGAAGCCCCAGGACGTTCCTGAGGGAAAGTATAGATGCACACAGTGGCAGGGCTGGAAGACAGTCATACACAGAGGGAAATGTGACCCCTAAAGAAGTCAGGGCTACTGCAGGACAACCACTAGACACATCTGGTTCCACCAAGTCTTAAGGGATTCCATTAGATGGCAGCAGTCCCTCTGTTGGCTTCTTCCTGTCATTGGGCCACTCTGAGTCAGGGGAAAGAAGAGGTCCAGGGGGCAGTGGTGGGGTCAGTGGTGCAGAAGAGCCTGGGTGGATGTGGGTGGTGATGACTCGATGGCCTGGGCTCACTCTGTGGCTCTCAGGGAGGCTGCCTTTCCTTCCACCTTGACACACTGGCCCTCTCCCACATTTTACTGTTCAGATTGAGCTCCGCTTTCTAGCGTCACCTGCTTTTTCACCAGTCCCATTCCCTCTACCACCAGCCACGTCATTTGACTTGAGTATCCTGGTCTTCGTCATTTGGCTTGACTATTCTGGTCTTCATTCCCTGTCCCTTGACGTGTGGTGCGGCAGGTCCCCTATGCACTCCTGTCCATCAGCGTGACAACTGCAATCAAGTTCTGCTTTTTTAGGTTCCAAAGGAAGCTGTGGATGACCTGGAGCCTTTGGCTTCTCCGCCTAAGAAGATTCCGCTTAGGCAGGCGGGCTGCTCTGAGTCTGGAATGGTCTTTCTGGAACGGCTGGAGGCAGGAGCCATTTGTGGGGGTGTGGAAAGTCATTGGTGGAAATGTTTTCCTCCCTTTGTCCTGAAAGCCTTTGGGATGCCCTCAAGGCTGGGTGGTGTCCCCATCAGCCAGCCGGAAGGTGATGGGCTGTTGCCCTTTCTTCTTCCAGCAGGGAAGGGGAGAGAAGGAGAGCCGGAAGTGAGGCATGGGAGTGAGACCACAGTGGGAAAAGAGGACACTGGAAGGAAGATCTAGTTTTCCAGTCTGCAGGTGGCCCCCAAGGAGCCACAGTAGGTCACAGCGGGGAAAGTGCAAAGTTGCTTAGAAGAGGGTCCAGGGTGGAAGGTGGAAAGCAGAAAGTCCTGGAAGTGGATCGGCTTCCAGGGTCGGGAGTGGGAACGTGGACTTGTGCTCACCTCACCTGCAGTTAAACTCCGAGGGGCTCCTTTGGGGAGAAAGAAGGGACACCGTTGGGGAGAAATAAGGGACACCGTTGTGGAGAGTAGGGGGCTCCTTCCTTTCTCCTCCCCACCTCCCCACTGTGCAAATGCTGGGGGTCTGAGCAGTTAGGGTTCTCAGAAGGGCCTCACAGACAGCACTAGCGGTTTCTTGGGGATTAGGAGGTGTGTCTTGAACCTGGGCCATGAACTGGAAGTGTGGAATGACTTCTTACCTGGCCACACGCCCCCCCCCCCCCCCCCCCCCCCCCCATCCCTCCTGGGACTTGGCCTTGGTCAAGGCCCATTCTGGAGCACTGGGCTCCGCTCATGAGTGCACACTGCTTTCTGCTGGGACCAGCAGGCTCACAGTTGCCTGGAAACCATTCTGATTTTTCACAAATCTTTGCCTGCCTTCCATTCACCACACACAGGAAGAGCCCACAGCTGGCAATGCTGTGCACACTGTGTGGCCTGAAATGTAAGAAAGGCCATAGCTAGAGCTTCTGCCAGGGCAGGGGCACTAAGGACAGGCTTGCAGGTCAGTCACAGGACTAGGCCTCTCGGCTGCTGGGCCCCCAGTGGGGTCCCCCTGCTCCCTCCATTATCCTTATAGGGCTCTCTCTGAGTGCATCTAAGCCCTACTTCACATTTATTTTTAGCATAGAATACTCTCCAGAGAGAAGAGCTTACCTGCTTTACTCAACGGGTTCTTGCAGCCCAAGGGATGCCTTAGCCTTGATATTGTAGGATTCATAGGCTGATTCATGATCCCTGCCGACATATCCTTAAAAGACTGGATAGGTGCTACACACAGCTCAGCCCAGCCCTCTTCTTTCTAGAATACCCCCATTCTCCCCATCCCCAGCTGCCTGGCACCCTTCTCTGGACTAGAAAAAGCCTTGTAACATCTTGCTTCACTGACAACAGAATGAGTGGGTTTCCTGTGCGGAAACACCTTGCTTGGGTGAAGTGTCAGATGAGGCTGTATTTTGCTTTCAGTTGGTGGCTCCACTCTTCTGTTGGCCTCCTGTGCTCAGGGGCGCCCGGATCCTCCCCCTTATCTCAGGGCCACACCTTACACTTGTCCACTCGGAATCTGTCATTTACTTCCCTGGGCTGGTCCTTCTGCAGCTTCTCTCCCTGTGGTTGGAAATCTAACCACCCACAGTTGTCATTTCTCTTTTGTGTATCCCATTTCCCCATTGAAAATAGCATTCAATAAGACAGGTTCCAGCATGCCTCCTCTGACCACCCCACTGGTAACAGTTCTGCACTCAGAAACACACATGCTCAGCCCTGCTTTGGGGTTTTCCTTTTGGTAAACCATTTCTCTTATCCTTACAAGTTTTTGAAACATCATCTTTCGTCTCAGATTTCTTCCTCCTTAAAAACCCAGCCCCCAGGGAGCTGCCTGTTTCATCTTTACCCCACATCTCTAGTGGCTTTCTTGCTTAGCCAGGTGACACTTTTCAGATGGTTTAGGGATGGCATCGAGGGGGGAGGAAGGCAGGCTCGCTGGATCCTGCCCACCCCTGCCTTGCCCTTAGCCTTCCCTGCAGTGGTACAAACACACAGACCCTCTCAAGTGAGGGTTTCGTTGGCAATTCATCCAGACAATACAAAAGGAGGGTCAATAAGGGGAATGGACGAAGGCTCCAGGAAGGTCACTGGGTCCTTCGAGTTCACTTCCTGGTCCCTACTGCAATGTCCATGACGATCCTCAGTCTGTCTTGGATGTCTTGAATGGTGCTGATGCGGTCCCCCGTTTCTGTTCTTTCTCACACTCTTCTCCAGGCCCTGTTCCCAGCAAGATCCCTGTGCCCGATATCTTGCATTTGCATTGGAGAGGCACTGGCTGCGCCAGCAGAATGAAATCGGAGAGACATCTCTCCAGGCATCTCCCTGCTGACTGGTGTGGGCTGCCTGCATCCCTCAGGGGAAGGCATGGCTCTGGCCTGGCTGCCTTCTTTACCCACCTTGCACACCCTTGCTCTTTTAGGTTGTCTTCTACTCACGGCAGCAGGTCCAAACTTTTGTCATGATAAAGAGTCAGATCACTGAGCTTTGCTGTAAATACCTGGTTTGGTAGGGTCTCGGCTCCTGCTGGCTCCCTGACAGATACAGTCCTTCTCTCCAGTGTCGTTTCTCAACTTCTTAAATCCAGGTTTCCTCTCCGTACATGGAAAAACCACATGCTCTGCCAGCAATTCTAATGCACCTTCCAGACACTTTGGGAAGCGCACCTCACCTACAATGACTCGCACCCTGGAGGCTCGGGAGGGACAGACTGTTTGCTCTGCAGCCCACCTGCCAAGGTTTTGCTGAGCTCTACATTGTGTAGCTTGTATTGCGAAAACACTTGTTGGCTTATTTCCTAAATGCAAAATTCGATGTGCTTTGATTCAAAAGGAAACTTCCTGAGATTCTGAGGCCCTTCTGGGACCTCTGGGTAGAATGGCTAGATAGGAGGCCTGAATTCTGGGAGAAGGGCGGGACCAGGGATGGGAGATGTGTGAGAGTTTCCCACATTCTGTCTTAAGAGAGAAGCCCCAGAAGGAAAGAGATGAACCCAGAATGTTGGAGAAAGTTGTCATTAAGAGACAGTTGGAGGAACTGGTTAAAAAGGGGTGAAAAAAGGGTAGGGTCGGGGGTAGAGAGAGCAATTAGGAAAAGTGGCACTCCAGGAAGTCAAGGGACAAGTCTCAACAGAAAGCATGGATGACAAAGTCATATGCCACCTAGAGATTTTGTGCTGGAGGCCTGAGCAGTGTCCTGTGGATTTAGCAAGGCTGCTGGTGAGCTCAGCTCAAGCTGCTGCTGTGGGGTGAGTGGAGGGCATATTGGTGCCCCCAAGAGGGAGGGAAGCGTGGCCCACTAGCAGCCTGAGTGGAAGATGCCCTAGAGAGGGCAGGGGCTGAGGATTTCTGGATGGAGGGAGAAGACTGCAGGGCTCAAATCCTGGAGAGGCTGGGGAGGAGGGTCCAGGGCCAGACCTTGGGTGACAGGAGGCCCTGTCAACTGGCACATGGGAGGGTCAGGAGGCAGGCAAAGGCCACTAGGCTCTGGGCCTCCTTTCCTCAGTGAAATAGCTACTGAGGATATTTTCTGAGTTTCTGGCTAGTGGTTGCAAAAAGCCCAGAGGAGGTTGCAAGCGGTGAGGCAGCTGATCAAAGCAGGTGGAAGGGCAGGCCCCAGGGCCCAGCTGGAGAGGGAGGCAGAGGTCCCTGGCACTGTGGCTTTGCGGGAGCAGCCTTCTGGCAGCCTGAGCGCCTGTGGAGCTGGGCTGTGAAGGCAGAGCAGACACTGGCCTGGGTTGGGGATTGTAAGGAGGCTGAGCTGAGCTATAGGGACAAAGGCCCAGCGATGTGGATGCTGGTGACAGTAGCTCCAAGAAGTGAAGGAAGCAAGGGAAGCCTGGATGTTGAGAACCCAGAGAGACCCTGGAGCTCTCCATGAGATTGGAAAATGGGAACTTTTTTTTTTTTTTTTTTTACAATGCCTATTTGATTATCTTTGTAATCAGCAAAAAAAAAGTTGAAAAGTCAAACTGCCTGAATGCCCGTTAACAGTAAAATGGATAAATAAATTGTGTATTTCTACAATTGAATACAACGCCGTAATATGCCTTCCCAACGTAACTGTCACACATAAAAGGGCTAAATATTATTAGCAATCATTTGTGTAAGATTCAAAAAACAGGCAAACGTAATCTGTGGGGTTAGATTTCAGGTTAGTGATTACATTTGGGGAGGGAGATCACAGAAAGGTCCAGGGAGGGAGGCTGGTACTATTCTGATTGCTGACCTAGATGCTAGTCACGTGAGTCCATTCAGTTGTTGAAATGCACTGGCCTGGAAATTTATGACACGTGTGTGCATTTTTCTGTGTGTGTGTTCTACTTGCACCAAAAGTTGACTTAAAACCAAAAAGACTAACACGAAGCAATTCCACTGGGCTTCAAGGCCAGTCACTTCTGCAGTCACCTCTAATAGATGTTGGTCCACCCTGTGGCCAGCCAGATACAGCAACTGTCACAATGGTGGTGATCATTCCTGTCCCCTCCTGGTCCCCTGCCCTCCACTCAGATGATCAACCATACCGTAAACACGAAAGGCCATTTCCCCTCGAGAAGCCTCTGCCCTCCACCCGTAGCTCTGCAAGTTGTACCCTGCACTGGGGCGCTCATCTGAGGGGCAGAGACCCAGCCCCATGCAGCAGGCTGAGCAGGGTGCCAGCTGCCCTGGATCCACCCAGAGCGGGGATACCTTTTTGTGATATACCCAAAGATGTGCAGTGGATTCAAAACAGCTCTGCTGCGGGTTTTGGGGGCAAATGTTCCTGAGGCCTTGCGATGTCTGGACCAGAAAAAGGATTTTGAGGCTTCCATAATAGTGTTACATTAACAATAGTCATAGTATCTATGGTGGGGAAAGAAGGTTCTAGTGCTCAAAGTACTTGGGTGTACATCATCTGTGACCAGGGCTTTGCCCAAGTTCTGTTAAGAAGGGTAGAGGCATCACTCCTGGCTAGAGTGTCTAAGGTTTCTGGAAGCTAACTCGGGGTGGCCAGGCTCTGGATGTGAGAGGGCCAGTTTGGACAGGGTGGCCATGGTCCTTCTCCCTCACCTCTGTGTGTCATCGGCAGACTGGATGGACATCTGTCATTCATTTGCAAAATGTGTGTGTTTGGGGTTCTGTGTGTCCCGCCCTCATTCTAGGCTGATGGAAGCCTTCTGTAGCCCTGAACACTCTTTAATTCCTACTTCTGAGGTCTGTGAGGAGCCCCTCGAGTGTGGGTGGGGAACTGAGTCCCCCTCTCCAGCCCTCCCTCCCAGCAGGCTCCCTGCTCAAGGTGGCCCCTAAGGCTCTGCATTTAGCTGCCTGTGACATCCAGTTATGGGCCTAGTCTTTTTGTTCTGCAGGACACTTATTTTTTTTTTTTTTTTTCATTTTCAAATATTCTCTCAGGCTTCCTGTGGAGGTTTTGCTCTTTAAACAGTTCTTTTTGATTTTTTTTTTCCTTACCAATGACCACATTTCATCATCATTCCTCTTCCTGAAATGAGGTATTTTAGGGGTATATTTGGGGCCCCTCTGCCATCAGAGCATTAAATATTATGATGTGGACATCAGGAGCCTCAGTGCCCCACCACCAGAGCCCTCCTACTCCAGGGTCTGTCACTTTGGAGAATGAACCCAGTTCCTTTCCTCTCTCTGTGGATTTGAAAACTCTGTATTTGAGGATGCTGCCAGGTGTCTTTAACAAAGAACCGCACCTCGGTGTCTCGTCCAGATGAGAGAGTTGGCAGTCGGAGCCAAAAGGACATTTCATCCCGAGGGTGGGTGGGAGTAGCCACGCTCAGGGAGGACGCATTGAACTAATCACCCAGAAAAGTGGTGTCCCTGGAAGGACAGCCTTCTAAGAAAGAAGCTCTGGGGACATTTCAGGGCAATTAGTAAGATGGGATGTCGTGAATAAGGAAGACACAGCTTTACTGCAGCTGTTTGCTTATCTGTGTACAGAATTGTGTTTAACCAACCCCTGGGCGCCTCCTAGTCTCTATCTTGCTGCAGAGTTTCTACTCTGTCGTGGCCACTCACCACTGACCAAGGCCGTCTTCTGAGCTCTTCCACCCGCCTTCATCGAGACTCCGCGCCGACCACTCGGCACCAGCACCTGTTTTTCTAGTCTGGTGGCACTCGTGGAGAGACTATTACGTACTTGGCTTTTCTGCCACACCCCAGGCCTGTCAGTTGTTAGATTAGGCGGATCAATTTTGTTGTCACCTCACTGTTTTTGAATGCCTTTCCATGTCTTCCTTGTCACTGTTTGTCTCAGGGTTGGTGGCCATCAGAATCTCATGCAGTTTGACGCTGATTTGTATTTTTTTCCTATTTTGGTTGAAAAACTGCCCTGATTCATGCTTCACTTCCAGCAGCTTGGAGCCATTCTTCCAGCCTTTGCATTTGGTCTCAGAGCCCCGCTGTGTCTTGCAGCCTGCAATGGAACTGAGGATGTACAGGAGAGTAGGATGAAAACACTGGGGCTGAAGTGCACATCTCCAGGCATGGGGCGGGAGGGATAGAATGGAACTGCGGTGTGGCCTGAAACAGCCTCAGGCCTGTGGAGAGGGCGGCAGCGGAGGCTTGCTAAGTGTGGATTGATTTGGAGCTGGAGATCCTGGAATCCAGGAGCAAGTGAATAAAGGGGCTGAGAAGATAGCGAGGGGGAGGCTGAGAGAAGCAGCCCGAGAAGATGCAGACCTCCATGGCGGTGCCGACTGGCTCAGGGAGGCTGAGGGGCGAGCATTGGGACTGGGGGGACAGCGGGGAAGGATGCCTGGGAGATGAGTCCACACTTTTGGGCCACATATGAGCAAAGGATCAGCAATCCAGCAGAATCCTGTTTTCTGCAGCCACTGTTTTGTAGCTCTGCAGACTGCCTGCTCTGGGGGCCTTGTCTCTGACTGTGGCTCCAACTCTTGCCCTCCCCTCCCTACCTGCTGCCTGCCTGCTTGCACCAACCACAGTCCATGTCAGCCCATTCCCAAGCAGGCGGTAAGAGCCTCTTCCCTGGAAACTAAGGTGGACACCCAATGCCTCTCTCACTCTGCCTGCCCCCAAATCCAGTGACCTGAGCTCCTGCAGCCAGAACCTCTCCCAACCTGCTTCCTTATCCCAGCAGCTCTCAGCTGGTGTGGACTCACAGGCCAACTACCCATGCTTCAGAGGCACACAGAGGACTGCAGAGGCAGAGCCTCACTTCCCATAGGACCGTCCTCTGCCCTGTGCTAGGGATTCCATGGCATCATTCAAGAGTGTTGCCACATTTTTTATTTTTTTCTTTGGTATCTAGGAATCTGTGACTTCCCACTTTTCCTTCTTGTTCGCTGTCCACTCTTCAAGGCCTGGCTGGAGCCCTTCCCCTTCACGAAGCCCCTTTTGTCTACTCCAGCCCACACAGTCTCCCCAGTCCTCTGACAACACAGAGCACTTTTTTTGCAGCCCATATTCATTTAGCCTTTATTATGCTCTGTTTAGGAGTCACTCTGTTTTACTCTCTAAGAGTTCCCTAGGCATTGTTTTTCTTTCTAGCAAGATGATAAACTTCTTGAGGACAAGGCCTTCTGCCCCTTCTGCCCCTCCTGACCTCGGGGATAAATGAAGGGTTTTGGTAGCAATCAAGGAAGCTGGCCTACATGCTACCTGCCTGCGTATGTAATGGTGGCTGATGGTTCAATATTAATGGATACTGAATAAGCCTGGCACCTGCTGGAGACAGCAGTGACATTTGCTCTCACAGCAGATGACAGGGTGATGGCAGGCATCTCTGGGTGGAAGCGATGAGTTCTCCAGGGGTGATGAAGGGGTTAGACCAGGTGCTTAGGGTCCTCAAAGGGCCTCAAGGGAACATGGAGAAGCCTCAGGCAACCCAGGGTCGGCGGTGAGGGGACCAGGAAGAGAAAGTCTGCTCAGGAAAGGTGTAGGCTCGGACACTGTAGAAGACAGATCCAGGAGGCTTCCTAAGTCAGACCTCTTGTCTAAATTGGATGGGCTGAGAGCTGTGGAGTCACTGCTTTGCATATGAGACCATGGGGACATAGAATCCGTCATTAACCCTGCCAGCTCAGCTCAGAGGACAGAACTGAGGAGGGAAGTGGTCAGGTTTAGGGTATAGGGAGAGAAGGTAGGTTGTCCCCTCCAGTGCCTGGAGCTGGGGCCCACAGCCAGGCTCTGGCATGCCTGAAAACAGGGCACATACCAGATGGTCGGTAAAGACACATGGGATTGAACTGAACAATGAGGGACTAATAGATTATTCTTAAAATTGTCTTATGGTTTAAGGAGGGAGCAGAACAGAGTAGGAAGTAGGGGAGAGGAGCTATGATGGGATTTTAGCTAGGGCTGGGTTTAAGATCTTGTGCTTCTTCTTTTGTGATACTAGTTTGAGCCAAGGGCAGCAGGGGTGGCTCCTGGTGAGAGGACATGGGCAGGGGACCCATCAGAGACAAGCCAGGCAGACACTGTCCGGAGAGGCTTCTCAGGAGGCCAGGAGAGCCAGGTGCTTCTCCCTAGGGAGAAGGCCTCTGCTCCACCCCCCATTCCTCCTCCCCTGGGCCTCTCTCCTTTCTCCCTGTGAGATCTTCTGCTCCTCCAGCCACAGGAGGTATAGATCCATTCCCAGAACAAAAACTGTCTGGCTGCTCCTGAAACACTTTTTCTCCTATGCACTACTGGCTTATCCTCATGCCTCCAGCTCAGCTTAGACATCCCCTTTGAAAAGGCCTTCTCTGAGTTCCTGTGGCTCCTGGGCCCACGCCCAAGGCTGCCCTGTCACACCGGCCCCGTATTTTCTTCACAGCACTTATCATTGTCTGAATTGACCTCACCCATCTCTTCTCTTTGTTGGGTATCTCTCTTGCTTCCTTAGAAGGGAAGCTCCATGCAGGCAAGGTTGTGGTCATTCTCGACCATGCTGTCCCCCAGCTTCTAGAACAGGGCCCACATAGACGGTGGCCAGTGAGTATTTGTTGAATGGATGAGTGGGTGGATGACAGCACATGGGAAGGCACCAAGTCTCAAGTGGGGTGGGATTGGGGTGGGGTCCTAGCAAACCTCCTTGTCTATCATCCCAGGACAGAATAGAGCTGTCCTATGGGGGAGCTACTTACTGGGGAGAGGGCCTGTTGGACCCTGGTAGAAAATCCATTCTGGGCCTGGGCTGGCCACTGCTTGCCCTGTGACAGATGGTATGCTAAGCGATCTGTGAAATGAGATGCAACACCAGTTTCCTTTGAGTCTGAACCCTCAGAGGCAGAGAGAAGAAGGACCAAAAATGTGTAGTCCTGCTCCCCTACCCAGGCACAGGCCTGCTGCCCTTGAGGGCCAGACAGTTCGGCGAGGGGGGCGGGCTCTGCGGGTAGGCGAGGGAGAGGCGTGGTCCCCTGCTTTTAACAAGATGGAAAGTGTTCTGCCCTGCACAGTGAACCTGTGGGGCGGAATTCCCTGTCCTGGAGAAGACAGTGGCCAGTCTAGCAACAGGCAGCAGGGAGAGAGCAGGGTTTCCAGACAGGCCTTTAGTTAGGTGCCCAGGCACAGGCAGGGCTGTCACACCTGTCTCCCCCTGCCCCCGAGTGTTTTGGGGGTTTTGGATGGAGGCTCACCCTGACCACTTTCCAGCTTTAGCACAAAGAGTCCCAGCCCCATTTCCTTTCCTAGCTAACTGCACCATCACTGCCACATCAGAGCCCCCAACACAATAAGGAGTTAAAGGAAGAGAGGCCACCTTGAGATCCCCCTCTACCCGCCAACCCACAGGGTTCCCCCAACTCAGAGTTCAGGAAATACTGGTAAATGGAGGCAGGAGTGGAGCAGGGATCCTAGGGGAAGATCTTAAGAACTTCACCATGGAATTAGCTGATGACACCGGTGTCTTTCTTCTAAGGGGTGCCTACCCTTTTTCTATACTTGCTAGGGAGCTTGTATCTTTTCTTTTTATGAGAGAACATTTCTGGGCTTGGGAAAGAGGAACCCCAAGCTGACACTGGTCTGAGTGGGAAAATTTGGGGCTGAAGTCCTTCCCATGAAAATGTGTCTGCTGGGCAATGCTGAGCAAAATTCCACAAAGGAGAGAAAGGGTGGAGGAGAGCAGACTGCCCTTCACCCACCTCTGCGTCTTCTTTGCCTGACCAGCCTTAGCTGGGCCCCACACCACTAATGGAAGTTCCATCCTCATCCAATAGCATCTCCAAAGAACGTTCAAGTCTGAGCCTCAGGGAACCTCTGGGACTAGATCCAGGAAATGGAGAATAAGCCGTGACTTTGGATGCTTCACCCTTACCCATCAGGCTTGGAATTGGTGAGCATCTCCCACATTACCATCTCCAACGGAACGAGGTGCCCATTGGGCATTTCCTCTGCATGGACCAGCCATCCTCCAAATATGCCCCCTATGTCATCCCAGCTCTCCATCCCAGTCACTCCTCACTCCTTGTCCCCTGTCCGCCTGAGTGACAGGACTCTTGCCAGTTCGGTCCTGTCCCCCTTTCTGATCTTGGGTCCATTCCCCATGATCCCTTTCTTGCTTGTGCTTTGGGATCTCGGGCCAGCTGAAGTAGGAGGCAGGACTCAACTTCAGGCCAGATTGAAGACTGGATGACACAGAAGAGGCACCGAAAGCACCTCTCTCTCCATAAGACATGCCCACCAGTGCCATGACAGTTTACTATTGCCATGGCAATGCCCAGAAGTTCTCACCCCTTTTCTAGACATTTCTGCATAATCAACCCCTCAATTGGCATGTGATCAAAAGTGGGTGTCAGAATGACTGTGGAACTGTCCCTGAGCTGCTACTCTTGACATGCTGCCTACAGGGTAGCCCTGCTCTGCAGGGACAGTCACAGAGCTGAAAAACTGCTGCCTAATGAAGCTGTTTTCTTCTACCACTGGCTCACCCTCGAATTCTTTCCTGGGAGAACTCAAGAACCTTCCTGGGCTAAGTCCCAATTTTGGGGCTCGCCTGCCCTTGCATCACAGCTTCCTCTTCTGTTCACAGCTGCAACCGCCTACTCAACCTTCTGAGGTTCCTCTCCCTGCCCCTCCACAGTGGCTGCTGATGGGAGCTCTGGCTCCCTGCTTTTTCACTATCTCCCAGTCAAGTGCAGAGTCCCTGTGCAATTTAAATGCTTCTCAGCTAAGAACAGAGAAGGGGATAGCATAAGGATATTCAAAAGATTTAAGAAATCTCAAAAGTGATCACAAACCATTTGTCTCTGACCAAC
Organism: Piliocolobus tephrosceles; assembly: GCF_002776525.5. Classification (NCBI taxonomy): domain Eukaryota; kingdom Metazoa; phylum Chordata; class Mammalia; order Primates; family Cercopithecidae; genus Piliocolobus; species Piliocolobus tephrosceles. Next base: position 134,884,998 of record NC_045438.1, on the reverse strand, counting down.
GAGAAACATTGGTGGGTGGGAAGGGCTTTTCCTCTGACTGAATTATTCATGGGTCTTCAGGCTCTGTCTTCACTTTGGATTTTCTGGAGTCTTCTGAAGGTTACCTGAAATCTTGTTGGTCCTGAATATTGCATGTGGAGTCACAAGCTGCAGGAAGTCAGTGGGGCTGGACGGGGTCCAAAATCAGAGTAGTCAAGCAGCATGGCTGGGCCTCATGGAAAGTGAGGCCAGCAGTCCCCATTGGAAGCTGGGGCGGAGAGCTGGGGATGGGTGGAGGCAGTGACAGGGTCCGTGTATTGGTCATTCAGACTCCCCAGCAGCCTCAGGACTCGACTCCCATAGGTCAGAGAAGAGCTAGTGGAGGGCCTTAAGCAAACCTCAGTGGGTGATGCAGGAGAGAGTTTTCTGAGCCGGAATGCCCACAAAGAAGGCCTTCAAAGGAGGCCCCTGCTTGGGACAATCCTGCCTCCTTATGGTCCGGTTCACAGGTTCCCCTGGGTGGGGTAATGGAATCCAAGCTAGGGTGTCTGACTTCAAAAGTTTTCAGAAATGCCATTTTTGTAAGGATCAGGAATTGGGTTTTCTGAGATGCAAAACATCCTTGTTAAGGGGTTAAAGCATCCTGAAGCTGTTCAGGTTTCTGGGGATACGTAGGCTTAGGAAGTTAGAGCAGGTGAAGTTGAGGGGGCGGGAACTAAGAATTAGCTCAAAATAGTCACCAATGCAGAAACCCAGGCAGTTGGGACCCTGACAGTGAGGAAGGCAGAGGAGTAACGGGGCACTTGGGCACCCTATTAGCAGAATAGGGTAATAGAGAGGGCAAGAATTGCTTCTCAGGAGACTGGGCTGGGAACAGGAAGGGGACTAAAATGCTGTCCCTGGCTGAAGAGTGTGGCAGTATAGAGGAAGTGGGGCAGGGCTCTGAATCCATACACAAGAGCAGGGACCAGTGGTTTCAGGGTGGGATAGGGCTTTGATGTCTCCATGGACTTACAGTAACTTTCACCACCATAGTGAATTCCACAAAGGAGAATTCACACAAAGGTCTTGGACCAGCCAGTTTCCATGTGAAAAAGCCATCTGGGAGCAAGGGAACAAACCCAGGAATACAGCTGGAGAGAGAGGTGGCCTGACATTATGGCTAAGTTGATATGGAAGCATTCTGGTTTGTTCTAAAAAGAATGAAAGAGGCAGTGCAGGTAATCATCAGCTCCTGGTTCTGTAGCAAGGTGTTTGCTACAATCCCAGGAGGTAGCAACCTAGGCTGTGGTTCTGAAAGAAGAGGGTCTACCTTCCTGAATCATCTTTAGGAGTCTGCTGAGGGCCAGGCTTGATGAGTTGGACTCTATGGAATTTTACTTAAGTGAGGTCTGGGTAGGAAAAGAGAAGGGAAAAGCTGGCCCTGCCTGCACCAAAGGATTCTGGGAAGGAGAATAAAGAGAAAAACCCTTCTTCAGGTTTCTGCTTCAGAGCGGGAGAACCCTCACAAGCTAAGTAAAGTCAATGAAGGTCGAGTGGCCCTATGGCCACCTGGGCATGCACCTGCTCCTTGGCCACCTTGCGTGGGCAGGCTGAGATCACTAAGGCTTGGTTTTCCTGACCTGCCTGATTCCACGTGCTGTAAGCAGGACCCAGAAGGCTGTGTGGCTACAGAGGTGCCCAGCATAGTGGGGGTCAGTTCAGTGCAGACACTAGACTGGACCGCGTGAAACTACAACCAGCTCAGAGCGCCAGCCAGAGTGCTGTTCCAGCCAGAAGGAGGAGCCACGACCCGCCCCCAGGAGGACAGTGAACCCCTCTCTGCAGACAGGAGCCAGCCACACTTGGGGTCTGGGGAGACTCTTCCTGATTCCAAATGGGACTGAACTTTAAACCAGACTGGACATTTGAGCAATTTTTTAAAAGCTGCCAACCAAATAAAGAAATGGCATTTTCTTTACCCAGTCTTTGTGTTGCTTAAAGGTTGCAGACCTGGCTGCCCAGTGCCCACCATCATTATCAGGGGATGTAGCTCTTCAAGCTCCAACAGGCTTCCTTGGCTGCCAGCATTCCCTGGTCTTTTCCAAGGTGTTGACAGGGTGTTTGGTGTTGAGAAACAGGGAACAAAGTGCTGACATTGAAAAACGGGGCCTAGCCCCAGCCAGGCCTAGGCCTGTAAGTCCCGTGTCCTGCCAGATGGGCTAGGACCCGACAATCTGGTGAATCAGCCAAATATTCACCTCTGGGCTTGGACTTCAGAGGCTGAGCCTGGCTCATGACCACCAGCTCACACCCCTCAGCTCACACCCCCCAGCTCAGGGTCCAGATGATCCCAGGAGGCTGAGTCGGGGACTGCCTCCTCAGGGTCAGGGGCCAAGCTTTGTGGTCAGTGGGTTTCCATGGCAGCCCACAATCGGGGGGGAGGGCCAGATAGACAAGAGTCAGACATCACACACTAACCCCCTCCTCCAGGACTGGGGAGAACTAAGGGAGCCTCAACACAGACTGAGGGTTACAACACAAAATAACAGAGACTCATAGAGCCTGGGGACCTCCTGACTGTGCTCCCGGCCTAGGACTGTGCCTGGTGTGGGGTCTCCAGAGCAGGGATGATGGCACAGGTCAGGGGGTGGTGGGGAGGAGATGCCTCAGGTCCGCAGTGGGGAGCCAGGACATCCTAGGAGGGTGGGAAATCTCCCCCAGGACTTGCTCCATAGGCCAGTCACAGCAGCCATGCCCACTGTTACATGGAGGTAGGCAGTCCAGGGCTGGGCCCAGGCCATCAGGACCCCATCCATCTTTCTGCTATCCTTAGCGTGTCACCTCCATCTTCGTGGTCACAAGTGCTGATGTTCCTCAAGGCCCCATGTCCAGAGGAAAGAGAAAGAGGCCAACAGGCAGACTGGGCCCGTTAGGCCTCTCACTTTCTGCTCACATCTCCTCCAGCAGCGCCACCTTGGACATTCCCTGAGCGCAGTCACCACTGATGGCCCGGGAGGAGGGGTCTTGGGCACAGCATCCTGACCATGTCTTGACATAGCTGCCCCCACCATCAGCTTTTCACCAGGCCTCCTTGTCCCCTCCTCCTCACTGAAAAGGCCCCTCATGTTGAGAGCAGAGTCGTGGCTTCAACAGCCTTCCTGCCGATTGGGCTGTTACTATGGATTTGGTGGAGGGTAAGAAGGATGGTCCCTGCCATCATGAGCGGGCCCTGCGGTGCAGTGTTTCAGGATGGGACCACACAGCACATTGGAAAGCACAAAGGAGAGGAGCAAATCCTAGCCTAGAGGGGGCAACAGGCAGAGGGAGGTTCTGCAAGGTAGAGATGTCTAAACTAAGACCTCAAGGGTGGACAGGAGCTGGCCATGTGAAAGGATCTGGCGGGGCAGTGGACAACATTAGGAGCTGGGAGGAACTAGCTGAGGTGTTGCCTGAAGAAGTGGGGCGCAGGCAGGCCAGTGCACACAGGGCTCTGTGGGCCCAGCAAAGAGGAATAACCAGAGGCAGGATCTGGTGTGGGCTGGAGAAAGGCCTTAGCATGCAGGTGGCACAGGCCAGGCTGGAGGCAGAGGGCCGATTAGGAGACCATTTCGGTTATAAAGCAGGGATGACAGAAGCTGAGCTTGGGAAACTGTGATGGAGACAGAGACTTGGAAAACACAAGGCTTAAAGACTGATGAAGGGGTAGAGGTGGCTAGTGAGAGAGAGAGAGACAGACAGACAGACAGACAGACATAGGGAGAGAGATGGACAGAGACAGAGAAAACGCGAGCCCGGGGAAACCAGGTGCACAGTGGTAGCTTGTGCGGAGGGAGAGGATGGAAGAAGGGGACAAATTATAGGCAGAAGAGGCCGTGTCCATTTGCAAAGGTTGCATGCAAGACCCTGGAGGGCCCTGAGGAAGAGAGATGGAAGATGTGGGTATCTGGCCCAAAAGCATGGAAGGGTCCCTGAAGATCCAGCCACTGCCTAGTTATGGGGCCAGTGCCAGGGAGGAAACCATCCTGCCACTGGGAACCAGGAAGATGGGTGAAAGGCAAGGAATATGCAAAATGAGTCTCAGCTCTCCTTTGAGCCACCTTCTGGCCCTGGCAGAGTCCAGTGGCAGGTGGGTGTCTGGAACCCCTCCCTAGGAACCTCCTCCTTGGCCCCATCCCATCTCCTTGACCCTCGGCGCCTTCCTGACTCCTAGCCCATCCTGGCTTCATTGTGAGCACTCTGGTCGGGAGGTTTTGAGGCTAGCAGGGAAGGAGGTGATGGAATCTTGGAGCCTTTCAGACTCTCCTGGATAATGAGCTTGGGGCAGTTCACACAAACCAGTGCTCTGACCCATCACAGACACGTCCCCCTCTGGGGATCGTTTCCCACACGAGTTCAGCCACCCCCAGTGCTAACCCAGAAAACTCTCTCACTGGGCCCACACAGAACCGGGTGGAGGCATCAGCTGTGCTCCTGTGAGTCTGCCCAGGGAGTTCTGTTTTCCAGAAAATGCAGGACCTTTGAATCATTGGGAGGGGGCAATTAGAGTTCTAGGAGTTCAACCTGGGGTGTCCCAGGTACCAAGAGAGGAGAGGGGTTAAGCCCTGCTTCTGGGTGTCTGTAGCACATGGCTCGTCCTGAGACACCTCACAAGCCCATCTGAGATACTCCTGGCCTATTCTGAAGGCAGGTGAGCTACTGGGGTTTGTTTTAATAAATTCCCTTTTCTCTTTCATCAACTCAAGGAGCTTTGGTATGAACCATGCCTGGTAACAGGGACTGTGCAGAGGAAGAACCCTAGCTGGCCTGTGGATGAAAAGCTCAATGAAAGGAGATAAGCCCAGTGCCCAGTGTGGGCAGGGCCTCCCAGGGCTGGAGTGCAGACAGAGGCAGGAGAGCAGCCCAGGATGGAAAAAGGGTGTGCCAGGTAGAAGCAGGAAGGCTTGAGTGGCCAGGGAGGGGCTGTTTTTAGTTCCTTACTTGTAGAATCAGAATAATGATCGTTCATTTATTCATGCATTTATTCATGGAATAAGTCTTTTGTGATGCTCAATCATGCACCCAAGGCCCTGGGAATACACCTGTGTACAAGACAGACAAGCGCTCACCCTCCTGGACCTGATGTTCTGCTGAGAGGGTGGGACACAAAACAAACGCACGACAAATTAATATTACGCCCAAGAGCTGCAGGTGCAGGAAATTAAATCAGAGGAAGATTGGACAGAGCTGCAGAAGGAAGCAGGAGGAGGCAGAGCTGAGCTGGACCATGAGGAAGAGGGAGCCTTGTAGGTACGAAGGGCAGAAATCCCAGCAGAGCAGAGGCACAGCCAGCCAAGTCCTCGCTGCCTCGGTCGCATGGGCCCTGAGAAGGTGGAGGAGATAGCAGAATTAGACTTCAGTACAGCCCTGACTTCTAGGCCCTGTGAGGGCTGGGAGAGGTTCTCCCATTTGGAAGGCAGGCCTCAGGTGTTTAAATGCTGGTGGGAATGGCAGGTGGGGGAGAGGAAGAGGGCAATAATGGGAGGGAGGTCAGGGTTCCTCTCTGACAGCTTCTCTTTCTCTGTGAAATAGGAGGGGTGGTTTCTACCAAGAGGCAGAGGGCTTTGAGGATGAGAAGGGGCTAACTAGAGGCCAGCTAGGTACCCACAGGCCTGCTCTAGGTAGGGATATGTTACGTGCCCAGCAGCTCTGGGAACGGGCCATGGAAGCAGCTCAATGGGTGTAGCCAGACTATGGATGTGATGGGTGTGGGGCTATGGCCGAGCAGGGTGGAGGTGAGGCAGGCCCAGCAGCCCGAGGCACAGAGGACCAGAGCGAGGTCAGGAGCCCCAGTCAAGAGAAAGAGGAAGGACCCAGGAGGAGGGGAGGATGTGGGTCGCTTCCTGGACAGAATGAGGGGAGTGGAGGAGCCCCAGGGAGTGGCCTCAGCAGTGGGGGTCGACATAGAGGCCAGCCCAAGAAGAGATGAAGCACAGCACTGCACCAGCTACCCTTACTGCTATAGTGGAATGTTTATCACGGCCAAAACTCCTGTTGAAACTTAATCCCCAGTGCCACAGTATTGGGAGGTGGGCCTTTAAGAGGTGATTGGGAAAGGAGGTCTCTGCCCTTATGAAAGGATTGATCCACTCATGGATTAACAGATTAATGGGTTAGTAGATGAATGGGTTTTCACTGGAGTGGGATTGGTGGCTTTATAATAAAAGGGAGGGAGACTTGAGCTGGCCTGCCTGGGAACTCTGCAGAGGCCCTGCCCCAGGAAGGCCCTCAGCAGAGGGTCCCTCGACCTGGGACTTCTCAGCTGCCATACTATAAGAAATACATTCCTTCTCTTTATAAATTACCCAGTTTCACATATTTTATTATAAGCAACACAAAACACACTAAGACAATTACCAAAACCCCGGACATCCGGCTTTGTAGCATTGTGGCCACTGAGACCCTTTCTTTCAGCGGCATAACTGTGTATATAAACACAGCCCCCACTAGCACATGAAAAGGAAACTGGGTGGTGGGGGAGTTACATTTTTAAGTTGTTTAAACACTTATAAAGTGAGAGCTATTTAAGATTTTTATGAGTACCCAGAAATTTTCATGAAGCACACTTCATGTTATGCGGGGGAAGAGAAAGCTGGGAAGAATAGCATTTATTTAGTGCCTACTATGTGCCTTCTCCAACCGGTGGGAAGTGACAGCTTGTCTCCTCCTTGCCACTTCTCAGCCTCTCTGAATGAGACAGCTTGGTGGGCCCATGGGGACAGCCACTGGGGAAGCTCTCTGCGCAGAGACACAACCCCCACTGGGCCCGGGGTGGAGGTGCAGTCTTGGTGGCATCCCTCATTGAACTGCCTACTGAGCCCCAGGAGAGCCGAGCCTGGGGAGCAGAGGTGGAGGAAGCAAAAAAGCAGCAGGAGGCCGGGGAGCCTATGTGAGCCCACCTGGGGGACCCGGAGTCATGCTCCTGCTGCTGCCCTCATTCCTAATCCACGGAGGCCCCTGACATCAGCCCTGATGGCTGGCAAGGGCTACTTGGGAGGGAAGAGAAAGGGTAGCTGGGGGAGGTAGAAATGGGGCCTGAAGAAGAGTCACGGCTGGGCGCAGTGGCTCATGCCTGTAATCCCAGTACTTTGGGAGGCCCAGGCAGGCGGATCATTTGAGGTCAGGAGTTTGAGACCAGCTTGATCTACATAGTGAAATCCCATCTGTACCAAAATACAAAAATTAGCCGGGCGTGGTGGCGGGCGCCTGTAATCCCAGCTGCTTGTGAGGCTGAGGCAAAAGAATTGCTTAAACCCAGGAGGCAGAGGTTGCAGTGAGCCAAGATCACTCCACTTTACTCCAGCCTGGGTGACAGAGCAAGACTGCCTCTCTCTCAAAAAAAAAGAGTCACACCAGGAGAGGAGAGGCCGAGCCACTGGGAGGGCTAACCCTGGTCGGGCCGGCTCCTGAGTGGATGGTCCCCGGCTCTGCAGAGTTGGGGAGAACCATGCTGAGTCCCAGCCCTGGAAGGTGGGGGAGAGTCTCAGTGGCCTTGTAAGGAGGTCACCATCTGCCCTGCCTCCCTGGGTGCCTGGTTCCTGAAACTCTTCTAATCACCTCCTCTGAATGTTAGCCCAGCAAACATTCAGAGAGTTTCCTGGAGGAAATTAGAAAGAAGAAAGCAAAGAAGTAGAGATGGTTTACCAGGCACAATCTGGCTGGCAGCTAAGGGCACAAGGCCCAGCCCGCAGGATGGTGGGCACTGCGTCCTGCTCCCTCCACATCCCCAACCCTGACCAGGCTGCACATGTGAAAGTCACCCCACGGAGAGGTGGGTTCCATGGCAATCCCAGCATCTGGTGTGCTCCTCGGGGCCTGGCATCCTGCCACAGAGGCTGTGGTCACACGGGAGTGCTTCCTTGGCCACAGGCAGGAAGGCGAGCCCACAACCATGTACCCCTGGCACCTGGACAAGGTCTGCTGGGGTCCCCTGCCAGTGGAGTGCTGCCTTCTTGGGACAACGGCTGGACCTGGAGGCAAAGGAAGTTCCTCTCTGAGCACAGGGGGGCCACAACTCAGGTACAAGAACGTGACAGCCAGAATAGTTGCCACCTGTGGATTTCAGGAAGTGCCTCAAAGGGACCAGCATGCTCTTCTTCCTGCCCTTTCCTCCTTTGCTGGCCAGAGGCAGACAGGAGTGATGGCTGCCACCCTGGACCATGAGGTGGGAGCCACATTATGAGAATGGCAGAGCAACCAGATAGGCATGGCACCACCAATCCCAGCCCTGGACTTCCCATGGTAAGGAAGAGAGAAACGTCTTACAGGAGCCACTGTCATTCTCATGCAGCAAACCTGATCCTAACACGCAGCACCACGACCCCGCCTCCTCCTCTCCCTTCCCTCCCAGTGCTGACGAAGACCTACCATGCAGAGAGGATAGAGGAGGGACACAGAGGCCGCTGGAGGTGATTTGAAGAGGATGAGGACACCCGGGAACAAGGCAATGAAGGTGACTAGGTGAGTGAGGACAGAGCCTGGAGCGGACTCATTAGTGCAGGGCTGACGGGCAGAGCCTTCCCAGGAGCGTGGCCAGAAGAACCTGACAGCCAGGATTTGGGCCTGCCTACTACCCCAGGGGCCCCTCAACCCAGTCCTCCCCAGAGGGCTGAGGGCCCTCCCTCCCCATACTCAGCAATACTCCAGAGCCCATTCCCCATGGAGGCCCAATCCTCTTTCCGGGCGAGGCAGCTCGTGGTGTGTGGGTGCTGGTCTGCTGAGAGAGGGACTCCTTGGAGACTGAGGCCATGGGGGAGGGAGTGTCTGTCCAGACTTGTAGGTTTGTCCCAAATGTAGACCCCAGGTCTGGAGGTGAACACAGCCCCGCCTGATTCCTGAGAAGCCACGCTATCTATGCAGCTCGCTTCTTAGAATTGGGCTTCCTCTCCACCCCTCAAACTCAGTGCAGTCAACACCTACTGAGCTCCTACCGAGTACACTACATGGACGTGGGTTCAGGAGCTAAGGAAATAAACAAGGCTCCACACTGCAGTCCCCAGGGCGCAGTGCCCTGACAGGCTGCCCCAAGGCTGTGGTGTGCTGGGAAATGGTTCACACCCAGCTCTCTGAAGGAGAACACCTGGTTTGTGGCATTTGCAGGTTTGTAGTGTTTCATGATTTAAATCATCCACCCTGGCCCATTGCAAGTTTGTAAACACAGAGTTCTTGAAGTCAGGAAGGCCCTGGCTTGGCTCCCAGGCCCAGCACCAGCACCCCACTGCCAGGGGCTGCTCACCTCCTGTTCCAGGTCCTCACCCACCACCAGCAGGTCTCGGCCCTGGACCTCATAGGTTCCCTGCCTTCCCCTGCTTGGACCCTGGGTTTGGCTCTGGAGCCGCCAGCCCATGCCTTGACTGTGGCAGGTGGGCTGTGGCTGCCAGGTCAGGAAGAATCAGTGGACAGTTGGTCACAAGCACCCTGGCCCCGAATCTTGAAATGCTCACATTCTCCAACTTCTCCAACCGCTACCCCACCCCTCCAGGCCTTTTCCTACTCTCTGATGGCTTCGCTTCACCCCAAGGTCTCCTCCTCCTCCTCAGAAGTGGCTATTCCCCAGCATTTGGAGCCCAGGACCCCTCCCAGCCCTGAAGCATTTGCCTCCCAGGCTCCCCCGAACCTTGCTTCCCTACTGCCACCCCCTGCCTGTCCCAGAGGAGGCCTCATAGACACTTGCTGTGTGCCGCTCCAGGGAGGCTGCGGTGCTCCTGCCAGCTCTCTGGTGGCTGCCACAACTGCTGTCTTCAGGAGGAGGAATGGCCCCCTCAGCTGCCCTGCCTCTGCTGTCTCAGCCCCAGCGTCCTGGCATCGTCTGCTCCACCTCCAGGCAAGTCAGAGCCAGGCTTGCCATCTGTCTGGCAGCCTGGGGCACTGTGCCTTTATGGCCCCTGGGTAGGATGTGGATCTGGGCCCCAGCCCCTGGGCGCCAAGGTGCCAACCCTGCAGGGGAGTTGCTTAATGACCTTCGTGAGCAGTAATTACACCCCAGGGCCCTCTCTTAATAACCACGTATTCTCCCTGTCAATGTGCCTTAATTGAAAATGAGTAGGCGATACAAGTTGCTGCGAAGTTGGCTGGCAAGCCCTTAACGTGATATTAATTGTAGTAATTAGTAGTCACTTTGTGTTGGAGTCATCTATAAATAGGGGGTCCATTAGTTTAGCAAAAGAGCATGATTTAAAATGCAAATAAAAGCCCAATTAGACAGATAAATCGCTTGTCTTTTCCAGCAAATTATCATCTTCCAGAAGGACAGCAGCCACTTTGGGGCCGCATTGCTCAGTTCAGGGACTCTGAATGCTTTATACCACCTGAGTGGCCCATCTGATACACTGTCCCTTTAAACAGGTTTGCTCCAAGCTTCCTCAGGAGGCTGTCACTCCTGAGCAGTCCCTATAGACTCTTATTTTATTGGCACAACTGGTGGTCAGGGCCCCAAGTAGCTCCTCCCCCTGTATGCTGATTGGTCCCCTTTGGTGACACAGAAACACATTTTAAAGGAATAGTAGCACAGTGCATAGGGCACTGGGAGAATGCGTCGGGGGTAGGAGGGGTCTACTCTTTGAATTTGGCTCTGCACGGTCCAGACAGAGTGAACAACTAATGCTATGTGTTGTCCTGTGACCCAAAAAAGTTAAAAATAGACTCACAACATTGTTGTGGGGCTGGACAACTTACTTTCCACTTCTTTCTCTCTTCTACAAAAACTACTTATGGTGGTTGCAGAGATTTCTCTCTGTCATACACACACACACACACACACACACACACACACACACAGTATTTCTCATAGGCTTTGGGCAAACATTTCACAGCTAATGTGGCAGCTAGGGAGGTGTTAAGAGGGCACAGCTTCAAGGCCAGAGGGGAGATTTCTAGTTCAGCCTTCCTTTGACTAGAGCTTCACCAGTTACCCAACACTTTCTCCCAGGCCTGAGAAGTTTCAAACGTCTCAATTAAAGAGGCTGTTGAGATGTGACTGGGGACATGGGTGAGAGTTCTTTCCTCTCTGGCTTGTTGAGCTTCTGGAGACCTGATGTTCAGGGCTCAGCTCAAAGCCCTTCCTGTCCCCTCCTTCAGCCTGCCACACACCCTCCCCACAAGCCCTTCACTCCTTTGTGGCCAACTGAGGCTGGCCCTCAGACAGCATTTGCATTTTAATAAGAGCAAAAGTCAAAAGATAAAACAGCTATTCCTAAACACAGGGAACACTAACAATTGTCTATTCCAGCAGAAATTTCACCTTTGTCCAAAAAATGAGGAGAACACAGGAAACTTGAAAGTATTACCCTTGATTATATTATCCTTTTATGATTCAATGTTTGCAGCAGGTGGTAGTACTTGCTATTTTTAATGTCCTATTTGACAAAATAAAATATTGGCAACCCTGTGTTGGTCCCAAAAATATTTTTTGGAAATTTTGCCAGGGTATGAAATTCAAATGTCTGGAGCTGCTGAGCTAGAAGACTGAATCAGGGACTTGAGGCGGGTGAGTCACAGCTGCCTGTGTGTGCAGGAGTGTGTGTGAGTGCACACACATGGTATTGGCTGGTGAAATAGGGACACTCATCGTGGGAGATTTCCCTGTCTTTGAAATAGCACAGGAAGACAGGTAGGTCACGGAGGAAGAACTGGAAGGAAGTTGGGGTGCTGTCCCCTCCAATCTTCCCATATTCCAGATGAGGAAACAGGCCCAGGCCACACGGTGAGTTAGTGGTCTAGGCACAAGCCATCACACACTGAGGGCACCTCCTGCTGTCCCCAGCTGACCCTGGCCAATGTGTTGGTCCCTAAAGCAAGCATTGGATTAGATGTCATAGGATCTATGGAGGCTGCCTTGACCTGCTGAATCTCTAGTTGTTCCACAGCAGAGGACATCTGTTTACTCCCAGAATGTGGAAAACAGCCTTGCTGACAATCAGACCAAGAAGTTCCCAAAGAAACAAAGACAGTGCTCACGACAGCACATTAGAGAAGACTGCTCCAGGGTCACAAAATAACTGACCAGCCTCTTTGAGTGACCAGTGCTTCTCCACCAGTGACAGTCTGGCCCTATTTTAATCGTCCTACCTCCTATATAAAAATTAAGTTCCCTATCACCAAATTGCCCCACTTCTTGGAAGCACCCAATCTCAGACTAGACTCTGCTTCCCCACCCTCTCCCTAAAGTCACCCAGCGCCAACCCCAACCCTGGAAGAGGTCCCTTTCGTAACTCTCCTTTTGAAATGCTTGGGAAGTTCTCCAGGGTGCATTCTCCCTGGCTACAGCAAGCTAAATAAATCCTAGGGGTGTGTTCCTGGTGGTTTTTTGTTGTTGGGCTTTGAACAGCCAACAAATATTTGAACCACAGTATTCTATGCAATGTAGTGATGAAGAAAAGCAACAGTGATCAAAACAATGTGGTCTGTATCAATGGATAGACACAGAGACCAATGGACTAGAACTGAGAGTCTAGAAATAAAACCATGTGTCTCCCATCAACTGATTTTCAACAAGGGTGCTAAGACCATTCAGTGGAGAATAGTCTTTAACAGACAGTGCTGGGACAGCTGGTTAGCTATAAGCAAAAGAATGAAGTTGGACCCTTATCTCACATCATAATCAAAAGTTAACTCAAAATTAATCAAAGCCCTAAATGTAAGAACTAAGACTATAAAACTTAAAAGAAAACATAGGGAGAATTTTCATGACCTCAGATTTGGCAATAGATCCATAGATATGACACCATAATCATGAGCAATAAAAGACAAATTTGAATTTATAAAAATTAAAAATTTGTGTGTTTCAGAGACATTATCAAGAGAGTAAAAATACAACCCACAGGATGGGAGAAAATAGGCCAGGTGCAGTGGCTCACGCCTGTAACCCCAGCACTTTGGGAGGCCGAGGCTGGTGGATCACTTGAGGTCAGGAGTTCGAGACCAGCCTGGCCAACATCGTGAAATCTTCTCTTTACTAAAAATACAAAAATTAGCCAGGTGTGGTGGCACACACCTGTAATCCCAGCTACTCAGGAGGCTGAGGCAGGAGAACTGTTTGAACCCAGGAGGTGGTTCAAACAGTTGCAATGAGTTGCAGTGAGTTGAGATTGCGCCACTGTACTCCAGCCTGGGCAACAGAGCAAGAATCATCTCAAAAAAAAAAAAAAAAAAGGAAAAAGAAAAAAAGAATTTGCAAATTGTATATCTGGTAAGAGACTTGTATCTAAAGAACTCTCACAAATCAATAATAAAAAGGCAAAAAAAAAAATGGGCAAAAGGTCTGATTAGACATTTCTCTGACAAAGATATACAAATGGCCAATAAGCACACGAAAATGTATTTGACATCATTAGTCATCAGGGAAATGCAAATCCAAACGGAGACACCACTTTACACCTGCTAGGATGACTGGTCTCAAAAAGTCATATAAGTGTTGGTGAGGATGTGAAAAGGATCCGAATCCCCCTGCACTACCTCCTTGGAAAGTAGTCACAGTTCCTCACATGATTAAAGATTAGAGTTACCATATGACCCAGCAATTCCACTCATAGGTACACACCCAGGAGAAATGAAACATGTGCCTACACAGAAACTTATACATGAGTGTTTATAGCAGCATTGGCTGTAATAGCCAAAAGGTGGAAACAACCCCAATGTGTAACTGACGAATGGATAAAGAAAATGTGGTCATCCACACAGTGGAACACGTACACGCAAGTCTTGTGTGGATGTGTGTTTTCCTTTCCCTTGGATAAATTGCTAGGAGTGGAATTGCTGGGTCATATGGTGAATTTATGTTTAACTTTGTAAAAAATGACTGCGCCACTCTCCGAAGTCTCACTGTTTTACATTCCCTGGGGAAGTGACATTTAAGCTGAGACCAAACAGATGAGAAGGAGCCAGTCATGCAGTGAATGGGGGAGAGGTTCCTGGGGCAGACAGGGAGCAACAACTTGTGTGAAGGCCTGAGGCCGGGAAAGGGGGAAAGATTCGTTGGCTAGAGGAGCTGACTCTGCTAGAAGAAATTGGTAATTTTTTTTTCTCTTTTTTTTTTTGAGACAGAGTTTCACTCTTGTGCCCAGGCTGGAGTACAATGGTGTGATCTCAGCTCACCGCAACCTCCACTTCCTGGGTTCAAGTGATTCTCTTTTCTCAGCCTCCTGAGTAGCTGGTATTATAGGCAGCTGCCACCATGCCCAGCTAATTTTTTGTATTTTTAGTAGAGATGGGGTTTTACCATGTTGGCCAGGCTGGTCTTGAACTCCTGACCTCAAGTGATCCACCTGCCTCAGCCTCCCAAAGTGCCAGGATTACAGGCCTGAGTCCCCATGCCCTGCCCTGTAAGATTTTTTATACTGAGCTGCCTGCAAGAATATGAAAATGAGTCTGTGGAAGAGAATGAGGTCCCCAGGGAAGGGCGGTCTGTGCACTGGGCTGTGTGCTGATGAACATGAGAAACTAGGAATGTGTGTGACCTGGAGGGAGGTTGACCACACTGGGCACAGCTGGAGGAGACAGCACCAACTTCCCAGTGAGGCTGCTCTGGGCTTGAATTCCAGCTCAGCCTCTGGGATGTTGGGCGAGATTCTTAACCTCCCTGAGCCTCAGTCTCCTCAGATGTAAAATGGGAACCAACTTCACCCTGTCATGAGATGGTGAAGAACCGAGGACTTGCAATATGTATGTTATATCAAGACTCTGGCCTGAAGGGGCCAGATGCCACAGTCCAGGGCAGCTGGTGTGACGAGTGAAGGGCAGGTACGAGCTGGTCTGAGGAGGGCAGCAGGCAGCTCATGAGGGCTGCAACTTTATCCTGGAGGCAGCGAGAAGCGGCTGGAGGACTCAAGCTAGCCAGGGCTGTGGTCAAGGATGGAAGTTACAACTGGGTATCAGGTCGCTGATCAGTATTCTCCAAATGGGTAGAGCAAGAGAGACCAGAGGAGGAGACCAGTCAGGTGCCTGATTGCAGTAATCCAGGCAAGGTTACAGGGGCCAGGGAGGCAGAGCGAGAGGGCAGAGCATAGGTAGGAGTGCTGAGGGTTGGAGGGGCCGACTTGAGGGCTGGAGGGGAGCAGGTGAGAGATGGAGTGTAGTGTGTTTCCAGGTGTCTGTCTGGGGCTTGGCAAGAGTGGCTGGCCACACCAGAGAGGTTGAGGATTGGGGACAGCAGGTTTGGAGTGGGGAGAAGCAGGGAAGGAAGTAAGTGCTCTATTTGGACATGCTGGGTCTGAGGCATCTGTGGACAAACCTCATTAACCTCACGGCAGATTGTGAGAAGAAAGGCCCCGTCTCTGGGAGGCCCCCGGGTGCTAGACTCAGCTGTCCTCAGCAACAGCTCCCTGGGGTTTCTTGCCACCACTGAACTTAGGAGGGAGCCCTCTCTTTTCTCATCTGTTTGTCCTAAGCATGGAACAGACCCTTCCCTGATTCCCCACCTCACTGTATGGTCTTAGCTGTGACTTTAACAGGCCTTGAAGATTTAGGAATGATACTATATTGTGATCATCTGAAAGGGTCTCTTCTGAGACCAGCTCCCCACATTATCCCCAGCCTTGCCCTCCGAGTCTTTCCACGTGTCTGTGGGCCTCTGATCCCCACCTCTCTCTACTGTGGTTTCTGGGGCTGATCCCCGAACCTGGAAAGTACGGATTCCTCTTCCCACAGACTCTTCTGGTGTCCCCCAGTGTCCATTCTCCTCTATGAACTCCTGATTTGAAACTGGGCAGGTACAATTCAGAACAAATTTCCCAACCTTGCTTGCAGTTGGATGTGGTCATGTGACCAATGAGGTATACGTGGAAGTGTCATTTTCAACAACTGTCTTTAAAAGAATGAGGGGTGGCTTTCATCATCCTTCCCTCTTGACCGAAAGCAGATGGAATGGCTAGAGCTCCAGCAGTCACCCTGGATCATGGAGTAGGGGTGTGCCCTTGGAATGGAAGCTGTGCACAATGGTGCAACAAGATAGAAGCCTGGTGGTGCCCTTTGCTGCCCAACTCCAGGGGGCACCCTTCACATGGCATTCTGTGGTGTGTTCCAGAAGGTGCCAGTCACAGAATACCATGTGAAGGGCACCCCTGAAGCTTGCGAAATGCCAGCCTCCGCTGCCTGCCTCTGAACATCATGCAACTGAGAGAGAATCCTACTTTGTTGCAAGCAACTGTTCTTTGAAGATTTTCTGTTATTTGCAGCTCGATCTAACCCCAATATACCTGGTCTAACACCTGGTCCCAAGTCCTGATTTCCTTTATCCAGATCTATCTGTACCCAGGATGAGTGAATGTTGACTAACTTCAGGAGAAACCCATCCTATCCCTGGCAGTGGCCCCACAAGACAACCCACAAAAGTCATAGCCAGGATTCTCCAAAGTCCAAGCTGTTCTTAAGTCTCACCTCGGCTCTCCTTGTAGTTGGTGATCCACTGTCAACCACACCAAAACTGAGTGGCTTCACACAATTTAGCATGGGTTTTCTGGGCTTACCCAGGCATTTCTAATCTAGGGTCTCCCCAGCATCCAAAGTCACACAGCATCACTTCTAACACATGGCTCACCTGATCCAGGTTCAAAAGTAGGAAACCACACAGGGCATGGATAGCAGGAGGCATGGCTCACTGGAGACCCCGCCGTCACAAAGATGGGAGGCCACTGTAGCTTGGAGGGCAGCTGGACCAGAGACACAAATTTTGAGTTTTGACTATCTTTACTCACAATACTTCTGACATCAAATGCGTGGGTTTTTCTTCCACTTAATGGCCAGTTATCTGATTCTCCAGCCACCCAACCAGATGTCTGTAAACTAAAAATCCTAAGCTCCACACCAACTGAATGGACCCCCTCTTGGCCAAGGGGACCCCAGAGAAACCTTAAAAACTGGAGTTCCTGGCCATGATGGGAAGGGCAGTTGGACATGCCTCAGTATACCCCGTCCCTTTCAGAGTTTAGGCAGAACTGACAGGAATTGATGTTAAGATAGAGATCATGAGACTGACACAACAGACTCTTTGTGGCAGTAAGATACAAGATTATAAACAGGACCTAAGGCCATGCCAGGCAAGGGTTATGTCACACCCACAGGCCATCAATCTTACTACATTGCATTCTTAAGTGAATGCAATTCCTTTCTGGCCAGGTACTTTGGGAGGCTGAGGCAGGCAGGTTGCTTGAACTCAGGAGATGGAGACCAGCCTGGGCAATATAAGGAGACTTTGTCTCTACAAAAGACGCAAACATTAGCCGGGTGTGGTGGTGCACACCTGTGGTCCAAGCTACTCGGGAGGCTGAGGTGAGAGGATCGCTTGAGCCTGGGAGGTGGAGGCTTCAGTGAGCCAAGATCGCACTGCTGCACTCCAGCCTGGGCGACAGAGGGAGACCCTGTCTCAAACAAAAAAAACAAAAAAAACATTCCTTTCTGCTCACTCCAAGTTTAGATAGACAGAGCCTTACACCTTCAACCAATTGTATTTTAAGGAATATCTATCTGTAACCTATCAGCCCTGCGTCAAGATATCCAGCCTTTTGGGGCTGAACCAATGTGTACCTCCCATGTACTAATTTATGTCTTTGCCTCCCTAACAGGTATGAAATGAATCTATGCCCTGACCACCCCGGGGCACATTTTCGGGACTCCTTGTGACTGTGTACTCTGGGCTTCTGTCACTCATATTGGCTCAGAATAAACCTCTTTAAAATATTTTACAGTTTGATTTTTCTGGTAACATGTCCTTCAACTCAATTCAATTCTGACACGAACTCCCTGGAGTTAGTGCAGACCCCACGGGAAGGGCTCAGTCCTGCAAGACTTCTCCTGCTTCAGCTGTCAGAGTTGGGGGTCGGGGGGGCCTCATCTGCAAGTCACAGGTCACCACTTGCACTTCTGACCAACCGGCTCTAAATCAGGGGTTCCTATAACCCCTTCCTCCCTGTGATAATTTGCTGTAATGGTTCACAGAACTCAGGAAAGCACTTTTACTTACTTATACTGGTTTGTTATACAGGATATAACACAGGAACAACTACACAGAAGGGATGCATAAGGCAAGGCATAGGGGAGAGGTGCGAGCTTCCATGCCCTCTTTGCCCTCTTTGGCTGTGTCCCCTCCCGGCACCTCCCTTTGTGTGGCGACCCAGAAGCTCCCCAAGTCCCATCACTTAGGAATGTTTCTGGAGGTTTCATCCTGTAGGTACGATTGTTTAAATCATTGGCCACTGGTGGCTGAACTCAACCTCCAGCCCTCTCCCCTCCCCAGAGGTATTGGGTGGGGCTGAAAGTCCCAACCCTCTAATCATGCCTTGGTCTTTGGTGACCAGCTCCATCCCAAAGCTACCTAGGGCCACCACCCATCTCATTAGCATACAAAAGACACTTTCCACTTGGGAGATTCCAAGAATTTTAGGATCTGTGAGCCAGCACACAGGGACAAAGACCAAATATTTAGTTTTTATTATCACAAGTAAGTGCTGATCAAAACTCCAAGAATGGATGAGTTTAGCGCACACTTGCGTACACGTGAGTGTGTGTGGTGTGTGCAGGTGTGTGTATACGTGTGTGGCATGTGTGTGTGGTACTTGCAGTGTGCCTGAGGTGGTAAGGGGGCTGCACACGGGAGGGAGCTGGAGTTTGTCAGAGAAGTGGGATTCCAGGGCAGCTGTGTCTTTAAATTAGAATCCTCGAGGCCTGGATTCCCTTCTTTGCTGCCTCCCACCTTCAGCGCCTCTGCCACCTTCAGATCCCAGCCAGACACTATCAAGCAGGAAAAGAGCTACCAGAGACCACCTCTGAGTAGGTGTCTCACCGGCAGCTCCCTGGCAGGATCATGCTGCCATTCTCGTTGCACCTGTGCCCCACCATGGCCTCCACAGACAGTGTGTGGACACCGTCTGCCTTTTTGGATCTGAGTGGACCTGGGTTCTGCTCCTGCCATGTGACAGTAGGTAGGTCACTCACATTCTTTGAGCCAAATAAAAGTACTGAGTTAGACCCCTTCAGATGCCATCCCAGGGTCCACCTGCCTGCCTGGCTCTGCCTCTCATTCATGCTTTGTTACTTTCACAGGTGAAGCCTGGAAGGGCCAGGTGGAGGCAGGAATATGCCTAACCTCCAGAGGTCATCTCAGGCAGCACCCTGCCTAGCTTCCAGGATCTCCGTCCGAGCCCAGGGTCCTCATCTGTCAGGCAGGGCCCAGTGGCTGCAGGGGTGGGAGCAGAGGGGGAGTTAATCTTCCCTGGAATATTAATGGCCCCGTCAGGAGTGCTGGGGACGAGCTGAGCAGCAATCTGCCTTTATTAACAAGGCGGGCACCAGCTGGAGCACGGGGCCCAAGAGAGAGGAGCTGCTGCAGCAGAGGCAGCTTGGGGGAGCCGCCCTCTTGGCCAGGGCAGCAGGTAAACAACAGAGAAGGCACCTGGGCCTCAGAGCCCCCCAACCCTCAGCCACTGCACCACCAGCCCCCTAGCTTGATCCCCTCACCTCTTCCGTCTCTTCCTTGCTAGGGGTAGGAGGGGCTCCTTCTTGGCTGGATGCAAGTGTGTGGGTATGCAGGGATATATGCAGGTGTGCAGGGTGTGTGTGGGGTGTGCACATGTGAGCAGATCTGTAGGCCTGGGACAAGTGCATGCTTGCCTGAGCCCACCTGAGTGCCCAACAACATACCACCCACCCCAGGTGGCCAAGGGCACCCTCGTGCTTGGGAAACAGTGGGCTGACTACACAGGCCAGTGGTCCTCTAAGAGGTCAGGGGAGGAGGAATAATTTAGTCAGCCTTCACTCCACTTAATTATTTAAGACACCACCAGCACAAGGTTATGAAGCTGAGATTACCCACTGGCCCTGTGGCTGGGAGCAATACATATTTCCCCTTCATTTTGTCTTCTCTGTTCACCAAATTGAATCAATGTATTAGGGTTGCTCACAATTGATTTGTTCTGATTCCCCAGCAGTAAGGAAGAGAAATGTGGCACCAGCCCCCAGGGCCAAATTTTACTCATTAAAATGATCCCTCTCCAGGCAGGGGGACCAGTGCGACCCCCTATTCACCCAGACTGAGCTGCCCTGTCCCAGAAGATAGGAACACACCCACATCCACTACACCCTGAAGCCTAGGGCCCCTCTCCCTGATCTCAAACTTTTCAAATTGAAACTAAATTCTCGCCCACCTGCCTCCTCAGGGCAAGACACTCATGCTCTGCAAACTGTGCTTTCCAAGGCTGATGCCAGCAGGAAAAGGGGCATGGCACACACCTCACCCCAATACCTGCCACTGTGGCTGTAATGCCACCATTGGAATCATTGATCACCTGAGTAACAACAATAATAGCTAACGTCAATAGAGTTTCTGACATATCAGGCATTGTATGAACTCATCTAATGATGTACACACTATGATTATCTTAATTTTCAAAGGAGGCACAAGCTGGACAGGTTAAGTGACTTGTCCAAGGTCACACAGGCAGTAAGCAGTTGTGGTACATACAGTGGATGAACTATCCAAAAGCCATTGTCAAGCCCCCTTTTTCTTTCCTTCCTTTACTCAATGGCTAAAAAGCCAAAATGCTCACCTTCCCAGCTTCCCTTGCTGCTGCTAGGAGTAGTCCTGCGACACACTTTTGGCCAAGGGGCAAGAAGTGAAAGTCTGCGGAACAGGCATTCCTTTCCAAATAAAAAGACAAAGCCTAGCTAGAGGAGAACCCTTTGCCCTTCCTGTTTCTCACTTCTTCTCCCTTCTGCTTATTTACAGGAGACAGATGTGATGACCAGAGGTGCAGCAGCCACCATGTGACCATGAGGACAACATGTATAGCTATGACAGAGCAGGAAAACAAAGATCCCAGGTCCCCAGGGACTTCTTTGAGCGACTGTATCAGCTCAGGACTGCCTTCTCCCAGACTTCTTATTGGACAAGCCAAATAAACTCCTCTCTGCAACCATTTCCTGTTGCTTACTACCTAATGCACTCCTTGCTGATGAGATTCAGCCATAAGCTGTTTGGCTCCAGAGCCCTTAATCTTAGCAATCTTGTCCTGCCTGTTACTGAGTTTGTAGAAGACAAATTTGAAGGCTCTTCATGACGTAACTATTTGTAAAGACAATTTTTAAGAGTATTTTTAGGATTACATCTAAAGAAAAAGATACAGAGCGTTCCTATATGCCCCTGCCCCCTACATTCACAGCCTCCCCATTATCAACCCCCTGCACCACAGGGGTGCATGTGCTACAATCGATGAACTTACATTGACATCAAAGAAAAAAAATCACTGTCATCAAAGTCATAGATTACATTAGGATTCACTCTTGGTAATATACATTTTATGGGTTTGGGTGAATGTACAATGACATGTATCCGCCACTGTAGAATCATATAGAGTATGTTTGCTACCCTAAAAATCTGCTGTGCTCTGCCTATTCTTCCCTCCCTCTCACTCCCCAAACCGTTGGCAACCCCTGATCTTTTTATCGTCTTCATAGTTTTGCCTCCTCAGGGATGTCACCTAGTTGGAATCGCACAGTATGTGGCCCTTTCAGATTGGCTTCTTTCACTTAGTAATATGCATTTAAGGTCCCTCCATGTCTTTTTATGTCTTCATAGCTTATTTCTTTTTAGCACAGAATAATATTCCATTGTCTGGATGTACCACAACTATTTACCCTTCATTTGCCGAAGGATATGTTGGTTGCGTCCAAGTTTTGCAATTACAAATAAAGCTGCTATAAATGACATGTACAAGTTTTTTGTGTGGACATAGGTTTTCAACTCCTTTGGGTAAATACCAAGGCACACAATTGCTAGATTGTGGTAAGAGCATGTTTAGTTTTGTAAGAAACTTCTAGACTGTCTTCTCAAGTGGCTGTACCATTTTGCATTCCCACTAGCAAGAATGAGAGTTTCTGTCGCTCCACATCCTCACCAGCCTTGAACATCCCCTCTTTTTGGTCCCCTCCCATCCCTAACTGAAGGGCTGTCTGTCTCATGTAACTTGACAGCCTTGGCTTTAGAGTGGACACCTGAGCAATAGCTGAGCCAATCAGATTCTTCCTCAAGAAGAGGAACCAAGCCTGGGACTTAGTCTCATGTGAAGAACATTTGATGCACTGCCCAGATCTCCCAGAGGAATGAAGGGCATATTCCTCTAGCTGTTGCTGCTGAAAGTGCTGGGAAACAAGACGCTCCCCAACTGGATTAGTCCATTCTCACATTGCTATAAAGAACTACCTGAGACTGGGTAATATATAAAGAAAAGAGGTTTAATTGGCTCACAATTCTGCATGCTATATAGGAAGCATGACTGGGAAGGCCTCAGGAAACTTACAATCATGGCAGAAGGCGAAGGGAAAGCAGGCACATCTTACAGGGCCAGGGAAGGAGGAAGACAGCGAAGCACGAGGTGCTACACACTTTTAGACAACCAGATCTCTCAAGAGCTCACTCACTATCACAAGAACAGCAAGGGCGAAATCCACTCCCATGATCCAATCACCTCTCACCAGGCCTCTTCTCCAATACTGGGGGTTATAATTCCAAATGAGATGGTGGAGACACAAATCCAAACCATATCACCAGCTGTCAGTGCATCAAGGATGGCCTCAGCCAAAGAGAGCTGCTTTACCCATGGCCATGCTCTCTTTCCTGGGCAGCCCACATCCAAATGTGGAGGAGTGGTTAAAGGCTCAGTCCCCTCACTATCCCAGTTCCATGGCTTTCCACGAGATCAGAGGACATTTTGAGGATGGCATCACACCTCAGCTTCCCCCTCTGTCCACTCCTGCACCTTCCCTTTCCTCCCACAGGGGTTGAGCCTGGGAACACTCCCTAGTAAACATCCTCCACAAGCTCCATGTCAGCGTCTGCCCCTCAGGGAACCCAACCAGGGACACACGAGCTGGAAGGACCTGAGACAAGTGGGCTGAAGTGGTCACTACCATCCATGAACAGAGAAGAAGCAGAGACCTGGAGTGCTGTGAGAGGAGCAAGAAGCAGGACCACATGGCCCCAGGAGAAGGAGCAGGATGAATAAGGGTACATGCTGATTCTAGAATGTTTTTTAGTTGCTGAGTCAGCCCCTTGCACAGCCCTCAGGTTCCATGAGATGCCCCTGATTCCTCACGATACCCTCCCTGTTTTGTTGAGCTAGCATAGATGGATTTCTATTTCCTGCCATCAAACTGTCCTCAAACAATAAATACTGCTACCCTGCATTTTAGGAATAAGAAAACTAAAGCCCAGCGGGGCAGGGCCTTCCCTAAGGTCACATCAGGTTAGTGAGAGAGCCAGATTTGTATCTTTATTCATGTAACAAATAGCTCCTGAGGATCCACTATGTGCCATGAATGGTGTCACTTGGGGCTGACAACTGTGCGCAAGGTAGACATGATCCCTGCGATCATTGAGTTCACCATCCAACAGGAAAGAAAGACAAGTCAACAGACGACTACCATATAGCGAGACAAGTGCTATGGTATTGCGTCGGAGGGCACACATCCCAGGCTTGGACGCTCGTGGAAACCTCCTAGAGGAACTGACATCTAAGCCAAGGCCTGCAGGGGAGCAGAGCCCTCCAGGAAGAGGGAAGAGAATGTGAAAAGGCTCACAGTTGAAAGGAAATGGTGTATGGAATTCACACACTAGTTTTGTCTGTTCAACATCTTTTCACTGGGGGAAACCACAGTTTGCCTGGCCCTGTGTTGGTTCCGTGAGGTGGTGAATCACTGGACCTGTGTCCCTCATGGTAGGGTCAGGTCCATGATCCAGTCTAGTCCAATCAAAACCTCTCTCCAGAACCTGAATGTCTGATGGAGACACACAGGATGGAAGGTGGTAAGCACGAAGGCATCTCGTGGCTGTGCCCTAGAGAGACTGCCCATGCTACTGAAGACTCCAGAGCTACCTTGGTTCCTGTTGATCTTGAGACCCATTGTCTAGCTTCTCCTTCTATTCTGTGACCTCCTTCAGTAACTCCTCAATAAATCCCCTGTTCTTGTTTCACTTTTTCAGAGTCCACTTCTGGTGCTTGCAGTCAAATAACCCTGATTCAGAAATTAGTGCCGGGAGTGGGATTCATGCAAAACCCTTAGGGATATGTGAGCTACTCAGAATTGGTTTTCATAACTCCATGGGGGAAAATCAGTTGGACTCTGGTTCATATTATTGGATAGGAAAGTGGTTGCCAATGGTACACAGTGGTGAACAACTAATTATGTTATATCCTCCAGTCACCTGGGACCATGTACCAACCAAAAGTGAAAGACTGTAACAGCTGCCATGGACCAATTTATAAAGGATGATGAGTGCTGGAACCATAGGCTGGATGGTTGTTCCTAATACCGGATAATTTAAAGCAAGAAAATGACAGGCTCAAGTCAAAATGTTTGCCTCGAGGCACAGAATAAAATTCAGAGCCATTATATGACCATGCTGAAATAATCTTTTATTGCATGTAGCCATGCAGCTGAAATTGCTGAAGACGGAACTTAGAGATTGATTCTCAAGTTACTGTGAACTACAGTGTCAGTGAATTCACAACCTCACCAGGTGACTTCTGCGAAGTGGAGGGAATTGACCAGGAAATATTAATATCTTATTGGAACAGTGATATCTGGGAGGATTATAGGGACTCAAGAGACCTTAAGCATCCAAGTACCTCAGTGCACCACTCTCGAGCTCCCTCATGACTCACCCCTCACTGTTTCTCCCAGAATATTCAGGACCCGGACTAAACATGGTCCAGATGATAAAATTCAGAATCTGGGTGGGAAATAGTTATACCTGGAAAGGATTCCAGAAATTCAGTAATTTATATTCCTAAGGTATGAGGAATATGTATAGAAATGGATCTTGAGGGGGCATTTATCAAGGCGGGAGGGATATAAGTGCAGGTTTGGCTGCATTTATTGGTATGGGTGCAGTCACCAGAAATTTTGCATTCAGTGTGTTCTCTCAGGCAGTTGGCAGAAGTTCTGACATTTTGTAGAAGTCACTACTGCAAGCCTGGACCATATGGTGATCCACACTAATTGGCAAAAAGGGACCAGAAAATCCTTGGCATCATTAGAGGGGCAGAAGTCAAAATAGCTAGAGAGAGGAATGCTGAATCAATCTCTCAAATCACATCAATTCCAGGAGACTCTCCCTTCCTCCTTCCTTTGAGGATGCTCTCAGTGAAAAAGGATAATAATATTGTCTTTTTATTATCAAAAAAATTAATAGCATATTTCAGATTTACAGAAGGTATAAAGAATAAGGTAACAAACATCTATGAACCTCTTACCCAACTTAAGGTATAAAATGTGGTAGTTTGGGTCCTCCAGGATGCAGACACCAAGATGGGATTAGAAAATTCCTGCAAAGGAAAAAGGGGAGAAAGGCGGAGGCAGTAGGCAGAGCCCTCATGGCACCACAGGTCTGACCACTGGGAAGGACCAAAGGAAGGAAGGACGGCTGGGTCAGGAGTTTCAGGTGGCTGAGCAGCTCTGAGAAAGTTTCAGCAAGGCTGATGGGAAGTCCTTGAGCCACAGTCACCTGTAAGAGGAGCCCTGCATCTCACAGGATTGGGCCGGCCTGGCATTCCTGCGGGGCACAGGTAGGCCTGGTGCAGGTTGGGCAAGTGTGGTGTTGGTACAAACACAGTGGAGGAGTCAGAGTGCAGCCGCTGGGGCCAGCAGTCAATTACATGCATCGCAAAAGGTGATGTGAGAGGCACATTGTCACGGCACAACCATTTATTGGTGGTCAGTACCAATAAAACTCCATATCAACCCTTCCCAAATCTGTAAAACGGGCTCAGCTACCCACTCTCAATAGTTAGAAATTATAGCAGAAGTGCTGCTGTTACAATGGGATTTCTAATCTTAGAGTGGGTGGGAGGAGCTGTAGTGGCCTAGCCCAGGTTAAGTAACTATGTGAAAATAGAGGTCATGGCCATCCCCTAAAAAGGAGGCAGGGAGTGGGTGCTAAGGGAATCACTCTGAAAGCAGTGATCCTTGGGTATGGGTAAGTGATCAAGACATCCCTTGATCAGTGAAGGGATGAAATGAGCAAGCAGCCCACTGAGGTCTTACTTGATTCTATAACCAAAATCTTCCAGGTTTGGTGAATGAAGGGCTTGCTTGAGTACCTGTAACCGAGACGGAATTCCCAGTCTAGGGTTGGTTCAGACCCAGAGCTTCTCAAATGCAGGGGCAGACAGGGCCTTTGTTATAACAGCACACATGGGACATGATAAATCTTCTGTGAGCTTCCTCCAAACACAGCTGCTGCCCTTTACCTGGGTTACTAAGTTGACATGGTTTGGATATTTGTCCTCTCCAAATCTCATGTTGAAATTTGATCCCCAGTGTTGGAGGTAGGATCTGGGGAGAGGTGTTCGGGTCATGGAAGTGGACCCCTCATGAAGGTCTTAGTGCTGTCTTCATGGTAACGAGTGCTTTCTTACTCTATTAGTTCCCAAGAGAACTGATTGTTAAAAGAGCCTGGCACCTCCCTTCGCTCTCTCTGGCTTCCCGACATGTGATCTTTGCAGCTGGCTCCCCTTTGCCTTCTGTCATAAGCAGAAGCTTCCTGAAGCCCTCACCAGGAGCAGATGCTGGCATCATGCTTCTTCTACAGCCTGTAGAACCATGAGACAAATAAACCTCTTTTCTTTATAAATTACCCAGCCTCAGGTATTCCTTTATGACAACACAAATGAACTAAGACATGATCACAGGAGGAATGGGTGATTAGGGGATTATTTGAGCTAGCTCTAACTCCTGGGAACAGGAATGCCACTGTGGTCTCTAGGGCAGACTGGTACTTTGGGAGCTCAGGGATAACTGTTCCCACCTGAATCCTCCCTACAGTAGGTCAGTGGGACTTCAACCCCCTCCAGCAGTGACTTCTCAAGTTCCTGAAAGGAAATAGAGGTCTTTATAGGAGAGAAAACCCACATCAGCTTCCTGATCAGAAGACTAAGGAAGGGCCAGGAGGAAGTCACTTGCACTCCTTCTACCCACAAATATAGTAAACCAAAAACAACACCGCAACCCCAGGGGACTGCGAGGCTGAGTGTCACCATCCAACACCAGAAAGATATAGTTGGGACAATACTGACTACATCTCCTTTCTATCCCAGATTGGCTAGTGTGAAAAGTAGCCAGGTTTTAGCAAACAACAGTGGCACGTTTTAGACTTAATGGAGTGGCCATTCCATTTGCAGTTGCTGTTCCAGATGTGGGCTCCTTGGTAGAGCAAATTAATTCAGCCCTGTGCTTGGCATTCAGTTGCTGATCTGGAAAACGGAATGTACTCTGCCTGACAAACAGAAAACACTTGAAGCAGTTTGCTTGCCCCTGGCAGGGAGAGGAACATAATGGTACAGTTCTGTCTCCGGAAATTCTGGCTTTCTAGTTCTTCCCACAGCCTGGACCAGCTTCTCATCCCAAGGGGCATCACCCTGCCAATGGGCTCGTGCTTTGTACTGATCGCACAACACTAATAGTGTCCGACAGGAAGGAAGTCACAGACGTCCTCCATGTCTTGGTAAGATGCACATGTGACAGAGACTGGGCCATGATTCAGGACCTGGTACCTTACAGAGGATCCTGCAGGTCCAGTGGTCTGAGACATGTTGGAAAGTTCTCTCCAAATGAAGATCTTAAAAGGAGGCGCAATGCTTCATGACTTCTTTGGATTTTGAAGGCAGCCTTAAGATCAATTCTTTTTACCAACTTAAAAGGGGTTTCTAAGCAACCTGAAAACATCCAGCTTTGCGTGGGGCCCTAAGCAAAGGCAGGTTCTGCAGGGGTTCTCAGCTGTGGTCCAAGCCCCTTTGTCCTCAGCCCTTCCTAGTGATGTTTAGTGTCCAGGGTAGGGCACAATGCTGTGTGGAGTTCACCTGAGACAAGACAAGCCCCCAGTCGCAAATTCCCAGTGGAGTCTCTGGAGCTTCTGAATAAGTAACTCTTCTTTGAGGAAATAGGTCTCACCATGGGCTGTAGGGAGACTGAATGCCTGACCCTGAGTCACAAAGCAGCCAACAGCCTGAGATGTCCATCATGAATCAGATGCTATAATTGATCCGAAGCCCTACATGGGATGTGCCCAGCAGCCCTTTGCCATCAGTAACCTTGCCTGTTGCTCTGCGTCAGGGCCCCTTCTTTCTGATCCACATGGGTGTGACCCTCAATACTGGAGCAGAGACCAGCATTGTCAGGAAGGAATATTTCAATTGCAAGTAACAGAAAATACTGCCTTAAACAGTAGAGAGGATGTATTGGCTGCCATAGTTTTTTAAAAGAAATGCAAAGTTAAACTGCTTCAGGTGAGGCTGGCTCCAGCAACCCAGTGGTGTCACTGGAGACCCTACTCTCGTCTATATTCTCTGTCTTCCATCGTGTCAGCTTTATCCTCACACTGCGCCCTCTGCCTGCTGATGGCTATCCGCATTTGTGGAGCTGCAGGCACATGCTCCCTTCTTCCAGTCCAGTGGCAGCGAACACAATCTGCCAGTAACGCTCTGAAATGCAAAGGGGCTTCTTTCCCCTGAGTCCCCCAGCACCAATTTCCTTGTGTCTCATTGGCTTGAATGGGTCATGTCCCCAATTTGGACCAAGTCCTGCGGCAGAGGAGCTTCCTTGATTGGCTGCAAATACCCAGGTCCCACCCCCGGGCTGAGGGGAGCCAATCCTATCCAGTGTGACCAAGAATGGGGGAGGAGCTTCACTGCCAGGAAGTGGGGGCCGGGACGCTGGGCCTCCAGAACCCCAGGCTTCACACAGCGGGAAGGGGCGCTGAGGGGAATCAGGTTTGCCCCTCCCCACAAAATTACAGAATGATAGTCCCATATCTCAGCTTGAACCTTATAAACGCTCAGAGTCCAACCATATTGATGGGATTGTTCCCTCTTGAGGACGTCTGCTAGGGATGAGGAGGGGAAGGGAGCCGTGGCCCGCCCGCCCGTGCAGGGCAGTGGGGAAACCCAAGTGCTTCACTCCCAGCTCTGTTTCTCCTGGATTCCCAGAGCAGATACCCTTCCCGGCCGTAAGGATCGGCTTGCCCACACCCCCGGTCGGATGGGCACCGGGGTGGACAGATGTCTATTCCTCCTAACAGGGCTGGCAAGGAGTCCTCCAGTCCTGGGAAAACACAGACCCTTCCTCAGGCTTCCCGGTTGACGACTATTCACCCTATTGGCTTTCGAAAAGTGACACCACTTTTCTGACAACTTCCCCTCCCACCTTCTTTTTCATTATAAAAACATTTTCACCCAAACCCCACTAATTAGATACATTTATCTCTTGGTATCCGCAAGGGATTGGTTCCAGGACCCCTGAAGATTCCAAACTCCAAGGATACCCAAGTCTCTGATATTAAATGGCATATGGAAGGGCGAGGTGACTCTTGCCTGTAATCCCAGCACTTTTGGAGGCCAAAGCAGGTGGATCCCCTGAGGTCAGGAGTTCAAGACCAGCCTGGGCAACATGGTGAAACCCCATCTCTACCAGAAATACAAAAATTAGCCGGGCATAGTGGCGGGCGCCTGTAATCCTAGCTACTTGGGAGGCTGAGGCAGGAGAATCCCTTGAGTCTGGGAGGCGGAGGTTGAAGTCAGCCAAGATCATGCCATTGCACTCCAACCTGGGCAATAGAGCAAGACTGAGTCTCAAAAGATAAAAAATAAAAATAAAATGGCATAGTATTTGCACATAACCTATGCACATCCTCCCGTATACTTTAAGTCATCTCTAGATTACTTACAATACCTAACACAACTGTTGTTATATGTGTTACGTAGGAAATAATGGCAGCGAAAAAAAGACTGCACATGGTCAGTACAGACCCAAGCATCCAAGCCTCACTGCACCTTCAATGGGCAATTGGCAAACCGCAGATGGATGCAGGGCCTGCGGGTGAGGAATCTGCAGGTGCATATTTCAATTGCAAGTAACAGAAAATACTGCCTTAAACAGTAGAGAGGATTTATTGGCTCACATGATTTTTTAAAATACAAAGTTAAACTGCTCCCAGTGAGGCTGGCTTCACCTGGAGGCTGGCATTACACTTCCAGAAAAAAAGTCATAATTGCCACTTGTTTAGTGCACTCTACAGTGTCTCAGCAGAGATTAACACACGGAATACATCTGAATTGCTTTCCAAGTTTGGACAGGCCAAACTGCTTTGCTTTATCAGGCACCGAGCAGGAGATGGGAGCAGCAACTTCCAGGGCTCCTCAGGCTGCTGCCTGCATGGCCATTTCCACCTGTTTGGTGGAAGTGCTCTCCGTTAAGCCTCGATTTTGCCCTAAAGTTATGCTTCTCTGTTCTCTGTTCTTCAGTGCAAGATAACCATGACCCCCAACAGCTGCTGCCTGGAAGCAGATCTTCAGAGACACCGAACCCTTTCCCCTCCTATCTTGACATCAGGCACCACCCAATCCTTTCCCGAGAAAGAGAAACCCTCATCACATTACATTTTAGTTACAAACTGTGGTGCTTAATCTCATATTGCTATTTATTCCTATATAAACTTGTTTTCCATGCTCAATTGCTGTTTTTCTCTCTGTGAGAAATTAGATGCCTTGACATTAGTTAGAAACCACAGTAATTTTTTCTCTAAAATTAATGAAAATATGTCTTCATTGAATGGCTTTTCATTTAGGGGCAGGGTATTTAGCAATCAGTAGAAGTCTTTGAATGAGGGATGGGTGTCCTCATCCTGGACTTACTGAGCTTTACCTCTGCCTGCACCTGAAGCTTGTGACCAAGGGCTTTGACTTTGCTGAGGCCTCTTGGGAAGGCAGGAGCTGTTCCCCGTGGAGCCCAACGAGGCAGGGTGAGGCGAGCTCTCTGGACCCATCTACTCTCAGGAGGTCCCCAGGATGACAGCTGGATTGGCATCACTCTCTGTAGGAGACAGGACTCACAGCCTCTCCTGCTCAGAGGCAGCCGTGCACCAGGCTCTTCCCGTGTTCCCCACCTCCCCTGTTGGGGCGTTCTGCACAGTTCCTCCAGATCACAGCACCCTGCCTGCCTCAGGATGAGAAAGTCCATTCTAAACCAGCATGCGTTTAGGATGAGGCCCTGGCAGCTGGGCTGTGAGTGGACGGGGAGAGCGCAGGTCCGCAGGTTGGGAGAGACTGTGAGGGCGCTCACACTGAATTACAGCAGCTCAAGGTGGCAGAAGTTAAGGATGCAGGACTGTAAGGGGTGCCCCTGAGGGGACTGGGCTGGGAGGAGGGGGCAGCGGGTTACAGGGTGGGGCTGATGAGCTTGGTTTTGGTTTGGTTTTGGTTTGGTTTTGGATGTGGTACGTGGGCTGTGTGTGGGCTCTCCCAGCAGACATGTCCAGTGGGCAGCTGAGCACAGCACATAGCTGCAGGGTCCAGAGGGAGGTCTGGGCAGAGACAAAGGAGGCTGGGAGCCGGGTGGGGCTGGGGGGAACCAGCAAGGGGAACGGAGCGCAGGGCTCACTGGAGAGGGCAGACTTATTCTCCACATTTTCATGCACTCCTTTCACTAGCTTCTTCCTTTGGGGTTTCAATGTGTCTCCATCTCAGAGTTTCTTTTATTTAAATCCAAATATCCGCAGAGGGGTGACATTCTAAGCTCTTGTATTAATCAAATTTTACAGAACTATACTCAAATTAAATAAAGAAAAATGAAATGGTGGGGGTGGATGTATTGGCCCAAGTCAATACAAAGTTTGGAGCTCCAGATACGACTGGGTCCTGGTGCTCAAGCCTCGTCAACAGGACTGTCCTGACTCCTCTGTGGGCTGGCTTCACATATGGGGGGCAGGGATGGCCCCTGGCAGCCCCAGGTGTTCGCTCTACTAGCTAGAAAACTCCCACAGAAAGAGGGCACCTCTCCAAAACCCTGGCATTAATGAATCTGTGAGGCTGGGGCCAGGAGTCCACCTGGAGTCAGTAATGAGATCAGCCCTGCTGAACCCACGTGGACTCAGAAGAGTAGGGAGATCCCCCAGTCAAAAGCAGGGAGCTGTGCCCTGAGGTGGGACCTGGGATGGAGGCCATGTGTGGGGCCACTGAGAAAAAAGGGCCTAGGTTACTGAGGGCTGCACAGGGCAGAGCTGTGGTGCCATCCCTGGGAGACTTTATCTGGACTTTTACACGAGAGAGAAATCCAGCTTCATTTTGTTTAACTCATTCAGAGTTCACACCTCTGTTGCTCCCAGTCCAGCCTAATCCTATTGAACTCAAGCTCTGTGGAGGTCTGAGGGCAATGGGGCACTGGGGCTTTTCTGAGAAGGGGGTATTGGAGCTCCAAAGCCTGAGGCCAGCCCTAAGGGACACAGCTTCCCCCACCTCTCACCTCCTCACACCTGCACACAGATAACTCCATCAGGATCCTGTAATTGGAGGGGACCCCAGAGAGCATCACTCACTCCCTTGGCAAACATGTACTGTGCACCAGCTCCACACAGGCCTTGGGGACGTGAAGCTAATGAGACATGGCCCCTCAGAAGTTCCATGTAGAGGGCACGATGAGAGGCAGGGTGTGCAGTGCGCAGGGTGTGAAGGAAAGTCAGAGAGCTGGGTCCTGGAGGCCGAGCAGAATTTGCCAGATAGGAGAGAGTGTTCTAGATGGGGGAAGGGCAAAAATGAGTATGGGAGAGCGGCACGTTCAAGGACCAGCAAGGAATTCCCCGTGACTGGAGTGTGGGGGGCCTGGTGCAGGAAGACGGGGAGCAGGGCCAGGCCCCCAGGGTCTTGCATGCCTACAGACGATGCTCAGCTTCCAATGGAGGCAACTGGGGGATTCTCCAGGTGGGAAGCTACGAGGTCAGATTTAGGTCCCAGTTTGACAGACAAGGAAACTGGAGTCTAAAGACAGGAAGCCTGGGGCCTGGTCCCTCATTTTTCGGAGGTTCTCAGTACACCAGCCGACTGGCCCCGCACTGCTCTCCGGGTGGGTGCCTCTCAGAGAGATGCCCCTCAACCTCTCCTCTGTTCTTCCTCCTGGGTGCCTGCCTCAGCCTGTGCGCAAGTGTGCAGTAATGTTCCCACTTTGCTGAGGCTACAGGAGGTCACCAGAGGAGCTGGAGCCGAGGAGGGAGACGGTGGCCTCCTGGGGGCAGTCCCTTTTAGGGAAAGGGCCTCACCCAGGGGTCAGTGCTGGTTCCCAACCTGCTTGGGTGCCAGGGTAACATGGGTGAGCTGTGGAACCTGCTCTGTCAGCTCCTCTGCGGTGCTAGACCCTGGCCCAGGACTTTGACCTGGGACATGGGAATAAATAAAGCTCCGTCCCTGCCCCCAGGGAGCTTACCACCAGGAGGACAAGGCAGGTCTGCGGACAATTATGATGCAGAAGCAGCTTGGCGGCCATAGCAATTTCTCGGTATATATAGTCACATTGACGGGTAAACCCTCCTGTCAGTACCTGAAAGCCCTTATCTGCTCATGGAGTCCCTCAGCTTCTCACAATCCCTTCACCGTCTGGCCCTCACCTCTCATCAGGTCCAAACCCAATCTAAGGGCTGAACAGGAAACAGACCCCATCCTGTATCCACTGCTGTCCCACCCACCCACTGTCTTCACTGACCCCTCCCCACAAAGAAAAACCGAATAGGGCCTTGCAGGATGAATGGGAAACATTTGGGTGAGCAGGAGGCAGCACAGGAGCAGCCGGGTGGGGTGGCAAAGGCCCGCCATGGCTGGAGCTCAGGTGTGTTACAGGAGGTGATGGGAACACTGGGAACAATGGAGAGTGGTGGAGAGGCGGAGCCAACTCAGCTGTGGCAGGGACTTCAATGTAGTCTTGAGATGTAGTGATGGGGAGCCACTGGCTGTCCTTCAGGACAAGGGGCCTAGGCCCTCATACCCGCACCCAGCGGGCCAGAGCTTCCTGCCACAGCCCCCCTCGAACCCCAGGCCGCACCCGCAGCTCCAACCCTGCCTGTTGCAAGCTCTCCTGGCTGCCCTGTCCCCAAGGCCAACAATAACTCCTCCAGTAACTGCCAGAGTATGAGTGTGTCAGAGCCTTCCAGGGGTGGTTCTTCACCTACAGACAGAGCCAGGGAGCTTCAGGTGCCTTCGCAGATGGAGTGGGCACCATGCAATGTGTTAGGACTCCTCAAGGGTGTAGGTTTGCACAGACAACAGAACCTCCTCTCACTCCCCTCCCTGCATCCCAAAAAGAGAGTCCTTGCCCCTCTGGCCCCCCACAGCACCCTGTAGAGGCCTTTGTCATTGTCCTCTAGGGTCTGGGTCCCCTGATAAACTACCATTTCCTCAGCCCCAGGCATATAGTAGGTGTTCAAGAAACACCTATTAAGTGAGTGAGTGAATGTGGTCAGGAAGGTACAGGAGGTAAGTCTGTGGGTTTGTATACCTGTGTGTGAGTATGTGAGTGTGTGCGTGCGCATGCGCAAGTGTGTGTGCAATGCCTGTTGTAGTCTGGCCTGCATCTTACCTCACCCAGGGAAGTTCCTGGCTGGGCCAGGAGGAGGGGCTGGGTTTTCTTTCCTGCTCATTTGCATGACAGGTGTTGGCAGTTTATCTAACTGTGATAATTAAGAGGATGGGGGGTGCTAATTCCTTCTCACTTTATTGAATCCACCAATTCTTCACAGCCTCAGGGCCCTGAGAGGGGGTGATTAAAAGACACTTCAGCACACTGGTTATTGCCAATTAACAGACTCCAATATAAACAATTAATAAAGCCACAGTGGGAGGCGAGAGGGAGGGATTCAACCCCCTTGCCTCAGCGAGCTCAGGCAGTTCTGGGGGGGGGGGGGGGGCCGGGCCCAGCCACACCCAGATGGCCCTGCCCCGGGGGCAGATGGTTAGGGCTGGTGAATGCCTGACAGGTGGTATGAAGATGCCAGGGAGGAGAGTGCTGGTGAGGGCTGCTTGGCCTCAGACTGGGGAAGGCCTGGCTGCAAGCCCACCCCTGCCAAAACGCCAATGAGGACACACCCGGGGAGGGCAGGAACTTGCCCAAGGGCCCTGGGCCCACCAAGACAGTGCTCTTTGGACCGCATGTTCCATGCTTCTTGGACCGGGCAGTGACCCACCCTGATGGATCTTCTCACCCATCTAAGGTAAGGAGCTATCTCCAGTCACTGGCCTCTTAGGATGAGCCACGTGACTTCATTTCCCTTGCCAGGCCGCCCTCCTCACCTGCCGTGGTCCCTGTAACTTCTCATGCAGGAAGGTGCCCACCTGCCTGGGGGCAGCATTGCCTGTTAAGGGCAAGTCTCAGGGGTTGCAGCATGAGTTACCGAAAGGCACCACTCTGCGCCACTGGGGCCACTCATGGCACAAGCCAACCTCGTGAAATCTCAAACCCTCAGACCGACCTCAGCGGGAAGCAGGATTACAGGCAGGAAAACACTCACGCCTCAAGGGCCTAAGGAACTCACTTCCACAACCGACGTCACTCTCTTAGGAGCAGGCGGTGCAGGTGCCACGGGCTGCACATGCTCTGGGCCAGGCGCCCCCCAGCTTGTGCTACAAAGGGCTGGAAAGCACGTGCCTGAGCTCTGCCAACCACACCGCCTGCATCACAGCCGCCTAATCCGCCCATGCGGGGCGAATGCAGCCAGAGACAATACGTAACAAATGTGCGGCTGTGTCCCAAGAAAACTTTATTTATGGATGCCGAAATTTGAAATTCATATAATTTCACGTCACAAAATATTATTCTTATCTTGATTCATTTTCACCCATTTAAAGATGTAAACTCATTCTTCACTCTCAGACCATACAAAATTAGGTAGTGGCCCCGATTTGACCCATGGGCCATAGTTTGCCTATCTCTGATCTAGGCCTTAGCTCTTTGGGATGTCTTGGGCATTCTAAAGGGAACTTCCTTGGGATATGACTCCTCAGGGGAGGGGAGACTGGGAGCTGAAAGTCCCTCTGTCCAGCTCAAAAAATGGGGGTGCCAGATCCTGTTCCACCAGAGAACCAAATGGCCACAAAGCATGGCCCATAAGGGACAGAGAGTCAGGCTGAGGGGCAGGTGCGGGTGGGTGTGAGCAGAGAGACAGACAAGGGGGGACCACTGGCTGCCCACGACCCACTTGTGTTGGGGCAGGACAAGGACGACCACCCAAAATGGTGCTGAGCCTCAGCACCTGGACCTGGGACGGTTTCCTGCTCTTATATGGGACCATGGATATCGATATTCTGGAACTTCAAAGCAAATCAAATTTCTGAGGGAGCTCAGAAATTGTCTTTTTCTCCTCACCACTATTCACCTCATTCATTCAATCAACAAACATTTTTTGAGAATCTACTAAAGGCGGCTTATTTTTCAGTTTGAGACAAAGCCTCCCGGTCTTGCAGCTGTCTTTGGAAATGCTCCTGGAGGAGAAAAGTTGTGTTTGGTGTTGCCAAGGACATTCTCGAGTCACCCAGGAAGTGAGAGTAACTAGAGGACATCCCATGTCCACAAATCAGATAAGTAAATCTCTCGAGGGAATTCCTGTGTTTTTGCAAAGAAAGTCATGTAGCAAAGCCGGGACTGTGTTCGAGGCAGCGGGAAGGTTTCCTGGAAGCCTTGGTGTAAAAGACAGTAAGGATGCATGTGAAAGAGGACAGCGGCTTTGAAAAGTCAGGAAGTGAGCTTGCCATCTGGTCCCTGTTCAGTGCTCCACAGCTGTCCCTCCTCCTGCCTCAGCTTCCACAGGGCACCTCTCAGGCTGGGGGCAAGGTAGCGACCAGCGATCCATTGTCACAGCAGGGACCAGCTGCCTAGAGCCAGCTGCTGGTACAGGGTTGGGGCAGGGCACGTGCCTCTCCTTTCCTCACTCTGCACCTTCGACCCATCAGAAATCCTGCTGGCTCTACCTTTAAAATGTGTCTCACTGCGGTTTTGACGTGCATTTCCCCCATGATTAGTGATGTTGAGCATTATTTCACATACCCGTTGGTCATTTGGATGTCTTCTTTTAAGAAATGTCTATTCAGGTCTTTTGCCCATCAAAACCACAATGAGATATCACCTTACTTCTGTCAGAATGGCTATTATCAAAAAGACAAAAGATAACAAGTGTTGGCAAGGATGTGGAGAAAAGGAAACCCTAGCACCCTGTTGGTGGAAATGTAAATTAGCACAGCCATTATGGAAAGCAGTATGGAGGTTCCTCAACATATTAAAAATAGAACTACCATATGATCCAGCAATCTCACTACTGGGAACATATCCAGAGGAAATAAAATCAGCATGCTGAAAAAAAAATCTGCACTCAAATATTTATTGCAGCACTATTCACAATAGCCAAGACATGGAATCACCCTAAGTGTCCTTCAACAGATGAATGGATACAGAAAATTGGTACATATACACTGTGGAGTACTATTCAGCCATAAAAAAAGAAGGAAGTCTTGTCATTGTGACAGCATGGATGAACCTGGAGAACACTATGTTAAGTGGAATAAACCAGGCACAGAAAGACACGTGATTCTCACTCATGTGTAGAATCTAAAAAGTCATTCTTATAGACATAGAGAGTGGAGTTTTGTTACCAGAGGCTGGGGTGACTTGGGGGAGAGGGGATGGGGGGAGGCTGATCAAAGGATATATAATTACAGTTAGATAAGAGGGGGGAAAGGCCAGAATCGGGCACATGTACAAAGACAGAAAGTATTAAATGATCAGTGATTGTCTGGGGCTGGGGGTGTGAGGGAGAGGAAAGGTTGCAGACTGGAGGTGGGGAGTAGAAATTGGGAATGACTGCTGATGGCTGTGGGGTTTCTTTCTAATGAAAATGCTCTAAATTCGATTGTGGTGATGCTTGCCTCTGCAAACATACTAAAAACCATTGGATTATACACTTTAAATGGGTGAATTGTAGGCTATGTGATGTGTATCTCAAAAAAGCCATTTTTAAAAAAATTCCTCAAATCTGGCTGGGCACGGTGGCTCACGCCTGTAATCCCAGCATTTTAGGAGGCCAAGGCGGGTGTATCACTAGGTCAGGAGATCGAGACCATCCTGACCAACATGTTGAAACCCCGTCTCTACTAAAATTTTTTTAAAAAATTAGCTGAGTGTGGTGGCATGTGCCTGTAGTCCCAGCTACTCAGGAGGCTGAGGCAAGGGAATTGCTTGAACCTGGGAGGCAGAGGTTGCAATGAGCTGAGATTGCACCACCGCACTCCAGCCTGGGGACCGATCAAGACTCCATCTCAAAAAAAAAAAAAATGCCCAAAATCTGACCACTTTGCTGCACTGCTGCCATCCTGGCTGGGGGCTGGAGGACAGCAATCACCCCTCACTGGTCCCCTGCCTCCGCCTTTGCCCCACAGGCTATCCTCTAGGGAGGGACCCTCTGAGATCATCAACAAGACCGCATCCCTGCTCTGGTCTCCATGGTCCCAAGGCTGTCATTCCTAGCATGAATCCAAAACTTTAGCATGGCCAGACATTCTGTAAACTCCCAGCCACCA
The DNA here is from genome assembly GCF_002776525.5 of Piliocolobus tephrosceles. Classification (NCBI taxonomy): domain Eukaryota; kingdom Metazoa; phylum Chordata; class Mammalia; order Primates; family Cercopithecidae; genus Piliocolobus; species Piliocolobus tephrosceles. Next base: position 134,846,638 of record NC_045438.1, on the reverse strand, counting down.
GCCTCTGTCCATTCACGCGTGCCTGCCACTCTGGCCTCCTCACCTCCCTCCACCGGTTACTTCTCCTCCAGCGCCATGGCCTCTCTCCCTCAACTTCCTGTTCAGGGACTGGCTCCTTCCCTGCCCTCCTCCTACTCTGTCTTTCCCGCATCTACACCCCTTGGAGCATTGGTAGAACCTGGGATCTGTGGAGCCCTACAGTTCTCTGGATAGAATGCCGGGGGCCTGGAAATGTGGACAGGAAGAATCACATCTTTATTTTCACTCCTCTTTATTTGAACGTAGCACCTGTTTCCATTGTGTGCATTAGCAACAAACCACAGAGGTGGTCCCAGAATCTGGGACTTTGTCACCCATAGAAAGTGCAGATCATTTCAATAATATTATAATTGCAGCAGAAAACTTGAAGTCTCACTCATGCTCAATCCTACTTTGAGAGGATGGTGGTTTCAGCTCGACTGCTCAATTTCATTCTTTCAGCGCATTAATAAAGGAGCACATATATTGCTCCAGTACAATTTTTTTCTAATATTTTGATAGCTGTATTTTAATAGAATTGGTTTCCTTTGAATCTTAGCTATTTTATTTTGCAGACTTAAAAATGTTATTCTGAGAAGGGGTCCGTAGGCTTCCCCAGATGCCGGAGGGGAAGGGCCCATGGCAGAGCAACAGGGAGAGTTCCCTGTTCTGCAACGTATACTCTGTGCAGAGAGGGCCCAACGCAAAGTAGGAGCTCAATGAATGGCAGCGGAAGGAAGGGAAGAGGAAGGAAGCGAGACGGAGTCGGCACAGAACCAACTCAGCTCATCAGTGAGGGCAGAGCCTGTGTCCATCAGTCCTGAGTTTGAACCTGGCTCCGTCACATCCTCAATGTGGAGTTTTGGGTGCGTTCTATAACCTGCTTCATATGGTTGTTGTGAAGATAAAAAGCATAAGCATTCTTGGTCCATGACCTGGGACACGGTGAGTGTGCAATAAACTCTACAGATTTGGTCAGTGCTGGGCTTTTGTCCATGGCTCTGGCCCCTCAGCCGGGAAGGCAAAGGCGCCTCCACACAGCTCTCCCTCTACATATGTCTGGGAATGCTAAGGTAACAGGGCCCCCACTGGCTTTGAGCAGGCCGACCAGGGCTGGACCACAGGCAGGGGCTGCAAATGGGGAGGGAAGCACTGTCTGTCCAGGCTGGGCTGGGGCACACACCTGCATGGACATTCTTTTCTGGCGGTCAGAGGTGGGATTCTAATCATGCTCCTGGGAGGGGACGCTTCCAAGACCTTACCTTGTGAGTCCGGAAGCATTTGTGGGGATGGCAATGCCAAGAAGGCCTCTGGGACGAATTGTTAGGAAGAGACCTGAGGGCCTGGGGCAAACCTGGCTCCACTGGCCAAGTTCTGGCCTGCTGCCTGAGTTTCTGTTTCTTCCCTGAGACCCCATCCCAGGGGTCACTTCCTTGCCCTTCCTGCTTGGGGAGTCCTAGGTTGGCCTCTCCATTCCCCTGGGTGCCTTTTGCCCCAGACCCAGCTTTCCAACCTTTTGCCCATCACAGCCAACTCAGAAAATAGAGGACAACCACATCAGAGGCCACCAGCCTCTCAGCACCCCAGGGCAGAGGATGCGCCTCTTGGCAGCCTCCTTGTCCCAGCACAGGTGTCATGCTCCCGCCTCTGGGCCCTGGCCGGGAATGCTCTACATCCAAATGCCCACAGGGCTTGTCGCCGCCATGTCCTTTCATGTGGGCACAACTTCCAGCCTTCTCCATGTCCTGCCAGCGGGCTGGGGTGGTGGAATGACTCTGGAGCCTGTTTCCTCATCTGTAAATAGGACAGTAGCTCGGCTTCCTGGGGCTGGCTGTGAGGACAGGGGTGCTGTCGGTGCAGGTACCCTGTGAGGGCCGGTGGCCCTGCCTAGCTCTGCCTGGGTTTCCTGCCTCTTGTTCTGGGGTGAGATCTCCAGCCAGCCAGGGGCCTGCCCTCCCGCCTTGCAGCCTCCCAAGCACACCAATGCCCTGCAGCTCACTGACCCCTCCCACTGTCCTTTGAGGGAGACCAGGCGGATGTTATCCCACCAGTTTTACAGACAGAGAATCCAAGGCTCCGAGAGGTGAGGTGACATGGCACCCAGGTCTTCTCACTGTGTGTCAGGCTGTATTCCTTCCTGTTGGACTGAGTCATATGACACAGTGTCTGCTTAAACCAACCTGTGGTGGTCCTGAGGTTCTATTGGGGCCATATTTCAATGCCCAGTGTGATCAGGCTGTGTGAATTTGGGGGCTCTGTGGGGAAACCAGCCTTCATTTTATTGAGCTTCTACCATGTGCCAAGCATGTGACTCTGTGACTGGTTAATCCCCACAAGTCAAGGAGCAGGCACGGTTGTCCCATGTAGAGACGGAGAAACTGAGCCTAAGGGCCAGTGCCAGGAGTGCAGGATGTGGGTCTGTGCGCCACAGCACCGCCTGGGAGAAGGAGAGCAGGGATGAAGAGGAGGCGTAGACTCCATCCTCCCCACCAAAAAAAAAGGAAAGAGAGTGCTGTCTTGAAGAAACCACAAGTGTGGAGAGTCTAAGGATGCTGGAGGGAGATGAGGGCGGGTGCTGATTCAGGAGACAGAGCTTTAGCCAGGAAAGCAAGCTGGCAGCCACTTGGGAACCACCAGTAAGCCAAAGCGCTGGGTAAAAAAAATGTTGGTCGAGGAAGAAGGAAGCTGGCAGCCTGGAACTCAGGTGACTTCAGTGTGCAGACCGCACCCTCGGAGCCCAGCCAGGGTGAGGAAGGAGCTCCTAGGGACACAGGGTTCATGCTGGGCCACTGCCCTCCCCACCCCCTCAACTTCCATGGGCCCCACTGGAGTCCAGGGAAAGGACTCAGCAAAACTTGGATGCAGTGGGTCCAGGGGTGTCACCGCCCAGGCCTGAGCCTCTTCAGGCTGTTTACCAGGGGTTGGGTAGCTGGGGGAGCACCAGGCAAGCGGGCATCTTATTGCCTTTGGTGGCTGTGTGTTTGTATGTGCTTACGCACGCGTGTGCTCATGTGCATTGTGTATGCATGTGCATGTGATGCATGTGAATGTTCATTGTGCACGTGTGTATGTGAGTGTGTGTGTGAGTGTGTGTGTCTGCGCAAAAAAGCTCTGCAGGGAGAGACCGAGTACTGGGAGGGCAGATTCCCACCACTCCCATCAGCCCGCACTGAAGCTGGCTGGACGAGGAGTAGAGGGAATGGAAGGCCTGGGGATTCTTCTCCTCCCAAAGGTACCACCACCAGCCGGGGAGGAAGGGAGGGAGGAAGCAGCACCTTATTTAAATGCAAATGATTGAAATACAACTTTCTTTATTAAAATGCAAATTGCACATCAGTCTCTAACACCTCCTGAGTGCCAAAGCCACAGAACACAACCAGGAATCAAAGCCGGAGGACCCCGCGCCCAGGATGGTGAGAGGCCCCATCTGCTGGGTGTACGAAGAAATGGGGAACGGAGGGTGGACCCCAGGTGGGCTTGGGATGCTGAGCCAGGTGCTTATCCTTCCTCTGGGGCTGCTGGGAGACATAAGCAGCTGCCACCGATGCAGGAAATTCAGGCAGGGGGTCCGGACTGTCACCCCACGGGGGACCAGGCTAGAGCTTCACGGGTTGTCGCCTGTGGGCACTCTGCTTGGCTGGGTCAGCACGCTGTGCGCTTTCCTAATGAGCCTGGGGTCTGGTTGCCAACGTCATTAAACCAGTTGCCTCTTGGTGGGTCAGAACCTTGCAGAGCACTGGGGTTGATCTACAGTGGTCCCCAGCCCAGAGATGAGGCCCCAAGGCAGGCTTTTCTTCCTCAGCCACTCTTCCTGCTAGGGCCTCGGGAGCAGGGCTGCCGGGCTGCCAGGTGCAGCAGTGCAGGTCATGACAGGGAGCAGGGGCAACAGGCGGGCCCATGCCCCTCTCCCCAGGCTCCGTGACCTGGCATAAGGCCAAGTCCTCGGGGAAGGAGGATATCTTTCTTCACACAGGCACCCCTGACTTATGCGCTCTTCTAATTCATAAACCTGCAGAGGGCGCCTTTTCCTAATTTGCACACAGACACTGTTGGAGGGGGCCTCCGGACCCCCGACTCTTCCTTCTGCCCCACTCCTCTGTCTCAGATCTGACCTCCCCTCCTTGCTCATTGGTCCCCTGGGGTTTCCACACTGTTTCCTCCACCCGTTCCTTTCTGCCTGTCTTCCAACCATCGTCCCACCCTCTCTGCCCCCCTTCCTCTGTGGATCCCTCTGGCTTGTCCCCCAGAATCAACTGGCACTGGGTCCTTACCTACCAGGGTCGGAGGCAGGTACGGGCAGCCAGGAAGGGTGAGCCAGGCCCCTGCTAGCTCAAGGTGGCACTGGCACATGTAGGGAGCCTGGGGCGTGGGGGAAGGTCCCGGCTCCTTCCATCTGCCAAGCTCCTAATCTAGGCAGCAGCAGAGAGGGAGCGGGGAAGCAGGAGGCAACTTGGAGCTGGAGGTGACAGGCCTGCTTCCTCCATATAAATAGTCCCGTCTGTCGCCCTGGGGGTGGTGGCTTCCTGGGGCACTTCTGATGTCTTTGGCTTCCCAGGAGAGCTTTGCTGATACCTGTGGGGGCCTGGGATGCGGGCTGAAGTGTGGGGTGAGGGGTGAGGGGGGCTACCTTGATGTGCCTGAGGTCTCAACACCCTCCAGGCAGTTCTGGCCTCTCCCAGTCGTCTTGCCATGGGACACACAGACGCCCACTCCCCAGGCTGTGCAAGCCTGGGCTTGAGCCCCCCTGAGGCACCCAGGAGGGGACCCTTCCTGGACATCATCCACAAATTGCTACGCTGGCCCAGGGGCTGTCTGAGCTATGGGGGGCCGCTCCAAGGGATCATAAGGAGATGGGAGCCTCATTTAGCTTCCCCACTCTGTGAGATGGGCCGTGGGAGGAGCCACAGAGAGGGTTCTGGAGACAGACACAATGGCTCCTGCCTCTGGTCCCCTGGACATTCTTCAGCCTGGCCCTACCTGGATGCCTGGACCTAGCTCATCCCCTGCAGGAAGAGCACAAGAGCTTTCCCTTACGCCCCACCTCAGGTTCCCAGCTTCTGTCTGGTATTTCTGAGGATGGGTGTGGGCTTGTTACCCCTATGCTACCCTGTCAGAAAGGTGGAGAATGCAGAGCTGCCCCCCCGCTGGCGCTGTGCCTTCCTCAGTACAGGGAAGCTCTCTGAGGATCAGGTGGCCCATCAGACAGGACATTCCCGAGGGCTCTGCCTCCCTCCTCAGCCTGGAGCTCTGGAGCGGACTCGGGTTCCATACCTCCCCCTTCCCAGCATGGAGGGGACTTGGCCTGCTGGTGATGCCCCTGCAGGATTCTGAGGGAAGCTGCTGGGGGTTCGCCCAGTCCCTGACTAATAACAGGTGTGGTGGGGTTAGACCAGGTTGGCTGGCTGCATGGCAGACTCGGGAGTGCCTTGCAGTGGGAGAAAGGCACTGGGGCCAGAGCCTCCCTCCCCCAGCTACTGGGCTGAGTTGAGCCAGGAGGGGCCCACATGGCGCCCCCTCACCCCCGAGGTGGGCTCCAGTGTCCCCATAGGAAGAAACTAGGGTGCTGCAGGGCCTCTGTCAGCTGCTCCCTGTAGACCCTTTTGAGCCAAGTGGGTTTTTAGCAGTGTGGCCCTTGCAGGACAGTGGTTAAGAGCACAGGCCCTGGTCCACACGCCTCTGTGCTTGCAAGCTCTGTGACGGTGGGAAAGAACCAACCTCTCTTCCCTCAGACTGAACTCATAACAATGACAGGACATCGGACAACGGCCCCTGGCACCTGGCAAGGAATGTCCTGATGACTCAGGCCCCACCTCCACTTCCAGCTTCTCTGCTGGAGGAGTCCCTCGTGCCAATGGGCTGGGAATGGGAAGGTGCTTCGTGGTAGAGCAGACCCCATCAGTGCTTCCCATGTCCTCTCCACCCTTCTCCCACTCGGTGTCCACCCACTCGCCTTCCAGACGCTCAGTCTCACAGAGTGCCGTGTCTGGAGTCTGCGCTGCCCTCCTACGCGGCAGCCCCAGCGGCTGGGAGCTGGGAGGCCCTGGGCGCGGTAACTGTGGGGCAGGTTCTGGCTGCCTCCCAGCGTTCCCAGCAGCGTTGCGCTCCACTTGCCCGCAGCAGCTGCCTTCCCTCCTGTCTCCCTCCCCACATCCACCAATTAAACTGGAATCCAATTGGATTTGAATCCTTGCCTCAAGGCCCACCTCTGGGGAGGCTCAACTAAGAGTTCTGCACAGTTGTGAGCTAACTCCCTGCAGTACCCAGTGACTGCAGTGACTAAGAGACTGGAGTGGAGGAGGCGGTGGCAAGGTCTGACTCAGCCGCTCTGATGGCTCTAGGGCCAGGACTTTTGGCAGACACTTTGTTATCAGGCTCTGCAGATTCGGCTGCCATTGGTGCTGTAACAGAAGTTGTCTCCTCTCGTGTTCTTGGTCTACATGTCTTCTTATCAGCCCTTCTAAAAGGGCTGGCAGCTGGTGGGTGGCAGCAAAGTCATGCCCACTTCTTAGGGAAATGGGATCCAAAAACTGTGGAAGATCATTAACGTGCATTGGGTGTTTACTGTATTATATTTTGTTTACTGTCATAACAACCCTGCAGACAGGGCTGCCATATATAGCCAGGTAGGCTGGGTTGCTCACTGCACAAGGGAACCTGGCCAAGAGGGCAGCCTATGTTCTTTCCACATAGTGTGAGTCAGCCACTGCCCTGCTTGTGAGCCGTATCATTGTCTCCATTTTAATATAGAAACTGAGGCACAGAGAGTTTAAGTAATTTGCCCAAGATTTCTCAGCACGTAGGAGGTTGTGCTGAGCTCTTAATCTCAGAATTCTGGCTGCAGAGCCTGCATTACTAACTATACTGCCTCACACCGCCTTGACAGGGCGGAGCCATCACGAGAGCTAGAAACCCCAGGAGGGCTCTGATTCCTGGGCACCAGTCAGGCCTGGGACACAGGGACTCCAGAGAACCAGGGGGGGAAAGTCACCTCCCTTGGCTGACCTGGGGTCTGGGGCCCCAAGTCTGAGCTACCTGCCTTGGGTGTCCACGGAACCTGGTGCAGGCACACAGAATAACAGCAGTGGCTGAGAGGGCTTTACCTGGTGCTAGGTGCTGGGGGTTTATGTTTGTTTACTCACTGGATCTTCCTAAGAACCTGAGGGTGTGTGGCAGCGGCTGCTCTTGGCCATTGATGTCCTCTCCCACCCCCTCCCCAGGCACACCACTGGGCCATGTCTCTCAGGCCTCCCTTGCAGCTAGGTATACCTGTGTAATCCCCTGTTGCAGTGGGAGCAGGGAGACTGGCTCTGTGATCCTGAGCAAGTCACCAGCCTCGCTCAGGGAGCCTCCTCTTCCCCACCTGTAAAATGGAGTCAACACGCCCCACCCTGACTGCCTCCCTGGCCAGGACTAAGCCAGCTGTATGAAGGTTTTAAAAATCACACCTGGAACTGCCTAGGCCAAAGCTTAGCACTTACTTGTCATCTGCTTAATACAGCTCCTATCTCCAGTCTAGGTCTGTCCGTGGAAATCCCTCGCCTTTCACTGCCCAGGAGCCAGTCCTTCCTCAGGCGGCCTGCCTTCCTTCTGAGACACGGAACAGCAGAGCCCACATACCAGAGCACCCCCCGCTAATGACTCAGCCTCTATAACGAGTCCAAACATCTGGCTGACAAAGGGCACAGCTCACTCCCGAAGCAGCTCCTTCTGCACAAATATGTTCTTAATATTCAATTAGTATTTATCCACCACGAACAACAATTACACCATTGACTCTCAATGAAGTGCCTGGTTAATTAATTAACACAGTCTTTTACACGCTGGCAGTATTTCTCAGTAAGTGCAATAGTTAAAATAATAGCACAGTGACGCCAGGGCGAGCTGGGGGGCTGGCGGGGGTGCCCTGGGTTTCCCGGGCTCCAGATGTGATTCTGGAGCCAATGTTTACCACACAAAGCATCTTCTGGAGTTAAAAGGAAAAAAACCACACCGGAATTTTTGGCAGGCCTCTTAACGCCTCCCAGCCAGTTTCCTCCTTAGTAGGGGCTGGGCCAGGTGCCCACCCAGGTTCCTTGAGTCCTATGAGCATAGGTTCTGTAAGTGACATTCGTACCTGTACAGACACCCCTTCAGGTTGCCACACCCAGGGACCCTCTAGGCTCCCCGGGGCCCAGCCTCTCGGAGCAGTTGACTGGAGACACCTCTCTCCCCTCCCCGGCCCTCGTGGGCTACGCCAGCGCCTCCTCCTCAGGCCTCATTTCTCCTTCCTGCCCCTTCCTGTGGGTGTTTTCTGAGCTCAGGTCTGACTTCAGCATCTTCAGCATCGGTTTCTGACCTCGCTCTTCTCGGAGTCTCCTCCCATCTCATTTGCAGCCCACAGGTCCTGACTGTCCCCAACTTTGCTCCTGCCTTTATCAGAGCCTGCTGAGGGTACAGAGCACAGCAGCCACGCTGCCTGGGTCACCTGGCATGGCCACTTACTGGCTGTGCGACCCAGGGCAAGTTACTCAACCCCCACTACCCCTTGCCTTGGTTCCCCTACTTCTAGAATGGGGATAATCCTGTGGGAGATGATTGTAGCCTCCACCTGCACCAGCCAGGGTGGGCTGAGCTGCTGTACCAGGCCCATGGCACATGGAGGGCATTGGCTCAAGCACAACCGCAGCTTCTTTCCCACTCCTGTTTCAGCACAGGGCAGCCTACGCCAGCAGGCGGGCCCCCCGGGAGCAGCGACCGAAGGGCCCAGGCTCTTTCTGTCTTGTTGCTCCACCTTCCCCAGGGGCCCTGCCCTTGTTGTCCCCATGGTCCCCATGGTCTCCACGACCAGGGCCCTGCTAGGGGCAGATGGAAAGATTTTCTGAAGGCCTGGCTGGCAGGGCTCGCATTCCTCCCACCCAGCTTCCTTTGGTGACAAGAGGGTTACACAGGTACTCCTAGCTGCAAAAGTGGCCAGGGGATGTGGCCCAGTGGTGTGCCCAGGGAGAGGGTGGGAGAGGACATCAATGACCAAGAGCAGCCTCTGCTACACACCCTCAGGTCCTTGGGAAGATCCAAAGAGTCAATAAATATAAATCCCCAGCACCTGGCACCTCTCAGCCATTGCTGTTATTCTGTGTGCCTGCACCAGGTTCAACGGACACCAGAATCAATGAGACACATTCCTGTGTGTGAGGACCCCACTGAGGAGGATGGTAGAGGAGAGACACATATAACTCACCTACCACAATTCAGGAGGTGAACACTCAAAGTAAGCACAACATGCTGTGGGACAGGCGGCAGGAAGCAAGGGGCTGGGAGGAGACTGTGGGCTGAGTTTGAGGAATGGGGGCAGTTGAACAGGTGGGAGTGGACTCGAGGCCTGGCTCTGCAGCCAGGCTTGTGCTACAGCCAAGTCACTCTAATTAAATTTCTCCCAAATATACCATTAGTTGCCCATGCAGGTGGAGAAGCCATTTTTGACTCTGTTAAACATTTGTTTGAGTTCCCCGACTGATTCAAAATGTTGGGAAACAGAAGAGTTTGGCCCTTTGGGAAGTTGGTCTATGACAGACACTGCTGGTTGCCCACCCAGCAGACAAGATCCCTTCTTCTGGTGGGGAGGCTCAGGGAAGGGAGGCCACACATGATTGTCAAAGCCAGTCATGGCAAACCCACTGCTCCCTTTTGCCAGTGACTGGCTTAAATGTATGCATGTGACCCAATTTCAGCCAATAAACCATAAAAAGAAGTCAGTTAGAAGGATTCTAGGAAAGATTTTACTCCCTGATAAAAAGAGAGCCATATGCTAGGAGAGGAGCCCTCCCTTCCTGCTTTTGGATCTTATGGTGTGAGCGTGTGATGTGGCAGCCACTTTGTGACCATTAGGAAAAAAACATGGCTGACATGCTGAGAATAGCAGAGTGGAGGGAGGAGCAGAAATAGGGCCCAAGATAATGTGCTGAACTGCTGGACCTGCCCTGGATGTATTCAACCTCCTGACATCTTGTTAAGCAAGTCTGTGACCTTAAACCAGCTACTTCATCTTCTCTATCTGTAAAATGCATAACAATAGTACCTACCTCACAGGGTTGTTATGAGAATAAAAGTGAGTTATTTGCAAAACCCTTAAATATATGCCTGCACAGATGTCTGCCACTATTAGTGTTAAATAAATAGAAGTAATAAAAAAAACTTCTGTTGGTTAAGCCATTTTGAGTGGCTTTTCTGCTACTTGCAGCCAAAAGCATCCTGGCTGATACTCAGGTAGTGAAGAATGAGCACCTTCAGCAGAAGGCAGGGCTGAAAAGCTGGCATGGAGGACCCTGGGTCAGGGCTGGGGTGGATGTGGTATTGTCTTTTAAAATTCAATCAATGTAATTCACCATATTAACAGACTAAGGAAGAAAAATCACATGATCATTTTGATTGAGGCAGAAAAAAACACTTGACAAACTTCAACATCCATTTATAATAAAAGTTCTCAGTAAATTAAGAATAGAAAGGAACTTCCTTAATTTGATAAAGGGCACCTACCAAAAGAAAACTCCCTACAACGAACATCGTACTTAATAGTGAAGGACTGAATGCATTTCTCTAAGATCAGGAACAAGATAAGAAGATCCGTTCTCATCTCTCCTGTTACACATGGTACAGAAAGTCCTAGCCAGTACAATGAGAGTCTCGAGGAATGAGAGTCTCAAGGTATAGGAAGTCCTAGCCAGTGCAATGAGGCAAGAAAAGGAAATAAGAGGCAACACAGATTGGAAAAGAAGAAATAAAATGATCCCTGTTCACAGACAACATGATTGGCTATGTAGAAAACCTGGAATCTACCCAAATAGGTCCTAGAAATGAATAGGAGTTTAGCAAGGTTACAGAATATAAGGTTAAGATGCAAAAGCAATCCTATGTCTACATACTGGCAATGAACATCTGGAAACCAAAGTGTTTTAAAAGACAATACCTTTTATAATTGGTCCCCAAAATGAAATACATAGGTAGTAATATAATAAAACATACACAAGATTTGTATGGGGAGAACTACAAATGCTGATATAAGAAATCCAAAACCTAATAGAGAGACCCATCTGTTCATGAATTGAGAGACTCAGTGAAGTTCAATGTCCTCTCAAAACTCATCTACAGGTTTAACCCAATCTCAATCAAAATCCCAGCAGAACTTTTTGGCAGATATAAGTAAGTTTGTGACTGGTGGGGGATCTTGACTATGGTCCTCCAGGTTTTTGGCGTTTTGAACAAAGAAATGGACAAAATGCACAAACAAAGCAACAAAAGAATGAAGCAACATTCTTTTGATTTATTTAAACAAAATTTAGATTTTGTTTAAACAAATAGATTTATTTAAACAAAAGTACACTCCACGGAGCGGGAGTAGGCTTGAGCAAGCAGCTCAAGAGCCCTTGGTTACAGAATTTTCTGAGGTTTAAATATCCTCCAGAGGTTTCCCTTTGGTTACTTGGTTGCATCCTATTTAAATGGAGGAGTGGCTCATTACCAGTCTGATTGGTTGTGAAAGGCAACCAATTAGAGGCTGAAGTGAAGTTACAAAGTTAATTATACCCTATGCCAATCTCTGATTGGTTTTGGGAGGGGACCAACCAGAGGTACTTTCCATTTTTCATCTGAGATGCAAGGTTGTGGGGGCAGGTTGCAGAGGGAGTAGCCTCTGATCCTTTTGTTACTTGGGCATGGAGAGGTGGGGTTTTCCTTTTCATTCAGTTCTAGGAAGTCAGCCCAAGTCGGCCTTAGGTTCCCTGCCTCCAGACTCTATTCTCCCACCTCAAGTTGATTCTAAAATGTGTATGTAAAACAATAAAACTAGAATAGTCAAAACATTTTTGAAAAAGAAAAAATTGAGCCAGGAACAGTTTCTGGCACCTGTAATCCAGCACTTTAGGAGGCTGAGGTGGGAGGATCAGTTGAGGCCAGGAGTTTGAGATCAGCCTGGTTAACATAGCAAGACCCTGTCTCTACAAAAAATAAAAATAAAAAATAGCCAGTGCAGTGGTGCATGCCTGTAGTCCCAGCTACTCGGGAGGCTGAAGTGGGAGGATCGCTTGAGCCTAGGAGTTCGAGGCTGTAGTAAGCTATGCTTATGCCACTGCGCTGCAACCTGGGCAACAAAGCAAGACTTTGTCTCAAAACAAAAACAAAAACAAAAACAAAACAAAACTAAAACTAAAACTATAAAACTTTTTGAAGAAAACACATGACAAAATCTTCACGGCCAGGTGCAGTGGCTCATGCCAGTAATCCCAGCACTTTGAAAGGCTGAGATGGGTGGATCACTTGAGGTTGGGAGTTCAGGACCAGCCTGGCCAACAAGGTGAAACCCCATATCTACCAAAAATACAAAAATTACCAGAGCATGATGGTACGTGCCTGTAATCCCAGCTACTCGGGAGGCTGAGGCACGAGAATTGCTTGAACCTGGGAGGCTGAGATCGAGCTTCTGCACTCCAGCCTGGGCAACACAGCGAGATTCCATCTCAAAAGAAAAGAAAAGAAAAATAAATTTCACAACCTGGAGTTAGGCAGAGTTTTAAGATATGACACAAAAAGCACAATTTATATAATACAAAATTAACAAAGTGAATTTCATCAGAATTAAAAACTTTTGTGAAAGGCACTATGAAGAGAGTGAAAAGACACACTACAGACTGCAAGGAAAATATTTGCAAATCATATATCTGACAAAGGACTTGTATCAACAATATGTAAAGAACTTTTAAAACTCAATAATCAAACACACAACCCAATTTTTTTAATGGTCAAAAGACTAGATACTTCACCAGACAGGATATATGGATGGCAAATATAAATCAATGGAACAGAATAGAGAGAAAAGAACATGAAAAGAACAAAACATGAAAAGCGACTCTGTGTCATTTTAGGGAAGTACAGATTAAAACCACAATGTGATACCACTACAGAACTACAGAACAAATAATATAAAAACATGCCTGATGCGGGTGGGGATTCAGTGCAACTGGAACACTCATACGTTGCTGGTGGGAATGCAAAATGATACAGCCACTCTAGAAAACAGTTTGGCAGTTTCTCATAAAGTTAAATATACATGTATCCTGTGACCCAACAATCCCAATAAAAAGAGACTACTGATCCATGCAACAACTTGGACAAATCGCAATGGCGTTATGTTGAGTGACAGAGGCCAGTCTTAACAGGATATATGCTACATGATTCCATTCATGTGACATTCTGGAAAAGGCAAAGCTATAGCAACAGAAAACAGGTGAGTGGTTGCCAGGGGCTAGGGGCTGGAGAGAGTGGATTACAAAGGGTGAGTTTTGGGGTTAGTGGAATTGTTCCATATCCTGACTGAGGTAGTGGTTACGTGAATCTATACGTATGTTAAAACTCACATAATTGCCAGCCCCTACAAAAAGCCAACTTTACTATGTTAATTTTTTTAAACAATTTTTTAAAAAAAATTTGACCACATCACTTTGCTGCTGAAAACTTTTACTAGCTTCCTAGTGGTCTTGGACAAAAGGCAGTCTTCATAGGCAGGGTCTCCAGCCTGCCTGCCGGCCTCACCACCCGCCGTAGTCCTTCACTCTGCATCCCAAACACATCAGCCTTCTCCTGGCTCTGTGAAGGAATCTGCTTTCTCCCACCTCCGGGTCTTTGCCCATGCCGGGTCCCCTTCCCTGTAGCCTTTCCCTTCTGCTCCTCTGCAGTCAGCATTTGTGAGTTTTGGGAAGAAGTGTGTGGAGAGGTGCCCTCTGACCTATTTGCCCCAGGAGCTAGTGGGCAACTGCCCGCCATGCCCACCTAATTCAGCCGTCCTCTCCCCTTCTCCTACTGCCCCTGAACTTGCCATGGTCTTTGGGTCTTTTTTTTTTTTTTTTTTTTTCACACGGAGTTCCGCTCCTGTTGCCCAGGCTGGAGCGCAATGGAACAATCTCAGCTTATTGCAACCTCCACCTCCCAGGTTCAAGCGATTCTCCTGCCTCAGCCTCCAAGTAACTGGGATTACAGGCATGTGCCACTATGCCCAGCTAATTCTGTATTTTTAGTAGCGACGGGAGTTCTCCATGTTGGTCAGCCTGGTCTTGAACTTCCGACCTCAGGTGATCCGCCTGCCTCGGCCTCCCAAAATGCTGGGATTACAGGTGTGAACCCCCGCGCCCAGCCGCCATGGTCTTCAGAAACCTAGATTTTAAAGTCGGCTTGACACAGTGGTTTACGCCTGTAATCCCAGCACTTTGGGTGGCTGAGGTGGGCAGATCACTTGAGGTCAGGAATTCGAGACCAACCTGGTCAACATGGTGAAACCCCATCTCTACTAAAAATACAAAAATTAGCCAGATGTGGTGGCGCATGTCTGTAATCCCAACTACTAGGGAGGCTGAGGCAGGGGAATCGCTTGAGCCTGGGGGCAGAGCTTGCAGTGAGCTGAGATTGCACCACTGCACTCCAGCCTGGGCGGCAGAGTGAGAATCCATCTCAAAGTAAAATAAAATAAAATAAAAACCTAGATTATAGAGTAAACCTGAGAACACACAGGGAATTGGGGTTGGCTAACGCAAGTATCAGTTTCAGCGGGAACCGGCCTGGGAATTCCCGGCCGCCTGGGAATCTGTATTTCAACATGACCCCAAAGGCCTGGGGAGGGGAAAGCGGATTGGGACCACCATTCGGGAGGCACCGCCCCATGTCCCCATTCCCCCTTCCCACGCCCCACCCACCCTTCCCTCTCTCAGGTGGGCGACTGGGTAGACGCCGGGCCTAGGCGGGACGCCTTGGAACAGCAGCCGCGTCTGCGTGGGGAGCGCGAGGCCGAGCCCTCTCTTTAGAAGTAATTTGAAAACCTTTTCATTTATTCCTTCGTGAGGAGAAGGGAAAACAGGGCTGATTTTTCTTCAGATAATTCGTCGGGGCTCAGGAGCGCACGGGAACTGGCAGGCTTGAGCGTACCAGGCGATTTGCTGAATTTCAGGGCCGGCTGGGCGATTGTTCGCGAAGCTGAACCCGGACCCCGGACCGCGCAGGCTGGGGAGGGGGAACGTGGGGAAGTGGCACCGCATTCTTCTCCCCGCCACACCAGCCGGCTAGGTGCAGGGGGCCGGGATGGACGGCAACAGGACCCTGGGAGCCCCGCTTCTGCAGTCCAGTCCAGGAGAGGTGTCTCTGGTCTCTGAGCCCAGGCCGCGGGCGGTCAGGATTGGGGGCGCCACTCTGAAAGCCTGCGCTTCCTCGTTCTTGCTGTCATCACCCCTCCTCAGCCCTAAGGATCTCCCACTCTGGCAGAAATCACGCAGCTCCCCCTCCTCCAGCTCTGGAGATCCAGCCTCCGCCCAGCCCCAGTGCAGCCTTCAGCACCAGGCGGGCAGCAGAACTGCAAAGGCAGAAGCCGACCAGTGCCGCTAGCAGGGAAGATTCCCTCGCCACCGTGGGGCTGTTTCCAGAAGGTTCCAGCAAGGAGAAGGAGTCCAACAGAGCCAAGGAGGGGGATGTGCTGGATGGAGGAGCCGAATGCCAGAAACCTGGTGGGCAGGTCTTGGGGAGACCACCCCAGACTCAACCCTGGGTCTCTGCTTCCTGTCCCTTGTACCTTCAAAACATATCCAGAATCCCAGGCTTTCTCACACCTCCACTGTCCCCACCCTAGCCCAGGACCCCGTCACCACCTCCCCATGGACAGTCGTAGCCTTCTCACTGGTCCCTGGTTTCCTCGCCTGTGCTCTGCACTCAGTTTCCCCTCAGAAGTCTCAGAAACCCTGGCAAAAGCATGTCCGATACTGTTGCTGTCCTGCTCAGAACCCTGCCCTGCTGTCCATTTCTGGCGAGTGAAGCAGTGTCCATGAGGCCCGTGCCCCTCCTGCATCACTGATCCCCTCTTCTGCTCCCCTCCAGCACTGAACTTCCACTTAGCCTCTTTGCTGCTCTTCAAACAGCTAACCTCACTCCTGCCTCAGGGCCTCTGCACTGGCTGTTCCCTCCACCTGGATGCTCTTCCCCCAGAAAGCCACAGGCTCCTTGCCTGCTTCAGGCCTCTACTCAAAGGTCACCATCTCACAGAGGCCCTCCTGACCACCCCATCTAAAAAGCTTACCCCCTTCCTGCCACCACCCTGCTCACAGCCCCACTTCCCTGTCCACGGCACTCACTGTCATCTTAGCATTTGTCTAATACCAGCTTCATAAGCTCAGCGTAGCCTTGATCTCTTGGGCTCAAGCAGTCCTCCCACTTCAGCCTTCTGAGTAGCTGGAACTACAAGTGCATGCCACTACACCTGGCTAATTTTTTGTGTGTATTTTTTGTAGAGACAGGGTCTTGCTACGTTGCCTAGGCTGGTCTGGAGCTCCTGGACTCAAGTGATGCACCCGCCTCAGCCTCCCAAAGTGCTGGGATTATAGGCGTAAGCCACCACACCTGGCCAGGACAGGATCTTTGTTGTGGTAACTGCTGTGTCCTCAGCACCTGTCGCACCTAGAGCAGTGCCTGACACAGGGTAGGTGCTCAGTCCATATTTGTTAGATGAGTATGAGATCCCAGGTCGGGATTCCCTTCTCACAGATAGCCCCTCTCGCCCTCTGCATCCTCAAGCCCCCACCAAGGAGCAGGAGTTGGATCTGGAGGGCAGGCGTGAGGGAGCCTGAGGTGAGCCACTGCCCTTAGACACGGCCCTTGTCCCCAGGGTCTTGAGCCTCACTTCCTTGGTGCGTGCCTTACCCTCACCTGGTCTCTCTCTAGCTCACCCAGGCTGCTCCTCTCCCCTGGGGTTGCCCCGCATGAGGGCTGCCTGGCACCCAGTGGGTGACACAAGCAGAACTGTCATGGCACCTACTGCTGTGCCAGGGACTCAGTCATGTCACCTCACCAGGCCCCACAATGACCCCGCGAAGTCGGTAGATACTCTGTTCCTGTTTTATAGGTGAGGAAAGTGAGGCCCAAGAGGCTAAGAGTCTTGCCCAAGAACACACAGGAAGTGAGATTCTACCCGTGACACCGAACCTCAGAGGCCCGTTTTCCTGATGCCACATGCCCAAGGTGCAGGCAGCCCACAGACCCGCGAACACTCAGGCCCACTCCCACCTTCCTCTCCCTGTGCCCCAGCCAGGTGTCCGTGACACCAGCACACATCAGCACACAGGCTGTGGTTATTTGTGAAGGAGAAGGAAGGAATTTTTGTGTACTGAGTTCCTGCAACGAACTGGTTATCACGCCGAGTGCTGGTTATCACGCCGAGTGCTGGTTATCACGCCGAGTGCTGTACATACATTGCCTCTGTGAGCCTCTAGTGACCCCATTACACGGATGAGCACACTGAGGCCAGACAGGTGAAGTAATGTGTCCCACCTGGCTTCACTAATAAGTGGCACAATGGGGCTTCCAGGCAGGCCCCTGAGATCATCTGCCAGGTTCCTGAGGCTTTCCTACCCTTCTCCTGCAAACCCTGATGCCCCCTGCTCAGGAATCTCATCGTGGCAGCCGAGGTAGGCAGGGGAGAGGGAGTGGAGGCAGGCCAGGCCTGTCTGCAAGGGGGCGGGGGGAGGCTGCTGTGTTGATTAATTTTCTGCCTCGGTGGGTCTGCAGCCCCAGCCGGAGCCCGCACAGTTGCCATCCAGTCTATTAAATAATTCTATCTGGAGAGAACCTGGTATTTGAGGGGCCGTGCTGATGGGCCTTTAAAATTTAATTGCCGCTCTAAATGAGATTAGACGTGGGGAGGCAGGCAGGGTGAGCCCAGATGAAAGAATGGTTGTGTTTGAGGAGGCGGTGGGGTTGGGGGGTGGTGGGGGGCGGAGAAAACAAAATTCTGTCAGCTCCTCTCAGCCCTGGCATCATACACCTCCCCCACCACCTGGGGTGGGCGGGAACCAAGGTGTGAGTCCCCAAACCTCCCCACACCTGGTAGAGCTTTGGCTCCCCTGTGGGCCCATGCTGCAGCAATCTGTCACCTTGGGATGCCATTCCCCCTTCACCAACTAAAACTTCTCATCCTTGAAGGCCTCACCAAGAGCCACAGCTCTAAGGAAACCCTCCGAGGCCCCAGCAGAGCAGGCGGCGCCCTCCTCAGCAGGGTGGGCACCAGCAAGGAAAGACAGCATTCCCTTTTGGGTTCTGAGGAATGCAATGTCCACTGGATAATAACGTGGCTGGATCATATTTTGAGATCTTAAAAGATCTTCTTTAAAAATGTGCCTGCATTTCTCTTTCCCATTTCTTCTAGTTAAGTGAGTGGCAAGCTCCAGGCTCCCCTGCCTTGGGGAGTAGGGCCTGATGATGGCCTGCTCAGGCAGCTCCCAAGCCTGGGCTGTCTTCTCCCCCTCTCTGTGCCCTCTGCCCCGGGTTTCTTCTCACATCATTGAGACATGGATGCTTCCACTTGCATCCGGCTTTCCCTCAAATCAGCTATTAGATCTTCACACAGCCCAGAACACCACCACCCCCAAATACCACGGCCCACCAGCCACCTTTCCTCTCTCCCTGAGCACCTTTCTCTATTCTCTCATTCAAGCCTTCACACTTCTGTGCTTAAAAATAAAGTCACCCATTTCTCAGGAAATCATCCCTGCAAAGCACACACAGCTTTGAACATCTGAGCTCCTTGACTCCATGAACATTGGCTGGGTACCTACTGTGTGCCAGTCATGGTGCTAGGGACAGCAGACACAGGAATGAACAAGACAGCTCCTTGTAGAGCTGACATTCTGCTGCAGAAAAACAAAATACTCTAGAAAAGATGTAGACAAGCTAATCGCAGAAAATGCGAGGTGCCATGGAAAAAAGATAATCCAAGTGACGGAATGTGTGGATGGTGACAGAGTAGGGGTGGTTACATTGGATGAGGTGGTCAGGGGAGACTGTCTGGGGAGATGACACCTGAGGTGTGACCTGAGGCTAAGAAGCAGCCCACCGTGCAAAGCTCTGCAGGAAAGAAGCTCCAGGAGGACTGAGTAGGTTCAAAGGCCCTGGGGCAGGAGGCTGCTCGGGGTGGGGGGGTGGTTGGAGCAGCAGACCTAAGACCAGGGTTGCTCAAGGGTAGGGAGAGGAGTGAATTATATGAGATCAGGTTGGTGTTTTGACCCCCAAGCTTTGGCTCATCAGGGCCATCCCCAGGGCCTGTGTGGAGAGGAGGCCTTGGGTCTCACTGGTCAGGCCAGGTGGGTTATTTTGGTGTGAGGGTCAGAGAGTCGATGGGGCAGCCACATGTGATAGAGATGAGGCCATACGCATCATCAGACTGCATAAACAGCCCTGGCAGACCGGCAGGCCCGAAGGGAGTTCCAGCAGGGAGACAGTGCAGTGCTCAGGGCAGCACAGCTTCTGGGCCTCTTGGTCAGACCCACGGAACAAGAGCGGAGGCCTTTCCCACCCAGGTGGAGACCAGCTCCCGTCCACCGGCCCTTCGACCCTGGCTGAGGACTCATGTCTTCCCACGCTTGCTCTATCTGTGGCTTCTTGCTCCCGCCTCACTCCTGCTTACACGTGGCCTCCCGTGCAGGGCACCGCATAGGCCTTCAGGTAGGCCTCTGAGCATCCTCCATCACCACCACTGCCTCTTCCTCACACTGTCCTCCTAGGGAAGAGTCAGCCAGGGGCTCCAGCTACCCCATTCACCCCTGCACCCACAGCAGTGGGGTCAGGCTTGGGGCCCAGGGACAGGCGTCCACCATGGGTGCTGTCATGAGGTGGCGGCCTGAGAGTAAGGAGAGGCAGGGGCCGCAGGCCCAGGTCCCGCACCCCCACCCCACCTTGCTTAGAAAGAGCCTGGGGTGGCAGCATCGGCCACTTCACCATGAGGGCGTCCCAGGATGTTCAACCGTGAAACTCTTCCCTCAAATGAAGTCTAAGAGGAATCACAATGTGTAAAACAGATAAAAGTCCTATGAGTACAGACGCTGGATGTGTTCACATGCATGCCCCATTCTTATTATAATAGAAGACAGCATTATAATGAGATTAGATAAGATGCAAACAAGGCTGTTTTGTTGACTATGAGACAGAAATAAGGGATTACTGGTGATAGTTTCCATCCTGCATCAGGCTCAGCCTCCGAGTTCTTTCTGCGTTGTTATCTTGTAGGCTATCACTTATTCATAGAGATAAGGAATTGCAAGTTAAAAGAGGGGCTTTTGGTTTCCAATATTTTCCATCTTTGCAAGGCTCTCAATTAAATGCAGATGTAGGAGAATCTTTAGCCCCAGATCCACCCAAAGCAGCCTTTCTAGTGATTTTATGTGAATTATGTTTACAATTTAAACATTGTATAACATAATTGCCAGCCTGTATTTGTTTTTAGGTACTATTTCATCATAAAAACTGTATTGAAAATGAGCTTTTTTTTTTTTTTTTTTTTCTCCTGAGACAGAGTCTTGCTCTGTCACCCAGACTGGAGTGCAGTGGCACCATCTCAGCTCACTGCAACCTCCGCCTCCTGGGTTCAAGAAATTCTCCTGCCTCAGCCTCCCAAGTAGTTGGGATTATAGGCGTGCGCCACCAGGCCTTCTAATTTTTGTATTTTTAGTAGAGTCGGGGTTTCACCATCTTGGCCAGGCTGGTCTCGAACTCCTGACCTCAAGTGATCTGCCCACCTTGGCCTCCCAAAGTGCTGGGATTACAGGCGTAACCCACTGCACCCGGCTGAAAATGAACTTTAAGTCAAACATTTGTGGACTCTGAAGTCCCTGTAGAGTGCCCCAGGGGTCTGCAGCCATGGTTTGGAAACCACCAGTGTAGTGACCACTCTCACTTAGCCATCCTTCCACTTGGGACCCGGGGCCCTGCCCCTGAAACCCAGCTTAGTCCATCTTTCCCAAAGACTCACACAAGCTCAAAGTTGGGAAGGACCCCATGGTCACATAGTCCAAAGCCCACCTTCTGCAGGATTTCCTCCATAGCCCTTTGACAGCTAGGCCTTCGATCTCTGCTTGAATACCCAGAGTGACTGGGAACTCACCACCTCATGAGGCTACCCTGTCTGGCCCATCGTTGGACGGCTCTAGCTGTTAACCGTCTCTTCCTCTCTGAGCCTGTTTCTTTATCTATTGGAATGAACATAATAATATTTATCAAGCCAGACGACTGTGAACATCGAATAAGATGACAGATACAAAGCCCAAGACACTGAGTCAGCGCATCTTACGTGTTCAACAGTGTTTTGTCTCTTGTGTTCTTTCCTGCCCTCCAAAGCCCTCATTTTGGAAGGGTAGACAGCTTTACGCCTGCAGGCACAAGCACACAGGGTGAAATGTGCTTTGTGTGTGGAGGGGGATGGGCGATACAGGCCCTTCTGGGAAGATCCCAAGGGAAGCCTGCCTGGGGAGGCGGCCCACAGGAGAAACAGGGCCTGCGTTTTCAGCGAGCCTTACCAACTTCACACCCCCACTGCCCATCCCTATTCCTGGATCCCACTCCCCCACCGCCCCCCACCACCAGCCTCGGAGCCTCATCTGTCTTCCCTCCTGTCACCCAAGCTGGAGCCACATGGAAGAGGCAAGGGGATTAAATCTCAGGGCTGCCAGCGTCCCCGCCAAGGGGCTGGCACTTCATTACCCGCCTGCCCAGCTGTCTGCGGCCATCGATCGGCCCTGGCCTGAGTGACCTCGATCGATGGGCAGCATGTTATTTACTGGCTTCTGTCCCGAGCCAGCTACAGAGAGAGGGGAAAGGCCTGGGCTAGAGTTCACAGTCCACAGCCCTTGTCTGAGGGCCTCGTTCCTGAGGCAGAGAAGTCAAGCCCCCAGCAAGCCTGGGGTGGAAAGGAAAGGAGAGTGGGTGGCAGGGGGCACTCTGCCAGGAGTCAGGGGTTCTGAGCCCAACCCGGTGTGCACGGCCGCAAGACCTTGGATGAGGTCTCTGGGTCTTCCCTCTCGGGGCCCCAGGGCCCTCTATGAAAGGATCTGAGGGATCCTACCAGATTCACCAACTCAGCAACATGCAGAGGATGGAAGGAAACAAAGATGAGGCATGGGGCCAGGGTGGGGGAAGTGCTTGTCCAAAGGGGAGCTGCCAGGCAGGGTGGCTCACGCCTGTAATCCCAACACATTGGGAAGCTGAGGTGGGAGGACTGCTTGAAGCCAGGATTGGAGACCAGCCTGGGCAACATATTGACACCCTGTCTCTACCAAAAAACAAATTAAAAATTTAAAAAGGGGGTGGTGCACCTCTACTTCTGCAGGTTCTCCCAGCAGGCACGAGAGCCCAGCACTGTTCTCACTTCCTGCCTTGGGACTTCTTTCCAAGCCAGCCCTTGTGACGGGCATCCAGGAAGTTAGAGGAAGGTAAATGCCCTGGACAGCCCTCAACCAATGGAAGACAGAGATGGTGGACAAGTGCCCCAGTCTCTTCCTTCCCATGGTCAGTTCTGAGGCGTGGCTTCCGGTTCCACCGGCAGATGGAACCCTGGTGCCCACAGCAGTGAGAGCTCCGTCCTGCACCTTCACCATTCTTCCTCCTTCCTGCTCACTCCACCACCTCCCTCGCTCCTGCTGCTGGGGCTCGTCTCCCAAACACACAAGTCTATCCTCGCCTTGGGCTCTGCTTTGGGGGAACCCAAGCCAGCTTGTTCAAGAGAAACTGCAAATCCAGATTTGGATGGGAAATCTGCCCGTTTTCAATGGGGGTCCAACAAAACCAGTCTGAGAGCTGGTTTTGACACACGAGCCCTGGGTTTGCAACTAAATGCTGTCAAGTCCCTGCCGAGTCAGACATTCTGTTCATGTCACTTCCCCAACATTTATTGAGTGCACTGCATAGGAGGGCTGTGAGGAGGCTCAGAAACCAGCTAGGAAGGTAAACGACTCAGAGATGGCCCCACTGGTGTGCACACTTTTACAAGATGTCCACAGCGCCACAGCAGTCAAGCTGTGGGGTCCTGGCTCAGTAGTAGGGTAGGTGGTCGAGGGAGGCTTCTGGGAGGAGACTGCATTTGAAGTGGCAGAGCAGAGGTCTTGGAGAGATGGGTACAGGATTGCTGTCATTGCCCCTACTTCTCTGTGGCACTGCCCCAAGCTCCTTTGGAAGGTCAGCCTGGTGAGGACTACGTGATCCCCATGGCTTCGGCTGATGGGACCAAGGAGGGCACCTGACCCAGGGCAGCCAATAACTAGTGAAGAGGCTGCCTTGCCCCATAGCTTGGCCTGGAACCTGCTCAGGAGCTTGACCTGTCCACAGTACTGTGCAGGGCACGTTCACTGGTGGATCTGCGGAGGAGGGGCAGAGGAAGGACTCGGGGAGGCCATGGGGCATCAGATTCATGTAGGATCAAAGCCACGAGGCAGCATATTCTGTGGGTCGTGAGTGAGTGGGAAGCTGGCTGGTGGCGAGAGGAGAGTGAAGTGCAGTCCAGAGGCAGTGGAGGCCTACCTGTGTCCCTGGGGGGTTCGGAGATGTGGAGGATCTGTATATAGAATAGGATAAGAGACCAGACAGCCTGCTGCAGCCAGACTCCAGGAAGTAGTCCGGTCAGATAGTTGTGTGCCCTAGACAGATCTGGCCCAGGGCAGAGGAGGGACTGGAGTGGGGGGAGGGCAGTGTCAGAGAGATGTCCTGGGCCTGAGCCAGGCCAGGGGCACTGGGGGAAGTGGGCTCAGGCCCGCTGCCCTGGGGACCACATTGCCCAGGCAGAAGCACAGCATGCATACAGAGAGGGGAGCAGACAGAACAGGCGCTGCTGTTTCCAACTCGGGCAACCAAGTGGACTGCAGGGCTATGGACCTAGGAGGAGGGGCTCGTTTGAGTTGGTTGGGTTTGGGCTGTGGTTTTAAGGTGAAACTGAACCAGGCAGTTGGAAGTGCTGAATTGGAGTCCCAGAGGGAGACTGGTAGTTCAAATTAAGCTAGGAGGCATCCGTGGTGAGGGGGCCAGGGGAGGATTAGTTCTCCAAGAGAAGATCCTGGCTAGTTGCCCCACCGCCCCACATCCACACCACATGCCCAAGAAGCAAACTCACAACTCACCATCACAGCCTCCCTTGCAGCCAGAGACGACCATGTGACATCCCTGGGCAGCTGAACCAGCCCAGGACCCCCACCTCCAGACTTCTTGTTATGCAAGAAATAAAACGCCACTGTCAGTCATATCTTCCTGACTTGCAGCTGCTCACTTTCCTAGCAGATTCAGTGGTCAAGGGTGGTCCTGGAGCATTTAGACAGCAAGAAGGCAGGGCTTTCACAAAAGCGTTGGTGAGGTGGGGGTCTGGCAAGGTGGGTGGAGGCTGGGGAGCACCGCATGGCCAAGTTGAGGGAGTCAAAGTAAGTCAGAACACTGCCAAGTGCAGGGCCCTGTGCAAGGGCAGGCCCTGGGCGCGAGAGGTCGGCAGTCACTGGAGACTCACTAAAGCCACTGGAGTGAGCAGTGGGAGCTGGAGGCTGTGTGGAGGAGGTGAGGAGGGTGGGAGGTGAGGAAGTGGAGGCTGTGACTGTGGAGTCCTGGCTCCCAGAGCCGACCGGGGAGGTCGGAGAGAGGTGAGGGTGCACGTGTTTGACACTGAGGCCTCACCGGATTTCTTCCTGTTGCTGCTCCCTCTTGGGCAAATAACTCAGCTTGCTCCACCTTGAGAGGCAAGGAACCCTGCGACTGTGCCAGGCTTGCATGAGGTGGAGTCTGGGGCTGTGAGCAACCTGGAGAGCACAGGGCCTGCCCCTCATGGTCCAGCTGAAGATGGAGGCCTCAGTGACTCAGAGTGAGGAAAAGGCCTGGCTCCTCTCCTGCCACTGAGAATTTCTTCTCCTCCCCCGGCCCCGCCCATTCACACCAGCCCAGGCTAGCTGCAAATTAGAAATGGACAAAGTGTTGGGGAAAGGGGACCTTGGGAGGAGGAAGGCAGGTCCTGTGCTGGCCCTGGCGTGAGGGCCTGGGGGCAGGACTAGGGGAGAGGACATAGTGTCAGTGGATGGCCCCTTCCCTGATTTCAGCCAGGGTGTCCTGCAGGCCTCTTTGCTAGAGGTCAGAGGGAGGGTCCCTGCCACTAGCATCTGGATCTGACCACACTGGGTACATGTGGACATGGGACCCCTAGTCTTACTGGGTCCATGAGTACATTAATGCCTGGGTATCTTGGCCTGGGAGCAACAGCTCAAATCGTTGTTCAGATGCCTGCAGTGTCAGCTGCTCATGGGTTTCTGAGGATCTTTCTGCTATTCCAAGGATTCTTCATGCCAGCCTCTACCTCAGTTCCAGCAACCTGAAAATCTCCTGTCAGCCACATTTAGCTGTGTTATAAGGACACCTCCTCCTGGGAGCCCCCCTGGCTTGCCCTTTCACCTTCCTTCTGCCTTGTACAGACCCACATTGACACTCACCCAGCTGCAAATAACTGTTTGCTTGTTCCCACATGTACTAGATCAGTAGTTCTTGAACTTTTTAGTGTCAGGAGCCCTTTACACTCTTAAAAATGATTGAGGACCACAAAGAGTATTGGTTTATGTGGGTTTGTTGATAGTTGCCATATTTGATATTAAAACTGAGAAACTTTTAAATACTCATTAATTCATTTAAAATAAGAACAATAAACTCATTTCATGTTAATATAAGTAATATATGTTTGTGGAAGATAACTGTTTTCAAAAACAGAAGAGAGAAGAGCAATATTGCTTTACAGATTTGCAAATCTCTTAAGTGTCTGGCTTAATGAAAGACAGCTAAACTCTGTTATCTGCTTCTACATTAACTCTACTGCAATATGTTGTTTGGGTTGAAGTAAATAAAGAAAATCTGGCTTTGCTCAGATATGGAGTTAGAAGAGAGGAGAATTCTAATGGCCTTTTCAGTTGTTGTGGACATTCTTCTTTGATACTACACCAAACCTCATCAAGTAGTAGATTTTTTTAGGGTTACCTGCAGTCTGGAATTTAAAGCCTCATCAACAAACTTTTCATATTCTGCTATATTAAAATCTATCAGTCTATCTTATACTCTGAATGGATCTTTACCCAAACATGACTTTATAACATCATGCATGCATTGATCACTTGGAAATAAAACTCTTTAAAATATTGGGAAGCTGTCAAGCTCATAGTAGCAAATAAAAATTTTCCAAAATTCTAATTTTTGCTTGAAAACTCAAATTTTTGTCATTGGTAACAAATACTGTCAGTTGTTTTCCTTAAAGCAACATGCTCACTTCATTCATTTTCAAGAAAGTGTATGCCAAATAACCAAGACTGAGTAACTATAGTTGGTCTACGGTTGTTTTTCTCAAGTAAAAATGGTGTTTAACGGGGGTAAAAATGGCAATTTCAGCTCACAGCTCAAACAATCTCATGAATGCTGTTCTTTTAGATAACCACGTTCTTCAGAAATGCCTCACGTGTACTTCTCATTTCTCTCCACATAATAGTAAAAAGATGTATACTCCTGCATAGAGATTTAATGAAGTTAATTATTTTGATTGGTTCATCAAGGACATTCATAATGAAACTGGCTTTTCTTTCTTGCCTGCAGGTGTGTGGTGGTGAAGAACGCCGTGGCTGCTAGGAGGGTCTGGTGCCACCACCTTGACCCTTGCTAAGCCACAGCACTTTGAAGCAGGTAGCGTTTGCAGCATCAGTGGCAAAGATGAACACAGCGAAAACGGCAAATAGCATCTTAGTGTTATTAAGAAACAGTTCTGACCCCGAGGCCTCCCCCTGAGTGGGTCTTAGGAACCTCCAGAGGTCCTCTGATTACACCTTGAGAACTGAGCCCCTGAAGGCAGGGACCATATAAACTTGTCGGGTGTCCTGGGGCAGAGGCGTTGCCCAATACACTTGCGTAGAATATGAGTCAACGCTGCTGAGCACGTGCAGCCTCACGATCACTCTGGAGGCAGGCGCTTTTGTCATCATACCCATTTCACAGGTGAGGGCACTGAAGCCCAAAGAAAGCAGCGCCGAGGCCGGGCGCGGTGGCACAAGCCTGTAATCCCAGCACTTTGGGAGGCCGAGACGGGCGGATCACAAGGTCAGGAGATCGAGACCATCCTGGCTAACACGGTGAAACCCCGTCTCTACTAAAAAAATACAAAAAACTAGCCGGGCGAGGTGGCGGGCGCCTGTAGTCCCAGCTACTCAGGAGGCTGAGGCAGGAGAATGGCATAAACCCGGGAGGCAGAGCTTGCAGTGAGCTGAGATCTGGCCACTGCACTCCAGCCTGGGCGACAAAGCGAGACTCCATCTCAAAAAAAAAAAAAAGAAAGAAAGCAGCGCCTCACCCTGCTGCCTCCCACTCTGTTAAAAAGAGAATCATGCCAACCTCCAGAAATGAGGTGGGAAAATGACTGCGCTCCATGACCTCTCAAGTGGCCCCTGGAGACAGCCAGCAGCTGTCCTTATCCTTAGGCTGCGGTCAGAGAAACATGGACCCCGAGAGGTTAAGGGCTTGCCCAGGTCTGGAGCTCTGGTCTGTCAGGGTCCTGGACACCAGAGCCTCGGGATCAGCTGGAGAACGGCCCGGTGCTCCTGACAGCAGGGCCCCCTCTGGCCTTGGGTACATAGTGGCTGAACAGCCCCAGCTACCCCCCCCCCCCCTCCCCCCCACCCGGTAATACCTCCCCTACAAGCTCCTTCTCCCGGTCCTGGGACCCAGGCCCTGTGGACGGGTTCCATTCTGGTTGGGCTGTGTGGCCTCCCCTCCCTGGGCCACCTGGACAGTGGGTGGTGGGTGGTGGCACAGCTTCTCTGACCCGCGTGCTCCCTCTGGCTTGCCCATGCTGGGCCCTCCGTGCTGTCCCCAAGGCTCCCTGAGACCTGCCGACAGGCCAGTCGCCTCAGGGAAGCGGCGGAGCCAGCTGACAGAATCGGTTAACGCACTAACGCCTCTCTTCTGTTTGCTGAGGCCCCTGGAGGCCCCATGCTCATTTTTTCCCCTCCCAGAATCTCAGAAAAGTAAATAAACACCCGAGCTGCTCCTGAGGGTAAACAGCCCAGAGTTTGCTCTCCTAATTGCCGCCCCACCCCCATGCTGGCTGCACCTGAGGGCTGACAGTTCGTCTGGAATTCATTTCCCTCCATTCCCCGGCTGCCCACTGCCCACCCCACGCCCCTCCCCGAGTGCCATCAGGGTGGTGGGGGACAGGTGTCTGCACGAGCTACCCAGAGCACTAGGGCCAGAACCATGCTGAGAGGTTCCAGAGGCCTGAGAAGGGCAGGGCCCAAGGATCAGAAGGAGTCAGCAGGCCTGAGGGGTGCAACGTGGGGGTGCAGATGTGACCTAGAGCTGGCCAGGACCGGAGGACCCTCTGCCACAGGGTGGCTCACACAGGAGCCACACTCCATGCCATTGGCCCTGGATCTTGGCATGTTCCCTCGCAGTGTGTCACTGGAGGTCACCTCCCTCAGCCTGCCCTGAGCACCTCTGCCCTGCTCTAAAACTTCTTCTGGCTCAGCCCCCAATCTCTGTCCCCGCCTGCCCACCGGTGTCCACACCCTCCTTGTTCTTACCTTCCAGTCCCCGTCCCCTGTGACGCTTTTCTGACCTATGTGTGCTTCCGAGGCGTGTCTACTAACAGAAGCACTAGCAGCTCAGACCAACTCTGCTTTGCTAAGGTCTGGGGTGGAGGTGCCAGGCACAGGGCCAGGCCCTGAGGGTACCCTGCCCGAAGGGAAGAGAGGCAGTCACACCATGGCTGAGAAAGGGTTCAATATGTCCCTGTGTCCCATACATCATCCTTCTCACTTTACAGGTAAGGAAACGGGAGGCTGGCAAGGCTAAGGGCCTGACCTCCAGTGACACAGCCAGTGAGTATGTGAGCCAGACTGAACTCCAGGCCTTTTTCATGACCTTGGGAAGGACACAGCTGCAGAGCCTGGGACACTCTGGAGAGAGCCAGGCCTGGACTCCACTCTCGTCTGAGCTATGTGGCCATGGAGGTGTCTGCTAACACCTCTGAGCCTCCGTTTTGTTTTTTTTTTTCTCTCTCTCTCTCTCTCTCGCTCGCTCACTCTTTTGTTTTATTTTTGAGACAGGGTTTTGCTCTGTTTCCCAGGCTAGAGTGCAGTGGCCCAGTCAAGGCTCACTGCAGCCTCTACCTCCTCAGCTCAAGTGATCCTCTCACCTCAGCCTCCTGAGTAGCTGGGACTACAGGTGTGTGCTACCATGCCTGGATCATTTTCTGCATTTTTTGTAGAGACAGGGTGTCACTATGTTGCCCAGGCTGGTCTCAAACTCCTGGGCTCGAGCGATCCTCCCGCCTTGGCCTCCCAAAGTACTGAGATTACAGGCATGAGCCACTGTTCCTGGCCCCCTCAGTTTCTTCATCTGTAAAATGGGGACAAATAAGCCCTGCCTCAGACAAATATAATGAGAGCATCTGTCATCTGATAGGTATTGAGAAAGCAGTAGCTCTATTATTATTATTATTACTACTACTACTAAAGTTATTATTGTTGCCAGTCTAATGACGGTCCCAAATCCAAGGATGGTTTTTAGGGAATGGATTTGCCAGATGAGCAGCCCCTCTGATGGCCCCTAGGCCCCAGACTGAGAGCTATTAGCCAAGGTTCAGACTCCTGCAACTTGGTTGGGAGCACGGAAATGTGACAACCTGGATCTAAGGCACAAGGCTGAGATGGCGGCAGGTGTGGAATCTGACATCTGCAAGTGAGGATGGCCTAAGAAGATTAAGATTTGGTGCATCAACAACGCCGGACATCAGCGAGAGGGCAGGAGGCTGGTGGATAGCCTGCTGCAATGCCAGATAAGAGAACTTGTCTCCAAATCCCCAGGCCCAGGGTGGGGGCCCTGGAGGCCTAGGAGCTTGTCTAGAGACAGAGATGGCAGCTTGGAGCCAGGGCACAAACACAGGTTGGGGAGCTGGTCCAGTCCTGTGATGCCCGAAGCTGGCAGCCCCCCATGTGTGGGAGGTTCTGTCTTGGGCAGGAGAAGCCTCTGCCCAGGTTACAGGCAGGTCTCAGAGGGTTTATTATAGTGTGGACCAGAGAGCTGCCTATGTCTTCTGGAGGGGCCAGTGTCCCTTGGAGATTTTCAGGTTTTGTGTTCAGAAACCATAGTCATTGAACAGATATAGGATGACCACATACGGGAGGGTGGGAGCTGGGTCACTAATCTGTGATATTGGCTGCTTTGGCTTTTATGTGCAGAGAAATACATTTCTATCTTGTGTAAGCTACTGCTAATTTGGGTCTGTGCCATGTGACATCAATCCTACGTCCTAACTCACAGAACCAGCTGTGACTCCAACCCTCCACTACTGGTTGGGAAGAGCGGGCACAGTCTGTACAGCAGACCCTCTCTTTATTTATTTTACATGCAATTTTGTATTATGATTCACTTTTTTCAATAGGTAATATATGCATCTATTACAACATTTACAAGGTAGACAAGTTTGTAATTAAGACTAGTTTGACTGGAATGCAGACTACTATTGACAGAGGTTGAAACAGGGTAGATGTTCATTTCTCTCTCACATGAAAATCTAGAGTAAGTGACAGACTGCCCACCCACACTCACCTCCCCCACGCGCCAATATCACAGATTAGTGGCCCACGAAGAGTTTCAGGAGTCAGGGGCCTTCCAGCCTCCTGCTCCACCATACCTGGGTGTGTTCCCTTCTTCATGGCCCAAGACCGCAGGCACGGCAATGGGAAGAAGGGAAGATGAAGAGGGGCCGAGAGCACACCGGGTCTTTTAAGGAACATCTTCAGAAGCTGCCACTTGGTATATCTGTTTACACTCCATAGACCAGAACTTAATCATAGAAGCACACTGAGCTGCACGGCAGATGGGGAAATGTAGCCTTTACCTGGGCAACCATCTTACCAAAAAATGGACCATGGATGGTCTCTTGGCAGAGATTGTCCAGGAGGGGGCCAAGGGAAGCTCTCTGAAGCGACGATAATGTTCTGTATCTTGATAGAGGTTGGGCCGGATGCGGTGGCTCACGCCTGTAATCCCAGCACTTTGGGAGGCCAAGGTAGGCAGATCACTTGAGGTCAGGAGTTCAAGACCAGCCTGGTCGACATAGTGAAACCCTGTCTCTACTAAAAATACAAAAATAGCCATGCATGGGGGCAGGCGCCTGTAATCCCAGTTACTCTGGAGGCTGAGGCAGGAAAATTGCTTGAACCCGGGAAGCAGAGGTTGCAGTGAGCTGAGATTGCACCACTGCACTCCAGCCTGGGGGACAAGACAGAGACTCTGTCTCAAAAAAAAAAAAAAGAGGTTGGATTACACAGGTGCATTTTGAAGAGCTCATGGAATGATCCACTTAAGATTGGTACATTCCGCTTCATGCAAATATCTCTAAACATCTCTAAACAAACACCAAACACAAAAAAGGAACCGGAAACAAATATTGAGCTCTAGTTAACAGTGCACATGCTGAATGTTTAGGGGTGAAGTGCACTGATGTCTGCAACTTACTTTGAAATGCTTCAAAAAATAAGATGGATGGGTGGATGGAGGTACGTGGAATAAAGTAAATCTCGTGAACTGTCCATTGTAGAATTGAGGTGATGGACAATGGATGTGTTCTCTGTTCAACTCTTTCAACTTTTCCATTATGTTTAGACATTTTCATAATAAAATGTTTGTGGAAAATGTGTCCCCTGCCTCCATCCCATTCTCTAGCCACCCAAATCCTCCTACCAGCCTCTTGTGTGTCCCCTTGACAATAGTCTAGTTGACAAAGGACACACAACAGTCTTTGTCTTACCCAAATGCCAGACTGTTCCATGCTCTGTTTGTTCCTTGATTAAGAGAAACCCCTCAATCGGGCTGGACGCAGTGCCTCATGTCTGTAATCCCAGAACTTTGGGAGGCCAAGGCGGGTGAATCAACTGAGGTCAGGAGTTCGAGAACAGCCTGGCTGACATGGTGAAAGCCCATCTCTACTAAAAATACAAAAAAGTAACTGGGCATGGTGGTGTACACTGTAATCCCAGCTACTTGTGAGGCCAAGGCAGGAGAATCGCTTGAACCCTGGAAGTGGAGGTTGCAGTGAGCCAAGATAGTGCCATTGCACTCTAGCCTGGGCAACGAGAATGAAACTCCATCTCAAAAAAAAAAAAAAAAAAAGGAAACCTCTCGATTGAAATGCTGCCCCCTGAGCTGCCCCAAGCTATCAAAGGAGGAAGCCCCGCTGTAGACCTCCCAGCTGTCCATCATCCCCAGACCCTCACCCTCCTGCTCATTGAGCCCCATTGAATCTAATCCCTCATCCTCCACAGCCTGAGCCGCGTGGCAGATGGGGAAATGTAGTCTTTACCTGGGTGGCCATCTTACAAAAAATGGACCATGGATGGTCTCTTGGCAGAGATTCTCCAGGAAGGGGCCAAGGGAAGCTCTCTGAAGCGATGATAATTTTCTGTATCTTGATAGAGGTTGGGACCCCCTCCCCCGCAACCCCCTCTTCTAAGCACCTTCCTGCCACCTGAGAGCCTTATGAAACCTGGCTGGTTCCTTCCCAGTAAAGCTGTTAACCCATCTCCTGTTAACCCCTTATCCTTCCACCTGCTTCAGGATAAAGGGCGGGAGGAATCCTCCCACGCGCCCTGGGCTCTGGGTCCTCTCGGTTTCTTCTAGGTCTTGGTGCATGGGCTTCCTTGCCACCCTTTCTAGTTGGGCCTCCTGGTGACCCACTCCAGAGGAGGGAGCCAGGGACTCGGACTGGGTCTGGGAGGGAGTCCTCAGGGAGGGGATGGCTTGGTGAGGTCTTAAAAGATAGGCAGGGTCTCCACAGGTGGAGACAGGAACCGCGTTCCAGGCTGAGTGGGTGGGAAGTGGAAGAGAGCCGCCTCCTTTGGGAAATGGTGACTGTGCTGGTGTGGCTGCAGTGTCTGCAGGGTGAGGGCCACGGAGGAAGCCAGGCTTATTAGGAGGGGAGTCAGAGTGAGGCTGGAGAGGACTGGGGCAGCCTTAGGGGCCCAGGCCTTGGTGCCTCTCTCCCCAGCGCCCAGGCATGTTGGATGCGGGAGCCAGGAGAAACAAACATTTTTAATTCTGAAAGGTGTGGCCAAAGGCCCTCCCCCTTCCCTCCCCACCCCCCCACTCCCCCCACCAAGGGGGCTGTGGCAGTTTCATCCTTCCTGCAGCGAGGTTCCTGAGGTCTGCTTTGTTCACAGAGCTTCTGAACATGGCACTCAGGCGTGATGCCTGGAGACCCAACCAGGTATCGATTTTTCCTCCATCGAGTTTGCAGAGAAGCTTCGCTCAATCCTCCGGTCACTAAGGGCACCGCTCCGAAGCTCAGTCCCTCTGCCTCCTCTTCCCTTCCGTGCCTTCCTCCTGCAGCACCTTCCTCTCTGGAGGCTGCAGCTTCCCCACTCCTCACAGCCTGACAGCCCCACCCTTCAAGGTTCAGCCCAGGCACCACCTTCTCCAGGAAGCCCTACCTGGCCCTCCCGCCATGGGCTCCATCCCCACACCTACCCTCTCATTGTTGCAGCGTGGTTACTGGTGGGGCCCCATAACCGTGAGCTTGTGCACAGAGGAAGGAGGGATTCTCCCTGCTCCTGCATGGCCCATCTTTCCTAATTAAGCGCTGAGTTCACTGATAACTATTCAGCCAATCAACCAGTTTTCATCCTGCTGGTAAACCATTATGTCCCCTTGCTTTCTTCCAAAAGAGGACACAGCTGTCACAAGCCAGAATCTAAAGCCCATGGGTGGGACAAGTAGCCAGAGTTGTTTCTAAGTGTGAGATCGAGGCGAGGGGGCAAATCCAGAGACTCACAACCTGTAGATGTGACTGGCCTTACCTCTCTTATCACGAAGAGAGAGAAGAGGCAGGGAAGTCAGCTCAGCACTGAGGTTCTGGGGTTGTTTGTTTCCACAGCACAATGCAGCCTATCCTGACATCCTTGGTCAGATAGGAGGACACCCACTGTCTCGTCTTTATATAGATGAGGAGGCTCAGGGGTAGAGACACAAGGCAGCACATCTAGCCTTGCAGCACCCACCGATCAGTCATTCAACAAGTATTTATCAAGCACATACTACATCAGGCATGTTCTAGGCACTGAGAATACAACGATGAACAAGGCCGAAAGTCCCTGTCCTCAGGCAGCTTATAGCCTCCTGGGGGAGTGCCAGACAGCAAGCAAAAAAGCAACAGACACAGAGAATATTTTCATACCACTTATGAAGAAAATGCAGTCAGGGGCTAGAGGCCTGGAGAGTGTGTGCTATTTTAGACAGGATAGTCAGGGGAGGTCTCTCTGAGGAGGTGACATTTGTTCAGAAATTAGAAGGAAGTAAAAGAGTGAGCCATGTTGGTTTCTGGAGAAAGTGGTCTAGGCAGCAGTGACAGCAAGTGCAAAGGCCCTGAGGTGGGAATTTACTTGTATCCTGAATGCTGAGGCTGGAACCAAGATCTGGGAGTCTCTCTCTCTCAATCTCCAGCAGCTAGAAAGAAGGACCATGTTGAACCAGCCTCAAGGGAAACAAGGCAGGCAGGCTGCCCTGGGGCCTCCTCCCTTTGAGGCCCCCCAAGCTGCAGCCCCAGAGCTCCTGCACCAGTCCTGGCCGTGCCCCCTGGCTGACTGGTAGCCACACTGTTACTACCTGCCAGGAATCCATAACACTGCCTTATTTGCAGGCCAAGTTCCCTGATGTGATGTGGGAGGGAGGAGGGGACTTTGAAGCTAGGTACTCCGCCCCCAGGCCCTGGGAGCTGCTGGTTAATGAGGTCTCTGCAGCAAGCTGGGAGCACAGCCAAAGGCGCTGCAGAGGGCTACAGGAGGGGAAGCCCCAGGGACTTCTAAAATGATGTCCCTCGGAGGCCAGCCATCTGAGAAAGACCTTTCTCAAGCAGGCCACCAGGGCCAGGTTAACCACAAGGCCATGGAGCCAGGCTGCCTGGGTTGAATTCTGGCTCTGTCGCCCACTAACTGCCCATCATGAGCAAGAGAGTTACCCTGTAGGTGATAAGATGGTGATGATAATAACAGGTTAGTATGAGGATTAAATGAGATTAGATCTGCAAGGTGCTTAGCCCATGACAAGTGCTATAAAAGTGTTTTTCAAATAAAAAGGGAAGTGCTTAGTAAAGTGTACTTTAAAATCACTCTCTCCCATGAAATTGTATTTAAAATGTTCAGTTGGAAAAGGGTTTACCCCCTTTAAGAATAATCTGGCAAGAAACTGCTTCTGTCAGCACAAAATCGGTGACTGGGAAACAAAGCAGGAGTTGCCAGGGGTTTAATTAGTTCCTTTAGCACTTAGAGCCCATCCGGAAGTCTGTGCAAACAGGAAGAGTGATCAGCCTGGGACCCGACAGCCCCTCTGGTTTGGGGCACCAACCACTTGTCTAGTCCAGCTTTCTGTACAGACATCGTCTTTCTCTTCTCTTCTCTTTGTTACTAAGGCACACTTTCAGTTGGCCCACAAAAGTGTGCCTGGCACAGAGGGCCTCATGGGTCTGGCCCTCTCTGGTTCTGTGTCCACATTGGTGAGATCGGTCTTCCCTTCAGGGCAAAAGAAATGCCACTATTATTTATCGAGTGCCTAATAGGTGCCCTGCGATGTACATTCTTCATTCCTCACATGTGTTCTTCATGCTGAGACCACACTCCCATTGCACAACTAAGAAAACTGAAGCTCAGGGAGGTTAGATGACTGCTGCGTGCAACTGCTGGCTCAGAGGTCTCCTCCCACCAAGCAGGCTTTCCTCAGGAGGGGCGCAGGGGTAGGATGGTGCCTGGGGGCCTCGTGGCCCCCTTGCCTTCTTAGCTCCCCAGATCTCTCTACCTGCCTCCTCCCTCTCTCGTGCCTTGTGCTTGAGTTTCCCCCTGAAGTGCTACAGCTGGATAGTGAACTCCCTACAGCAGTCCAAGGAATGGAAGTTGATGCCCACCCAGTGCCGGAGTGCAGTAGGGTGTAGAAGGTGAGCCAAGATGCCAGGAGAAATTAGGGACGGACTTCGTAGATGAAGACATGTACCGTGTTCCTGGACTGGAAGACTCAGTATTGGTAGGATGTCAGTTCTCCCCAAAATGATCTGTAGATTCAACACAATCCCAATCACAATGCCAGCAGGTTTCTGTGGAAATTGACAAGTCTATTTATTCTAAGATTTATGTAAAAATGAAAAGAACCTAAAATAGCCCAATCAGGAAGAACAAAGATGAACAACTTAAACTACCTGATTTTAAAACTTTCTATAAAGCTACAGCAATTAAGACACTGTGATATTGGGTTAAGGGTAGACAAATGGACCAATAAGAGAGGTTACAGAGAATCCAAAAATAGACCCGTATATGTGGGTCAATTGATTTGCAACAAAGACACCACTGCAACTTTTCCACCCATGATGCTGGGTCAGCTG
Organism: Piliocolobus tephrosceles; assembly: GCF_002776525.5. Taxonomy (NCBI): domain Eukaryota; kingdom Metazoa; phylum Chordata; class Mammalia; order Primates; family Cercopithecidae; genus Piliocolobus; species Piliocolobus tephrosceles. The sequence continues at coordinate 134,810,382 of NC_045438.1, read as the reverse complement.
GATCAATTGGATCATAGAGAAAAAAATTAGGCTTGAGACCACCTCATAGCATAAATAAAAATTCTAAGTAGATCATAGATCTAAATGTGAATGGTAAAACAATAAGGCATCTAGACAAAGATTGTAAGAGAATATTTTCATGACTTTGGGGTAGGGAAATATTTTTGAAACACAGAAAATACTAACTACAGAGGAAACAATTGATAAATTGGGGTTCACTGAAATGTAAAACATCTGTTCATCAAAGGATACCAAAAGAGAGCAAAAAGACAAGCCACAGAGTGGGAGAAGATATCTACCTACACGTGGATCTGACAAAAACTCATATCCAGAATAGATAAAGAGTTCCTACAAATCAAAAAGGAAAAGACAACTCACTCAAAAATGGCCAAAAGACTTTAAGAGGCACACCATAAAGGAAGGTATCCAAACTTTCAATAAGCTATGAAAAAGTGCTCAACATCATTGATCACAAATGATGGAAAAAGGAAACTAAGGCCAAAATAAGAGACCACAATACAGCCATTAGAATGACTAAAAAGAGAAAGACTGACAACGCCAAGTACTGGTGATGATGTAGAGCAAGTAGAACTCTTATACACTGCTAGGGGAATACAGATTGGTGCAACCACTTGGGCTACTTGCCTCTGTCTAGTAAACCTAAACATATATAAAATATATGGCCCAGCAATTCCATTCCTAGATATTACTCAAGAGAATTTGAAACATATGTTTACAAAAACACATATGAAAAAATGTCCACTGCAACTTTACTCAGAACAGGCCAAAACTGGAAATAAGCTAAATCTGTATCAAAGGGAGATGAAATAATCATACAATGGAATACTACTCAGCAATAAAAATAAAAAAACTACTCATATATGCAACAACATGGATGCATCTCACAAATATTATACTGAAGCAATCCAGACACAGAATCATACATACTGTAGGTACTGTATGGCTCAATTTGTGTTAAGTTCAAAACCAGGCAAAAATAATCTGTGGTGATGTAAGTCAGAATAGTGGTTACCTCTTAAGGAGGTTAGGGTTTTGTTATTGTTTTTGTTTTTTGAGATGATCTCAGTCTGTTGACCAGGCTAAAGTGCAATGGCATGATCCCAGCTCACACTGCAGCCTCCACCTCCCAGGCTCAAGAGATCCTCCTGCCTCAGCCTCCCGAACAGCTGGGACTACAGGTGTGTTACATCCAGGTTCTTGGCATTTTGAACAAATAATTGGACAACATGCACAAACAAAGCAAGGAAAGAATGAAGCAAGGAAAGTAGAGATTTACTGAAACAAAAGTACACTCCACAGAGTGGGACTGGACTCGAGCAGGCTGCTCAAGAGTGCTGGTTACATAATTTTCTGGGGTTTAAAAACCCTCTAGAGGTTTCCCATTGGTTACTTGGTGTACACCCTACCTAAATAAAGTAGTGGCCCGCAACCAGTCTGATTGAAGTAAAGTTACAAAGTTATACTCGTATGCATATGAAGACTAAGCCCATGACCACTCTGACTGGGTGTGGGAGGGGACCAGTCAGAGGTACTCTCAATTTTTCATCCACCATGCAGAAAAGGAAGGGGGGTTGCAAAGGGGGAGTGGCCTCTGGTCCTTTTGTCACATGGTTGTGGAAAGTTGGAGTTTTTCTTTTGATTTAATTCTAGGATGTCAGCATGAATTGGCCTTAGGTTTCCTGCTTCCAGACCCTATTCTCCTGCCTCAGGTGCACGTCATGATCCCCAGGCTGGTTTCAAACTCCTGGGCTCAAACAGTCCTCCTAACTCAGCCTCCCAACGTGCCAGGGTTACAGGTGTGAGCCACCGCACCCAACCAGGGCCGACTAGGAGGGGGCATGAGGAACATTATTGACTAGGAGGGGGCATGAGGAAACTTTCTGAAATTCCGGAAATGTTCTATACTGTGATTTGAATAATGGTTACATGGGTGTATACATGTGTAAAAATTCATGAGGCAGCAGACTTGATATTTATGCACTTTACTGTAATATGTGTATAACTTTTTTTTTTTTTTGAGACAGTGTCTTGCTCTGTCACCCAGGCTGGAGTGCAGTGGCACGATCATGGCTCACTGCAGCCTTGACTTCCTGACTTCAGCCTCCCAAGTAGCTGGGACTGCAGGCGTGCATCATCATGCCACTAATTTTTGTATTTTTTGTAGAGATAGGGTTTTGCCATGTTGCTCAGGCTGGTCTCAGACTCCTGAGCTCAATCGATCTGCCTGGCTCAGCCTCCCACAGTGCTGGGATTACAGCTGTGAGCCACTGTGCCTGGTCAATACGTTACAATTTGATTTTTTTAAAATAACAGTTAAAAAGAAAGGGAGAGCAGTTATAGATGCTAAGGCTACCAGGGCTCAGGCTCTCTTCTCCAAAGCTCAGGGAAGCCCAGGCAAACCTGAGAGCAGATGAGGGTATGTGCCTTTGATGAGTCCTTAGCCCTGTCCCCAACTCACCCTCCATTCACAAGAAATGGCGGACGGCTCTGAAATCGGAGAAGTCTACCAATTGTTCCAACCAGTGCACAGCTCTGGGCTATATCTGATTCTGAGGGGCTTCTGCTTTTCATTGCCTCTGAGCTCGTTTATAACTTGGTAAGTTGCACAAAACTGAGGGTAAAGTAAATGGTTCTTGTCCATAGAAATGCCCCTGAAGTTTGTCTGATAGAAGGGCCGTTGACTATTGGCTTGTAGATATGGCCTGTTTTTCATCGATTTGCAACTTCATTTCCGGTGGCCTATAATGAATCTGCCCTTCGGACTCTCCTTTGAACTGGTTGTAACATCTTACTGGTTCCCTCATTACATAGTAAGCTAACGTCTTTGACATGTATTAGTTTTCTACTTACATGAAAGTCATGATCTCTTTAACATTCTCTTACCCCAATTCCCTTTCTACCACCTTCTCTAGATGTTTCAATGTCCATTTCACACCAGGGTCAGCAACTCTGCAGCCCCCGAATGGGGGCTGCTCAGAGAAGCCGAGTTCCCTCTGCCTTGGGGAAAATACGTTTTGCATATTTACAGACATGGGACAACCTCTCCCCCGACACCCTTCCTAATAGAGGAGTCCCTAGATTGTGATCTTGGTGAAGGTCAAAGACTTGTGGGTTCTGGGTATATCCTTGTTGAAGTATTTCTGCCTGTCCCAACATCTTTGTCCCGCCAAACTGGTGGTCCCATGGTGAGCCCCAGAGGGAAGGAAGGGGAGGGGCCTGTGAGAGGAGGCGAAGAGGGAAGGAGACTCACCCTGTCTTGGTTCAAAGAGCTGGGTGTGTGGAGACAGAAGTGGGACTGACCCTCCTGTTGAGGCAGAGCCTGGAGAGCCCTCGTGGGCTTAGGGAGGCCCTGAGTCCCGAGCACCTTCCTGAACCTTCAAAGGCAGCTTTTTCTTCAAGGAGGGACACTGGACAATTGCTGTGCCAGGCTGAGCACACAAAATCAATGGTGCCTACTAATGAAGGGGCCGCCACCACCAGGGGTGCTGACCAGGGGTGCTGGACTGCCACCAGGTTCCCATCCTGGGCACTCTAGGTCTCTCCAGCTCCAGAAACTGCTTCTTCCAAAACCCAGTCTAAGTCCATCATCCCTCCTTCCATCCCCATTTCTCCCAGCCCTGCGTGCCCGCTAAGGGGCTCTCTGAAGACCAGAGCAAAAGCCAGAGACTTCAGAGGCAGTGAGACGGCTTGAGGGCAGAACTGAGGGAGCACAGGGGGCTGAGGGTGTGACAGTCGGGAGGCAGAAAGTCGGAGGCAGAGAGTAGCTGTGGACGGGAACAGGAGGTCGCAGTCCTGCCCCCACACATGTCCTGCTCCCCAAAGACTAGAACACAGAAGGAAACCCCTAGAGAAACACAGAAGGAAACCCCAGAGACTTTTGCCTGCCTTGTCCTTTTGGCCAAAGAGTAATTGGAAGGAGAAGCTGCAAGAAGCCAGGACCTCCTGGGCTGAGGCTGCTGCCAGAGGATAGAGGAAAAAGGAGAGACGAAGGCTGGGGACAGGGCCTTCCCCCTCGCTGAAAACTACCACATAAGGGTCATTCGGCTGGGCACAGTAGCTCAGGCCTGTAATCCCAGCACTTTGGGAGGCCAAGGCAGGAGGATTACTTGAGCCCAAGGGTTCAAGACCAGCTGGACAACATGGTGAAATCCCGCCTCTACAAAAAATACACACAAAAATTAGCCGGGCATGGTGGCACACACCTGTGGTCCCAGCTACTGGAGAGGCTGAGGTGGAGGATCGCTTGAGCCCAGGAGGTCAAGACTGCAGAAAGCTGTGATCCCGCCACTGCACTCCAGCCTGAGCCACAGAGACTCTGTCTCAAAAAAAAAAGGCTGACATTCATGAAGACACAGCTAGTAAGTGATGGAGACAGGATTCAGACTCAAGTAGCCAGCCTGGCCTAGTTTCTGATTTCTGTCATTTGAGAATGTGGGGAACCCCTATCATCACTGAATGTTCCACAGGTATTTAGGCAGGATCTTTGACCTTCACCAAGATCACAATCTAGGGACTCCTCTGTTAGGAAGGGTGTGGGGGAGAGGCTGCCTCACATCTTGTTTGTCTCACGTTGTGTCTATAAACATGCAAAACTTGTTTCCCCCAAGCAACAGAGGGAGAGTTGAGAATCTTTCTCTGCTGTCTCAAGCATGGCTCTCCCGGCAGCCTCAGCCTCACCCTAACCCTGCAGGGAGCTATTGGTATTGCTTTTAGAGAGGACAAAATGAGGACCGAGAGCAGAAATGACTTGCTCAAGGTCTCATGGCGAGGAGGGGGGCAGACCCGGGATTTGAACCCCGGGGCACGATGGGGACCTTTCAAACCCCAGGGCCACGCAATGACCACATCTGGCCGGGCAGGAGGGAGGTGGTTTGAAATCAGAGGTGGGGGGCAGTTCAATCAATAAATCAAGCCGCCTCCCCCTTGCCCCCCAACTGGTTTGCACACTTGTCCAGAGAGAGTTCAATAAGAGTTCACAAGCTCTTGGAAGAGGCTGCGTGATGGGAAGAGGCAAGCTACCTAACCCTCGCGGGTGTGGACGAGGGCTGCGACCACGGGATGATGAGAGCTAGAGGGGTCCCAGAGCTGACGGGCCTTTCTGCAGGGTCTGGGAGCCGAGCGGGGCGGACTGGCTTCCGCGGTCTCCACGGCGACGCGAGGGCGCGGGGAGAGGCCTCTCCGAATTGATATAGCTCAGACTCAATCCCGAGTGAAATGGATTTTTTAAAAAGTCTATTAGCTGCTTTGAAAACGCAAATTGAGTTCAGGAGAGACATCAGCCGCCATAAGAAAACAATATGACGTCTGAGACCCTTGCGGGGAAGAGGACGCCCCAGCGCAGGGTACCCCCCACCAAGTCTGAGCCTAGCCTTCGTGAGGCGAAGAGAGGGTGGCCTCTCTCCAGGGCCTTTACGCCTCGCCGGTCCCCAGGGTTCGTGGATTTAGCTGGAGTTGTGCGCCAGCTCTTCTACAGAATTGAGCAAACTGCGGCCCAGAGGGAAGCCAGTTCCCCTGAGGGGCACAATCCCGGAAGGCTTCCTTAAGGAGGCAGGATTCTAAGGGGCCTTTGAAGAGGTACACTCAGCAAATCCTGGACTCAGGTAAAAAATAAGACCCAGAGAGCTTTTGCCCAGAGCTTTACAATTTATAAACGACTCCCTGGTTCGCTCTAAGTTTATAAACTTAGAAATTTATAAACTTATAAATGACTCCCTCTTAGTGACGACAGGGGAGGGGTAATTAGGAGCCCATTTTACAGTTGAGGAAACGGAGGCTGGGGGCCTTAAGGATAAAAGGCTTGTTGCCAAGGTCATTCAGGCAGGGTCAAGGCCAGAATTGCCAGCTTCCCTTAGGGGAAGGAGCTGGAGGAGCCGGCCTGGGCCACAGGGCTTGGGGAGCTGGGCCCCGACTTGGGATGGTTGGGGCTGGGGAACTGGGCTGGCCTCTCCATCACCTGTTAATTGAGGCTAAGGAGGGCTCTGGAGGAGGTGGGAGGTGAGAGAAAGAGCTGGGGTCTGGCGCTTAGGTACACAATTACTTTCTTCCGTTGTCATCATCCTGTCTGGAGCCTTCTTTGCATATGCAAATGAGTGCATCCTCCCACAATTACACAGTAATCAGGAGCAAATTACCTTATTGCTGTTTACTTTCAGCGTCCTTAATTAATCTGGCTATTAGACGATTAATGAAGCTTGTTTGGTGAAAAATTCATGGCACGAATGGACAAAGGGGTGTGCATGCACAAGGTGTGGGACCGAGGGAGGTGCTGTCTTTACCCAGAAATAAAGACAGTCCCTGGGTTTCCCCTCAGCACTCTCTCCTTCTCAGCCTTCCCCCTGTCGTCCCCAATTTGTTGCAAACAACCCAGCCCCACCCCACCTTTCCCCATCCCACCATTCCCAGTTTCCTCTTACAGCCCATCACCTCCTCCATGAAGCCTCTGTGAAAGGGAAGACAGCCCTCAGTGTTCTCCAGAGTCCTTGAGGGGGGACTAGAGTCCCAAGCAAGATCAGAGGTCTAGGGTCAGCCCCAGACCTCCCACTGCCTTTAGGGTCAATTCCAGGTCCCCCAACTCCACTGCTCTCCCCAGACTGTAGCCAGGCAGTGCTGCAAAGGCAGCCCTCACCCTCTCCAATCAAAAGGAACCCCCAACAGCCCGTGGGCCAAAGGCATGTAAGAGGTTCCCTCTGTGGGTGTGAAACCACCAGGTCCAGCTTGCGGGATCACTAAGATGACATACATTTTTAATTTTAAGAGTGATGGTCTGAGCCCCCACCTGCTCATGCTAGCAGTAATCCAGCATTTCTCCTAGGGTCCCCTTCCCTGGGTCATTTCTGGGCACCCCAGAACAGTGTTCATGTCCCACAGATCCATCCTGGGGTCACTGTAATCTGACTTTTTCTATCCACCTGCTTTTAAGATCTTTTTAGGTTTCTGCAGTCTCACTATGTTTGTAGGTCTGGGTTTCTCCTTATTTACTCTGTTCAGATCTTTATATTTCCTTCCCAGGATTTATCTTTTTTATCATTTCTGAAAAATTTCTAATCAACACATTGTTAAATATTTCCTCTCCCATTCTCTCAGTGATCTTCTCTGGAATTCCCAGATGACATTTGTTAAACTCCCCTTTCTGTATTCCATATTTTTATTCCTGTTGTTCATATTTTTCTATCTGTGCTGCATTATAGCTAATGATTTCTTCATATCTGTTTTCCAGTTCACTAATTATTTCTTCAGCTATACCTAATATGCTGTCTAACTCATCTATTTGGGTTTAAATTTCAACATTATCATTTTCATTTCTATTTGTTCATTTTCATAACTTGCTTGGTTATCCTGATAGCATCTTTATTTCTTTAAACATTTTAAACATGATATTTTAAAAAGACATATTCTGGGCCAGATGCAGTTGTCTCATGCCTATAATACCAGCACTTTGGGAGGCTGAGGTGGGAGGATCACTTGAAGTCATGAGTTTGAGACCACCAACATAGTAAGACATAGTGAGACCTTGTCTCTACAAAAAACAAACAAACAAACAAAGAAAACAAAAAAAAAAAAACAGCCAAGCATGGTGATGTGAGCCTGTCATCCTAGCTGCTCAGGAGGTGGAGGTAAGAGGATCACTTGAACCCAGAAGGTAGAAGCTGCAGTGAGCCAAGATCACATCATCATTGCACTCCAGCCTGGGTGACAGATGGAGACCTTGTCTCTAAAGTGTGTGTGTGTGTGTGTATGTGTGTATATATATATATATATATATGCACACACACATATATATATATACACACACATACACACACACACACTCTCTTAATCTGATTATTCCAATATCTTAAGTCTTGAAGGTCTACTTCTGCCATTTGTGGTTTTTACTGACTTGCTCGTGATCAGCTGTTTCCCTGTATGCTTTGTAATTCTGTATTGTAAACTTGAGCTTAGCTGGTCTCTATCCATGGGAATCCTGTACAGCAAAAGTTGAAGGTGTGTCTCTCCCAAGAGAATTTGCTTTTGCTTCTGCCAGCCAGGTGGCTAGGTGCTACCAACACACTTGGGGTTAGTTCCACCACCTAGTATTTCCTGGAACACACATAATGCAAACATTTACCTATACCCCTGTGTGGTCAGGCTTGTGATTACAAAATTCAAAGAAGGCTTTATTTTTTTTTTTTTTTTTCCTCCTACAAAGAGCACAAGCCAAAATAGGCAAATGTTCTTATTTCTCTTTGCCACTGAATGGATGTTTTTCTGTATCCTTCCATAAAAAATGTAGACTTTTTAGTTTTTTTGTGGAGCTCTCAATCACAACTCCCCACTGCCCGGGGCCCACAGCCCTTCTTCCTTGTGGGGCCCTTTACAACCAAGCCTCTAGGCCTGTGTCCACCTGGACAATTTTGTCCCCCAGGAGACATTTGGCAAAGTCTGGCAGCATTTCTGGTTGTCACATAAGAGAAGGAAAGTGCTACGGGCGTCTGGTGGGTGAGGTCGGGGTGCTGCTAGACATCCTACAATGCATGGGACAGCCCCTCACAACAAAGAATAATCAGGCCCAAAGTGCCCATCATGCTGCTGTTGGGAAACCTGGATCTGGCTCTTGGAGAAGCATGATCTGCAAACCACCTGTGGCCTCCCAACAGCTTCAGAGTCCCTTACACTCAAGCTTCCAGCACCCTCTTAATGTTTGACACCCTAAAGGTTTTCCTTGTATTCATTCATTTATTCATTTTACAAACCCAGCCATGTATTGAAAAAGAATGGTTGTTTCATTTTATGGAGCACTTCTGGGTATTCTGTGAGTGGCAGTTCTTCAAGGCATCCACTGTCCCTTGCGCCTGCATCCTCCTCTCTAATGTTTACTGCTCCAGCTTGCCTCTCTCTGCCTGGTAAACGCCTTTTTTATTTCAGTCCCTCTCCCTGCACCAGTGTGCAGCTGGAAGCCCAGAGCATGTGCTACTGAAGGTTTGGGAGACAATCAGCAGGGTCTTGAGAGCGTGTGACCTGCCTGCCAGCAGCAGTTGCTCTTGAGGCTCACAAACCCACAAATCCCACCATCTTAGTGGGCTCTGCCTGATTCCATGAAGCCAAGGCCAGATTCCACAATCTCCTGCCTCTCCAGATCTCCAGGTCTCTTCACCTCCCTGGCTCACAGCCTCAGGGTGTCCTCTCCTGCACCCCCCTCCCCATTCGTGGCTCTAGACCCAAGCGACGCCTGCAGCAGGAATACTCACTGCTTCCCGCAGAGTCTGTGTCAGCCTGGTTCACTCTGGACCACACAAGGTGCTCAGTACTGACTTGTTGAATGAATAAATGGATGATTGAATGAATGAATGAATGCATGAGGACTGTACTGGCTCTGGGACGATGCAAGGCAGTCATAATAACTATAAAATACATTTCCAGAGTCTGGTTATTCAACATCAAAGTGACACCATGTTGGGACAGCCACAGTTCAGTCTAAATGTGCGTTTAGGGAAAAGCATTTCCCTAATGCTTCAAGGGCACAGCCGGGATAGAGACGCTCCCAATTTACATGACTAAACAGCACACTAGACGCAGCAAACTGCAGCATCTGCATTCCAATTTGTGGTGGATGACTTTTCAGCTTCCTCTGCGAACAAATAGGGGTGGGCCCTGGCTTGCTTGTGTGTAACTAAAGGGCCCCACCTGGAGTGAAGAAAAAGCAAACAGAATCTGTTCCAAAGTTGTTCGTTCTGTACCTCCAGAAACACAAGCTTCCAGTAACCCCAGTTGGCCTCTCTCTCTATAAAACAAAGCAAGGTCTCTATCTTTCTAATGGTGCCTAGAATTTAAGGCATTTGCTCCATTCATTCATTCATTTAATAAATTTATTTTTATTTATTTATTTATTTATTTATTTTTTGAGACGGAGTCTCGCTCTGTCACCCAGGCTGGAGTGCAGTGGCCGGATCTCAGCTCACTGCAAGCTCCACCTCCCGGGTTTACACCATTCTCCTGCCTCAGCCTCCCGGTTAGCTGGGACTACAGGCGCCCGCCACCTCGCCCGGCTAGTTTTTTGTGTTTTTTAGTAGAGACGGGGTTTCACCATGTTAGCCAGGATGGTCTCGATCTCCTGAC
>NC_045438.1:134737508-134799866 GCF_002776525.5 Piliocolobus tephrosceles | reverse complement strand
GGGTGTGGTGGCTCACGCCTGTAATCCCAGCACTTTTGGAGGCTGAGGCGGGCGGATCACCTGAGGTCAGGAGTTCGAGACCAGCCTGGCCAACATGGTAAAATCCCGTGTCTACCAAAAATACAAAAAATTAGTTGGGTGTGGTGGCACATGCCTGTAATCCCAGCTACTCGGAAGGCTGAGGCAGGAGAATTGCTTGAACCCAGGAGGCAGAGGTTGCAGTGAGCCGAGATGGCGCCTCTGCACTCCAACCTGGGCGACAAAGCCAGACTCTATGTCAAAAAAGAAAGAAAGAAAAGAAAACAGAGCAAAGTTCCTATCTGCGCAGCGCTTATGTTCTGCTGGCGGAGGGTGACACAGTAACTACTGTCAGGGAGTGATGAAATCTAGGAGGGAAGATGAAGCCATAGGTGGCTACAGGGATGCGGGGTGGGTGCTGTCTAAGGTGGGCCAGTCAGGAAATGCCTCTCTGTGAAGGCAACTTAGCTCAAGAGAGCCTGCCAGAATTAGGGGGAAGAGCGTTCCCTGTTGAAGGAACAGCAACCGACTGTTTGGGAAGAGTGAGGAGGCCCAATTGGCTGGAGTGAGAAAGGCAAAAAGGGAAGGAGATGAGGCTGGAGAAATGCCTGGGGACTGGGCCCCGCAGAGTCTCATAGATTGGGCCAGGGTTTAAGGTTTACTTAAAGAGTGATGGGAAGCCGTAGAGGGTCTTCAGCAGCGCTGTGGAAGGATCCATTGACATTTCACAGGATCCCTCTGGCTGCTGTGTGGGGGTCTGACTGAGGGCCAAGAGCTGAAGCAGGGATCCACTGGGAAGGCCTCTCAGAACCCAGGCTAAGGATGGCGGTGACGGGACCATGTGGAGGGAAGCCGTTGGATTCTGGAGGTGTCAAGGCAAGGCAAAGGCAGCTGCAGACACATGGATGAGGAGGGTGAGGAAGTGGGAGAAGTCAAGGTTGGCCCCAAGGTTTCTGCCCATGAGAGGGGTGGGGCCTTTTACTGAGAGCAAGAGGGGAGGGAGGAGCAGGAAAAGGGTGTGGAGGGTCACCTGGAGGTGCCTGGCAGAGCTAGGGGTAGGCAGTGGGCCACACGGGTCAAGTTCAGATGCAAGGACAGGGCTGGAGAGGCACACTTCAGAATTGGAACCACAGGATCTGATGAGATCCCCCAGGGAGCAAGCACCGGAGAAGCAAAGGATTCTGTGGTCTGAGCCTGGAGATGCAAACACTTCACAGGTCACTAAAGGTGCATGTCAGGCCCCATCCTGCTTAAAGCCTCCCAGCGGCCTTCCAGTGGATGCCTAGGTCCCGGCCTCTCCACCCTCACCTCACTCTGCCCTCCATCCCAGTCCCTCTGTGCTGCCTCACAGACCTCCTTCAATTTCTTAAATTTGCCAGACTATGCCTCCTCCAACCCCAGGGCCTTGCCCATGCTATCCCTTTTCCCTAAAACACCTTCTTCCGCTCTTCTCCTGCTCTTTCCCTGACTTCTTCCTTTTTCTTTGGGTCTCATCTTAAACGCTGCCTCCTCAGGTGGCCTTCTCTGTCTCCCCATTTTAAAATAATCACACACACACACACACCATTATTTTCTCCCAAGAGACCCTGTTCATGTCTTTTAAAGCACTTATTACAAACTGTCATTATCTGTATATGAGTGTGTTGATTTGAGAAATGTCTGTCCCGTCTTCCCCCCTTGACAATAAACTTCATGAGACAAGGAACATCAACTGTTTTCACCATTGTGACAGTGAAGTATTTGTTGAACGATGAGTGACTGGGGAACCTAAACACTGGTTGATGGTGTGCTACGTTCTCGACACCGTGCCAGACTTTTCCATACCCAGCTGTGGTAGCCGTCACCACTGATCACCAATGGCTCCATTTCTCCTCTTCCAGGCAACAGGATTACATATCCTCACCCCCCTTGAGGTGTGGCTGCAGGACTTGCTTTGACAATGAAATATGAGAGAAAGGACATGGGTCACTTTCAGGTGGAAGCACGAAGAGCCAGCGTGCAGTTCTCCATATTCTCTTCCCCTGCCAGGGAAGCCTTACGTGAGGATTGGAGGAGCCTGTGTCATCTGCAATCCCCGAGTCACTGTAATGAGCAGATCCCCTCCCCGGATGGATAGTGTGAGTGAGGAAACACAATCTTCTGGTTTTAAGCCACTGAGAATTTGTGACTGTCACACAGCATAACCCAGCCCACACGACAAATACGGTGCACTCATTTCATTCTTCCAGCAACCCTGCAGCACGCTGTCTGCACCCACTGCTCAGACCATTCAACCAACACATTATTGAGTCCCTACAAGAAGGAGGCACTGACCCCACAGAGAAATAAGATGTGGCCCCCAAGAAGCTTATGGTCTGGGATGCAGAAATCGCCAAGAAAGCACAATAAAATGTAGTGTAGTGGAGGTATAGCAGAAGGACCATTCTTGGGAGAGGGAATGCCAAAGTAGAATCTTTTTTCAAAAAATATTATTATTGTTATTTTAGAGACAGGGTCTCACTGTATTGTCCAGGCTATTCTCAGACTCTTGGCCTCAAGCAATCCTCCTGCCTTGACCTCCTGAGTAGCTAGGACTACAGTCTCAAGCCACCAATCTTGACCTAATGGTGCCCATTGTCCAAGTAGGTAGAGGTGGAGGTACCAGAAGGGATGGCATCCCTGGCACAGGGATCAGCCTACACAAAGCTCAACACTGGTGGAGAATCAGTGGCATGTAGGTGCATTAGTTCAAGTAGATGCTAAGCTGCCCTTACAGACACTCCAAAATAGAATGGTTTAAACCAGTTAGAAGTCGAGTTCTTCGACACATAACAGTCCAGAGCTTGGTACTTCTAGGCTATAGTGTGACTCTGCCATCCCTTAAACTTGACTTCAGTCTCTGAGTTCAAGGTGGTTACTCCCACTCCTGCCATCACATCTGCATTCCAGCGGGAGGGGAGAGGAAAGGATTGAAAGGAGTACATGCCCATTCCTTTTAAAGATATAACCTAGGAGCACAAGTCTTCACTGTCCCCTTCTGGCAGTTCCACCATCCAGTCATCCATGCCAGCATTGCCCCACTCCATCTGCTCAGTTACCCTCTGCATCCAACTGAGTCCCTCATCCCCAGGCCCTCATCTCTCACCAGGCCCACAGCAATGGCCTCCTAACAGGTCTCCCAGCCTCCAGGCCAGATCCTTCTATCCCACCACCCGCAGAGAGGCTGTCCCAACTGACAGCTTCAACCAGGTCACTCCCTTCTTAGAAGAAAGTCCAGGCCACTGGGTGTAGCCCACAGGCCCCCTCCCCTCGCCTTTGCCTGGCTCTTCAGCCTCATCTGTCACCCCCGGAGTGCTCATCTTGGTCTTCCCAGTATCTCTACTGGGCCTCTCTTCCCAAATACGCTGTTGATCATCTCTGTCCTTTGTTCGTTTCTGAAATACCCTTCCCTGTCTCCATTCCACCAGACAAACCTTTAGGGATCAGCTTAGGTGTTAACTCCTTCAGGAAGGTGACTCAGAGACCCTTTTCTGAGCTGCTGGTGTGTGTGGCCACTCTCCTCTTCCCCATATTTTATAATTGTTTCTTCAAGCTAGTTGCTCCATGTCTCTAAGAATTGCAGTATATCCGGGCTCCCAGCAGTGCTTGAAAAGCAAATGAATGGAGAAATGAATGGTGGAGGCAGAAGCCAACCAGAATGCCTTAGGGAGGCAGTGTGGAGTGGAGGCTAAGGATGACGACTGGAGCCAGACTGCCTGGGTTCAAATCCCAGCTCCACCTCCAGCTCCTCCTGCTGTGTGCACTTGAACAAGATATATAACCTCTTTAAGCTCCATTGTCTCCATTTGTAAAATGAGAACAAAAAGAGTACTTCCCCCATACACTTGCTGTAAAGATTAAACAGTTCAACACATGTAAAACTTAAAACAGTGCCTGGCACTGCATTAGTCCTTCTTGTTATTAGACTGGGGGCAGTGAGAAAGCTCAGGTGGAACTGAGCAGGGGAACGGCCTAATGAGATCTGTGTCCCAGAAAGACGAGAGGACACGCCCACTGCCAACTGAAATGAAGGGACAGGGATGTCTTAGTCTGGGCTGCTGTGACCAATGACCACAGACTGGGTGGCACATAAGCAACAGAAATTTACTTCTTGCAATTTTGGAGGCTAGAATTCTGAGATCAGGGTGCCAGTATGGCCAGGCTCTTGTGAGGGCTGACAGCCACTTTTTGTTTTATCCTCAATGGCAGAGAGCGCAGCGAGAGGCAGGCTCTCTCAGGACACTTACAAGGGCACGAATCCCATTCCTGAGGCCTCTGCCCTTGTGACCTCATCTAATCCTAATCACCTCCCAAAGCCCCCGCCTCCTAATACCACCACTTTGGGGGATGATGTTTTAATATATGAATTTGGGGAGGACACAGAGATTCAGTCTGTAACAAGGGACCAGATTTATCTTCTTGTCTGAAACAACTGAAAACAAACAAACAAAAAAACACACACACATGGAACCATGGTTCTCAGGACACTGGACGTTAAGCAGTGAATGACAGTGATCCCTAAGAGATGGGAAACAGATGAGGTGAGCCCACCATTGTCCCACTTAGTGCACAGGGGGAGGGGACTCGGGCAGAGCAGACTGAGCTGGCGCTCAGAGAGGCTGAGGGGGCTAGAGATCACAGGCCAGAGTGCAGCGAGGAGAGACTTCACAGAGAGCGAGCCCCCAGGTCCTCCTGGAGCTCTCAGCTGAATACTGCTCCACGCATCAGGTTCCAGTAAGGAAACTGTCTGAGGCTGATTGGAGGGAACGATCCCTGTAGCTCACACATGATCCACCAGGCAGAATGGAAAACTTCATAATTCACAGGGCACAGGCTAGAGAACTCACAAAGATTTGCCTCAGAAGTGGGGCACAATTAGCCCTGGACTCAGTGCTGCTCTGGTCCTGTGTGACAGAGTTTAAAAGCAAGACCTGAAAGGATCAAACCATTTCCAAGTAACTTAACCACATTCCAGACAAAGCTCAAGAATATTTCTTTATATACAAAAATAATCAGCACCCAATGAAGTAAAATTCATAATGTCTGGCATCCAATAAAAAAGGTACTTGGGGCCAGGTATAGTGGCTCACGCCTGTAACCCAGCACTTTGGGAAGCCAAGGCAGGTGATCACTTGAGGCCAGGAGTTCGAGACCAGCCTGGCCAACATGGTGAAACCCCATCTCTACTAAAAATACAAAAATTATCTGGACGTAGTGGTGCATGCCTGTAGTCTCAGCTACTCGGGAGGCTAAAGCAGGATAATCACTTGAACCCTACAGACAGAGATTGCAGTGAGCCGAGACTGCACCACTGCACTCCAGCCTGGGTGACACAGCAAGCCTCCATCTCAAAAATAAATAAATAAATAAATAAATAAAACATTAAAAAAAGATATTGGGTATATAAACAAGGAGGAAAACGTGGCCCATAATAAGAAAAAAAATCAATCTAGAAATGACACCATAGAATTAGTAGGCAAGGATATTCAAACAGTTATTATAATTGCATTGCACATGTTCAAGAAGCTAAAGGAAAAAATGAACTTTTAACTAGAAATGTGGAAGACAGAGAAAAGATCTCATTGAGCTTCTAGTGATGAAACCTACAATGCTGATATTTCTAAAAATGCACTGGATACAATTAACAGCATATTGGATACCACAGAAGAAAAGGTTAGTGAACTCGAAGACATAGCAATAGAAACTATACAAAATGAAACACAGAAGGAAAAAAGGCCAGGAAAAAAATGAATAGAGCATTATTCAGTTGTCAGACAATTTCGAGGCCTGATATATGTATAAATAGAAGTCTCTGGAGGTGAGCAGATAAAAGCGATAGACGGAAACATTCTCGAAGAAATAATGGCCAGACGTTTTCCAAATAATAACGAAAAGTTTGAACCCACAGATCCAAGAAGCTCACCAAAATCCAAGTAAGAGAAACATGAGGGCCAGCTCACACCTGTAATCCCAGCACTTTGGGAGGCCAAGGCAGGCGAATCACGAGGTCAAGAGATCGAGACCATCCTGGCCAACATGGTGAAACCCCATCTCTACTATAAAGATACGAAAATTAACCAGGCGTGGTGGCGGGCATCTGTAGTCCCAGCCACTTGGGAGGCTGAGGCAGGAGAATCGCTTGAACCCAGGAGGCGGAGGTTGCAGTGAGCCGAGATCGTGCCATTGCACTCCAGCCTGCCAACAGAATAAGACTCCATCTCAAAAAAAAAAAAAAAACCCATGAAGAAAACTACACCAAGGCACATCATAACCAAATTGTTTAAAACCAGTGACAAAGAGAAAACTTTAAAAGCAGCAAGAGGAAAGAAATGTATTATATACAAAAGAACAGCGATAAGGATGATGGCAGATATTGGGATGCTCCTTGGGAACAATGCCATTCAGAAGACAGGGAGCAACCCCTTTAAAGTATTGAAATAAAGGCTGTGCTGGGAGCCCCGGTGGCCCAGGCCTATTCTCCTGGCACATAAGGAGGCAAGGCCAGGCATTCGAGGCCAGCCTGGGCAACACAGAAAGCTCTCATCTACCCGTCTGTCTGTCTATCTATCTATCTATCTATCTATCTATCTATCTATCTATCTATCTATCTATCAATCTATCAATCATCTATACATATACAAGGAATAAAGGCTGAAAGCTGCAGCAGGAGCTGGGAGACAGTGACAGCTGTCCCGGGGAGACAGGTGATGAAGGCATGAATCCAGGAGGTGGTCCTGGGCGTGGAAGCAGGTAGAGGGAATGTTGGGGATTAGCAACTGAGAGGTGGGAAAGGGGACCTAGAATAAGGCATATGCTTCTGGTTTGCATGGCTGCTGTCACCAAGATAGGGATCATGGGAGACAGGAAGAAGAAGACTTAAGAGAAGACTATGGGTTCCACCGTAGACAGTTCTGAGTAGTCAGTGGAGTGCTCAAAACGAGGTTTGGAAGCTGGGAGATATATATACATTTGGCACTTGTTTGATGGTATAGTAGTTAGGATAGAAAAACTATAACTGGGCTGGGCGTGGTGGCTCACGCCTGTAATCACAGCACTTGGGGAGGCCAAGGCGGGCAGATCACGAGGTCAGGAAATCGAGACCATCCTGGCTAACATAGTGAAACCCTGTCTCTACCAAAAATACAAAAAAAAAAAAGGAAAAGAAAAAGGAAAAAAAAGAAAAGGAGCCAGGCATGGTGGCGGGCGCCTGTAGTCCCAGCTACTCCAGAGGCTGAGGCAGGAGAATGGCGTGAACCCAGGAGGTGGAGCTTGCAGTGAGCCGAGATCTCGCCACTGCACTCCAGCCTGGGCCACAGAGCGAGACCCCGTCTCAAAAAAAGAGAAATAACTGGCTGGGCACAGTGGCTTATGCCTGTGATCCCAGCACTTTGGGAGGCCAAGGCAGGCGGATCACTTGACGTCAGGAGTTTGAGACCAGCCTGGCCAATGTGGTGAAACCCCGTCTCTACTAAAAATACAAAAATTAGCCAGGCATGGTGGTGGACACCTGTAATCCCAGCTACTTGGGAGGCTGAGGCAGGAGAATTGCTTGAACCCGGGAGGTGGAGGTTGCAGTGAGCCAAGATTGTGCCACCGTATTCCAGCCTGGGCGACAGAGCAAGACTCCATCTCAAAAAAAAGGAAAAAGAAAAAGAAAAAGCTATAACTTAGTAACAGCCCTGAAATCTCAGCATGTTAGCATAAAATAAGTTTATTTCTTGTTCATAGAAAGTTCACCATGGGTTGGCAGAAGCTCTCCTCCATCCGGTGATTCAGGGACCCAGGTACCCTCCATCTTAGGTGCCACCATTTCAACACGTGACTTCCCAGGTCAGCACAGTAAGAGAATAGAGACATGGAGGAGGTACCCCAGCCTTAGTCCAGAAGTGACTGGCATTATTTATACCCACAGGTCATTGACCAGAACAGTCACATGGCCTCACTCCAACTGCAAGGGAAGTGGGGAAATGTAGGAGGAGGACATGGGATATTTGGAAAGCTCTGAGGCCATGAATTTAAATGAGAGAGGCCATAAAACTTTTGAAATGAAAGAAGAGTTTCAAGCCTGGAGCCCTAGCGTTTGAAGAGTGGGTGGAAGAAAAGAAGCCCAAAGCCACAGAGGAGGGAGGATCCGGGTGGGAGGAGGACCGCAGAGAGCATGCTGCTCTGGAAGGTGAAGCAGCCAAAGGTCAAGGGTAGGGCTCACATCCTCTCCCCATCTCCTGTGGTCGTGCAATGATTTTGTAGTCTTGAAATCATTTTCAGCAGATACTATTTTGTTTCATAGATGGGGAAACTGAAGTTTGGAGAGCTAAGAGGCTCAGGCACTCAAGTCACAGAGACCTGCAAGAGACTAAAGCCAGGGTCTCTAACCTGACTCCTCAGTTGGCCTTATCTGTGCATGGCCCCAGATCCTGCCTATGCTCAGCGGGGCATCTGACCACCTCCACGGGTTGGATGAAGTTAGATCCTTACCTCCAGGCTCCTCTCCCTGCTTCCCCAAGAGCATCTTGCAAGCTCAGAAAGAAGAGCATTTACGGGGCCCTCTGAAAACCATGCACTCCCCTAACTTTCCTGATTGAGGGAGGGTGGGTGATCAGGATGTGAGGTGGGGCTTTACGAGGCCTCTCAAGTCTCGACAAGCCTCCTGACTCTCTCGGCCTCAGTTTCCTCTTCTGTTAATGTGTATGACGAGGAACAGTGGATGGTCCTTGGGGCCTCACCCAGTTTACCCCTCATTCTATGCTTTCTTCACCTGCCAGTGAAGCAGTGGCAGAGTGCGGGGATGGTGGGCCCACCCTCACTGGTCCCCTCTACCAACAACCCCCACCGGCTCTCCATCCTCCGCCACTGCTCCAAATGTTAACAAACCTCTTTCTCCAGGCACAGACAACCTGGGCTGGGGAAGCCAAAGGAAGGCCTTGATTTGCATACTTGAGCCCCTCCCCAACCCCCTAGTGTGTGCACAGTTGCCATAGCAACTGGCCCCAAAAGACTCTTCTTGGCAGTAGCCTCCCCTTTCTGCATTGCTGGAACGCTGGCTGCTTACTCAGGCTCTGAGCACTCAGAGCTCAATCCCTTATTTTAAGGATGAAGAAAGTGAGGCCCAAAGAGGGTAAGCTACTTGCCCACGGGCACACAGCAAGTTGGTCGCAGAGCCTTACCTAGAATCCAGATCACCTGATTTCCACTCCAGCGTGCCTGTCATCCTAGGAGGGAGATGGGGGTCACTTTCTACCCAATGACAAGCGTGCTACATCCGAGCTCTCCCCAGACCTTGGGAAGCTTAAGTGAAGAAACTAACTTTGGGCAGAGACTCAGATATTGCTGAGTGCTAGGGGGTGGGGATACAGCGAAACAGGCTCCTCTAAGTATCCATTCCAGCCCCATCGCCCTGATTATTCATTCAGCAAACATTTCTTGTATGCCTACTATGTGCCAGGTACTGTCCTAGGCCCTGAGATTCAGCTGCAATGAAATGCCCTGCCCTGGTGGGGGCTGACAGTCTGGTGGTGGGTGAAAATTATAAGCAAGCCTTCTGAATACAGGATGAAGTCTGGGGCTGAAGCAGCATTCAGAAAGTGGAGGAGGGCCTGCTCTTGAGCTCGGGTAATCTGGGGAGCCATTTCAAAACCAGATATTTCAAAACTTACCTGTCCCCTGTCCCACACCTTCAGGGCAACCGGTTTCTTGATGCTGAATTCCAGTATGGTTGCTGGCTGGTTGATGTGTTTGGGGAGAACATGCCTGAGGCTTTAACCACAGAATTCTGGGCACTGATGCTGGAGTTGGGAAGATGTTTGGGGGCAGTGAGCTCCCTCAAACCATGTGTGCAGCTGCCCGGCCTGTTCCAGCTGGCCTGCAGGCTTGGAGAGTGATTTCAGATACTCCAGGAAGGATCACCCACTGCCACTCACCAGCACCAAAATAATGACAGAAATGCATCTCCTGGTGCAAAAAGCCCTCCACCTCATAGTCAGAAAGAAGAACAAGTGCCCTGAGGGCAGATACCAGTTGCCCTGCAGTCAGCAAAGCCTTTCCTGGGGGTGGAGCTTTGTTTAACTCTTGAAAATTTTCCAATATACAGGAAGGAGAGCAGCACAGAGACTTCCCATGTGCCCACACTCCGCTCAAGAATCATCCACTTTTGGCCACTTTGGCTTCAGCTCTGCTGCTCCCTGCCCTGTGCACTTTGGAGCTAACTGGGGCTGGTTTTATAAGAAAAGGGGGAGAGGTGCCCTGGAAGTTAGGTGGGTCCCAGGGGGTAGCTGCACCCAGAATGGGGGCGGGGGTCCTGGTTCTGCGGATGGAGTAGGAGGAGGTCTGGCTGAAGGAGCCAAGCCCCATTTCCTGCCCTAACTCCACCTCTCTTTGTTTTCTCCCTCCCCTCTTTCTCCCCCTCACTCGCAATAAAAGCATAATTATGGGGCTTTATAGAAAAAAAAAAACGCAAATTATGGTGACATGCTTTAATTATCCGCCGAGCAATGGCGGGCTGAATTACACACGCAGGGCCTTGGAGGTTACCTAAAAATAAAGCAAGAAGCCTCATTAGATGCTAATTGCTGCTTTTGCCAACCGAAGTGAGATTCTGGTGCCGAGTGCCATTCAGTGCTGGGTTGGGGGTGGTGGTCTGAGCCCTGTGAGGCTCAGAGTGCCAGGGTCAAGCCTTGAGGGGCAGCCAGGACCATCCAGGGCAGGCAGGAGGACAGAAGGAGCCCTCAGTGCCAGGGGAGTGCCTCAGTCTCCCTTCCCTGTTCAGTGGGCACATGGAAACCTGGGATGGGAGGGGGGAGCTGTGGAGCCAGTGAGGGTGTCAGAAAGCGGGCTGCCCAGCCTTCTGCAGGGTCAGCATCTTCTCAGGGGCTCCCCAGGACCCCTTGGAGGGCCTGGACACTGAGGCAGTGTGGGGGCAGCTGGCATGTGGCCCACTGAGACCTCTGTTCTGCCTGGCTCTATGCCTCTGCCTCCAGGGCCTGAGAAAGAAGGATGGGAGGGGCAGACCATAAGACATCAGAGCTCAGAACAGCCCCCTCAGAGCCCGAAGGGACCTGAGACTCTGCTCCTGAAGCTGGTCTCCCCAGGGTCCTAGGAGTTCCACAAAAGTGCCCTGTGCATCCAGCTGGCCTCGAAGTTCCTGGGTGTCTGCTCAGGCTGGCAGCAGCCCAGGCTTGGGCTTGAGCCCAGGCAAGCTCGAGTGGGCACTGTTGCTCCCTCCTGACTTCACAAACCCCAAAGTCTGGTGCCACACCTGGCCCACTTGGCTGCACAGCCCATCTGCTGGGAGATTTTAAAACGTGCCAGCCCTCCCCGCAGAAGTGCAGGTCCAGTGTTCTGGAGGGAGCCCAGCGTCTGTATTGTCTAGAAGTTCCCCTGCTGGTTAGAAAGTGTGCTGTTGGGGGGGGATGTCCGCTAGCCCAATCCCTTCGTTCAGACATTGAGGAGGCTGAGGCCGCAGGGCTAAGCACATATCCCCTGCACACAGCAAAGGTTTCTGGGGGCCGCTGGCTCCCTATCCAGGGTGCCAGGGACCCTGAACCCCCAATCTTGTTGAAATCTAACATTGTGAAGATACTTAGCAGCTTTCTCTGGTCATTGATAATTGAGGATGAGAACAAAGGCGAGGAGCCAAGCCACCCATGAAGGGCCAGGTGTCCCTCCCACCACAGGCATCAGGGCAGGTCCCACCCAGGCCAGCTATGGGCCCCAGTCCTGACTGTACTGGCCTGAGCCTTCTAGGTGATGGTCCAGGACCCCAGCAGCACCACCCTCCCAACCGCTGCAGCAGGTCTAGCTGGCAAAAGTCTTGCTAGGGCCTGGTTCCCTTCTGTCCAGCTCAGGCCCACAGAGCCCACCTCTGCACCGCAGGCTCAGATGCCCAAAGTCACACTCACCCAAGGCTTCCCTCCTCCACCCACCTCATTCTAACAGTCATTTTACTTTGGGACACAGTCTGCTGTATCTCCTCCATCACACTGGAAGCTCCCTGAGGGCAGGGCTATTTCTCCCCACTGGCAGGGGACTGGTAGGCCCTGAGGGCCCCTCCTGAGAGCCAAGGGGAGCCAAGGGGCAGCAGCCCCCTTGGAGAGGTAATTCTCCCATTGGAACCTAGATGGGGGTCCCACAGATGTAGGGGGGCCTAGGCAAGTCCTGGGCTGAGCATCAAACCCCTGCAGGCCCTGCCCTGGACCTAGCCTTGGGCCTCAGAGCAGCAATCACTTCAGGAGGGGTGTAAGCCACAGAGCGGGCAGGGTGCCTGGGCTGGGGGTGCTGCCAGAGTCACCCTGGGGGAGAGCTGGTTGTACCCCCTTCTGCATTCTCCATCCCTACCCCCCCCCCCCCCCCCCCCCACCCCCTCCCCCCCACTGCCCTGGAAGCTTTCGGCAGATACCCATGATCTGGCAACCTAGTTCTGCCTGACCGGGCTGGAGCACTGGGTGGAATCTTTCCTGGGCAGAGGTCTTAGGAACCTTCTGCAAGATGATCAGTGAGGCGCTCTTTTCCTGTCTCCGTCCCTCACACAGACATTTACTGAGCATCTACTAGGTGCTGCACACAGACCCCGAGGAAGAAGATATTTCCTACACACAGGTGTATGAGATGCCCAGGCCAGAAGTAAGAGTGGGCTGATGGAGAAGACATGATACCTGGCATAATTCAGTGTCCCAGCCTCACCCCTACACACACCCTCATACCCTGTCCTTGCCTGGCCCCCTGCCCAGGGTTCCTCCAGTCCCTTCCACTGTGCTCCACAGCGCTGTCAGCTAGCCTGGAGGTGGGAGGGGGTGCAGGACCAGGGGGCAGGGCAGGGCAGGGGCGGGGCAGGAGGGGAGGCACAGGCAGCCCGGGCTCCAGCTGCTGCCTATGGCCTCATTGTGTCGCTGGCTCTATAATTTATCTCAGCCAGAGCCCAGCCCCTAAGTGCTCCTGTTTCCCACCTCCCAACCTGCCAGGGAAGCCAGCTACGGTGAAGACTCGCCATGGGCCTGAGACAGGAATCCGCACGAGCCACCAGGACCCAAACAGACGATCAGACACTCAAACGAGACCGACACGCATGCGCATGGATGCGCTGGGCGTGCACACAGACACGCAGCCAACACAGCCACACGGCCATGCCTGTGCCGTGCACTTGTGGGCCCACGTGGACACATACAACACACTGATCTCCACGACAGACACACATCATCTTAGCACCCGAGCTGGAGACAACAAAAGCAGGAGGGGAAGGCTGTGAGTGCTGGCAGCCCCGGAAGCTAACTTCTCAAGAAGAGGACCTCCTGGCTGGAAGGAGAGAGGCGCAGGTTATAGGGGCGGGGATGGAAGGGCAGTCCCAGGTGTGAGGGGTGTGAGACAGAGGACAGGCAAGGCAGAAATGTTACCCTCCCAGGGCTGCAGGGCAGGGGACAGAGCATCCCCCCTAACTAGGGGACTACTAGGTGCCGATTCCTGGAATTTCCTGCAATGTCCCTGCCCTTTACCTGGAAATCTGGCCCCTCCACAGCACACTAGATCCCAGCCTAGGGAACAGTCTCCACAGCCCCCAAGCCCTGGGTCTCCAGAGCCCATTTCCCGCTTCCCTCTAGGTCCAGGCCCTCCAGCTGCAGGCTGAGCCTGGGGTCCCATGGCAGGACCCTCAGTGGATGTGGAGCCCAGGTGCAAAACCATGTGTTTATTTTTATTAGAAATGTTCTTGGTATAAAAACAATCATGCGCTACACATTGTCGTCAATAACCATCACCAAACACCCAGGCACTGAACTCCGTGTGGTCAGCAGGAGGGGCAGGCGGGCAGGCGGGCAGGACACACGGCAGACGGGTGGGGCAGGCGAGCAAGCTGCGGGCCACAGGGACACACACAGAGGCCACCAGGAGGACGCAGCACTTGGCAACACACTCGACATTTGTTTTTGTTTTGGCTTTTTTGTGTTTTGATTTTTTTTTCCTTTTTTCTCTTTTGCAACATGTAAGGTTCGGTGAGTTGGGGAAGGGTGGCAGGGAGAGGGGAGCAACGGCTGGACGAGAATGAAGCGGAGGAGAACAGGAAAGAAAATGGCAGAAAAGTGACACAGGTGGGACCCAAGAAAGCAGGAGGAGCTGAGGACAAAGAGAATGAGAGAGAGGAGGCAGAGGCAAGAGCCAGAAAGGAGACACAGAAAAGGCCGAGAGCACAAGCAGCCCGGGACACCAGAGAGGCAAAAGGTGAAACAGAGATAAGAGAACAGAAAGACAGGGCTGGAGACAGACAGAGGGGTAGCCAACAGCACAGACAGAGACGAAGGGAGGGAAAGATCTAGCACGGGGACCCACACAGCCTGAGCCCCTGTAGTTTGGGGCTGGGAGGGGCAATGGTCCAAGATGCAGGTTCTTGTGGTAGCCTGGCACTGCCCCGGCCCCTCGTCCTCCTGTCGCTCACCCGGCTTGCCCAGGCTGCCAGCAGTGACGGCCGGGGGCTCTGCTGTCCTCAGCACCAAGCCACGTCCGTGGGTGCCCACGGGCAGGCAAGACATCAGCTGGGCCTTTGGGTGTGGCCCTGGCCCAACGCACCATCCACAGGGTCACGGCTCCTCCTGCTGCTCAGCTCCATGGCCTCGCTAGATTGCATGGTTGGTGTAAGTGACGTAAGTCTGTTTGGTGGCCAGCGCTGGAAGGAGAGAGACCAGGGGTACCCAGGAGTCAGGGGCTGCTTTTCTCAAACTCTCCTTCCACACGGGCATAACCCTGCACAAGAACCTACCATAGCTCCCCACCTCTCATGGCATCCAGTCCTGAGCTGAGCTATCAACATTGCCCCAGACTGCACCGGCCCCGCCTGGCCCATCCGCTTGCTTCTCCTGCTGTTCCCAGCTCCTCACCCAGGGACTGGGCCCATGTTTCGCACCTCCACGCCTTTGCCGGACTGGGCTGCTTGCCTGGAATGCCTTTCCTCTTCCATTTTTACTCTAGAGATGACTCCTTCCTCTAGCATTCCCTCCCCAAACCCCACTCCCGTGTGAAGGGCTCCCCAGCATGGGGCCCCTGCCACCTCCTAATTCTACCACACTTCAAAAGAAACCTTTTTTTATGACATCATATAACCTTAAAATATTATCAAAGGGAAGTCTTTCAGCAGTTCAACCACACGAAATTTGGATGCGCACATGTAAGGAATATACATTAAATTAGAACGGTGGCCTAGGGGAAGAGAGTGAGGAACAGGGACAGAGGAAATAAATAATGAAAACCAGAGTGGGGCCATGCATGGCTAGAAACTGAGGCATGCGATGGACTCAGCCCTCCGCCCCACACCCAAGGAAACACAAGTCCCTCAGATCCCCAGGCCTCTGAGCATCCACCCTTTCTACTTCTCGGTGCCCCTGTCTCCCTCAGTCCTGAGCCCCTCTTATCTGCCCCTGTCCCTCTGGCCCTTACTCCACCCTGGGACTGGGGTGGTACATCGGGGTATCTCCCACTCCTGTCCATAGCTGAGTGATGCCAGCTGCTCTCATGAGCAATGTGAGTGTCCCCCACCCCTCCAGAGTGCAGACCCCACAGCAGCCTAGTGAGGCAGCCAATGAAGCATCACCCAACTTGACAGATGAGGAACTAAGGCCAGAGGGGTGAGGGGCCTGGCCAGACCCTTGGTTTTGTCCTGTTCAGCCAGGGTTTAGCCACTCCCTCAGTGGCCTGGGAGCTGGCTCAGTGGTGGTAATCAGGGCAGTATTGCTGCCTGGGGCAGGAGCTGATCCACGAGTGTGGAGAGAAGCAGTGGTTGGGAG
Source organism: Piliocolobus tephrosceles (assembly GCF_002776525.5). Classification (NCBI taxonomy): domain Eukaryota; kingdom Metazoa; phylum Chordata; class Mammalia; order Primates; family Cercopithecidae; genus Piliocolobus; species Piliocolobus tephrosceles. The sequence goes on along the minus strand of NC_045438.1, from coordinate 134,784,072 downwards.
AAACCAGCTGCCCTTTGTCCTAAAGCTGCCCTGACTATCGGTCGGGATCTGTTGGCTCAAAAAGGAGGCACATCTGCCAGACTCAGCCAGGGTCATCTGGAGAAGAGGAAACTGGGGGACAAGTGTGGTGGTCTGCAAATTGTCCCCCCAGTCCTCTCTCCCCTATTTCACTGGGCACATGACTCTGAAGGACTAGGTTTCCCAGCCTCCCTTGCAGCTAGGTGAGGCCTTACCTGACTGCGTTCTTCCTCATGAAATACACATGGAAGGACTGTGTGCAGCTCCCATGTCATTCAATTAAAATGGGTCTTTCCCCCATGCTTCTTCTCTTTTTCCTTCCATGAGCAGTACAATCATTGAGTTCATCTAGCCTCAATCTTCAGGGAGCCAATGGAGCAACAAGATGGAAAGATCCTGGGTCCCCACTCCCACCCACTCATGATTTCCTATTACAGCAGAGAAACAAACATCTGTCTGATTTGAGCTGCTCAGTTCTGGGACCTCTTTGTCACAGCAGTGTAACTGGAAGCCCACTAACACAGGCAGAGTTTGGTGTCCAACTATCAGTCTATCACATGTGGAAGAAGCAAACTGGTTGGGGACGGGGTGAGCAGAGGGGTCCACCATGGGACCAGTAGGGAGGCATGAAGGTCAGAGTCCAGCTCAATTAAAGGAACAACTTTCTCCTGGCCAGAGTTGAGTGGAGTCAGTGGCCTATGAGCTCCCTGTCAACAGAAAAATTCAAGCAGATGATGAAGAATCACTTAGCCGGATGGTGGTGGGCAAGTTTCAAGGTTTAGGTGCTACCTGGCTAGCTGCCAATGGAAGAAAATGGTGCCACAACATCCAAAAAAAGAATAAGAACACAGCATGACACCTTACAGCTCATGAAGAATTCCCACCTTCACCTCTGAAAGGACCCACGACCTTCCAGGGTTCTGGATGACCAAGAGGGCAGAGGGACCACAGGACAGGTCAAGGTCCGTTTGGGGGGGCGGGCAGCATCCAGGAGGTGGCCTGGGATGGCAGGAGGTGTGAGAGGGAGATCGGCACAGATCAGTACCCTGAGGGCAGGAACTGAGATTCTAGTTGCAGGGCGGCCTCACACTCTCTGAGCCTCAGGCAGCTCTTCCCCTTCTTTGCTGGGTCTCAGTTTCCCTGCCTGTAACTTGAGCAAGTGGTCTTTTTGCCTAAACTACTTCTGAGGGGCTTCCAACTGCCCCCAACATCTTCACCCCATTCTATCCTCCATGGTCAGAAAAAGAGCAGCAGTGGCTATGTGAATCACAGCAGGCCAGGCTGGTGAGAATCAACTTCCCAGGGCTCCGTCACCCCCTGGGGGAACTGATAAAACTCAGCTTCCAAGCTTGTAAAACCCAGCAGCTCCTGGCTCAGAGGTGAAAAAAACTCTCAGCAGCCACAACAAAATCTCCATTGACTGCAGGGGATGCAAGCCTGAGGGCAGCTGAGGGGCAGCAGGGGCAGCTGCAGACTAGAGAAAGTGTGGAGAGGAAGGACCGCAGGGCCTCTGCTCTCCTCTAATGCCCCACCTGTCTGCCCTAGAAAACCCAGCTCACAGGTTCTAGAAGCTGGAAAATGGGAGCCGTGAGTCTGCCCAGGGCCCCCACGAGCTAACAGTGAAGCTCCAAGGGAAAGGCTCTGGCCAGAAGTCAGGAAACTTGGGGTCCAGTCCTGCCTGCAATGCTATGGGGGAATCTCAACACCTGCCATGTGGCCCTTCTAACAAACTGACCTTCTCAGAGCCGAGATTCTCTCATTTGTAAGAATGGGGTGATAATAAACACCACGTGGAGTCAGCCAAGAGGTGAACAGAAACACTCTTTAAATCCTGCAGCATGCTGGGCAGAAGGACAGGGCTGGAATTACTCCAGCAGTGGGGACCGGATAGGGACAGCAACACTCCCCACACGCTCTCAGTATGAGGGGAAGGCCGAGGGGTATGGGCCGAGGCCCTGAGCCCACCCGGTGCTGACGACAGGCCCTGGCTGCTGGTTTTCAGTTGCCGGAGGCGCAGATAACAATTAGCCAGGCAGTGCTAGGCGCCAGTTGACAGCCCCCATTTGTCCCCCCTTGTCTCCGCACCCAATCTGCCTGCAATCAGGCCCCTGAATTATTTATTCTGTTGTTTGTTTAAAGATACGTAGCCTGCCAGTGACAGAGTGAAAAATGTCCCTGTTCCACAGGAGTGACACCTTTCCACTCCTCCTGCTCACACCCCCACCGTCCGGCTGCCCCCAGAATTAATCACCTGGCTCCTGCCCGATGCCTCCATGGCCTCTGTTGTCACTGAGCTGAGAGACAGTGGGGGCACAGGGTGCTGGCCACTGGCCTTCACATAGGAGGTAGGGAGAGGGGCTCCCTAACTTCCCTACCATGAAAGCCCCTAAGATTTTCAGGGGGGAGGATGCCAAGGCCTGCAGGGGGTCTGGTGACCGCAGACTCCTCGGTCCCTCCTAACCCCAGAGCAGCTGGAAGTGAGCCCCGTGGGGGCTGCTCCACAGCCTGGAGGCCCCCAGGCTCCTCTGGGCAGGAAGCAGGGGCCTGGGGATACGGGGTCTCCCTCCCCAGGCCTCCACACCCCTCCTTCTCTGGCAGGAGTGGGTAATTGTCCCATGTTCCCAGGTGACTGGCTGGAGCAGAGGCAGAGGACCAGTACTGAGCCATCAGAGCTCTCTGTGAGGGCCCCACCCTTTATGGGGCCCTCTGCCCTGTCACAGCACCCATGGTGTCACCCTTTGAGGTCCGGGTGTCACCTCCGGGAGAGGCTAATATCCACTAACTCTCAGGAGCATTGGGGAAAAGTGCATCTGACAGACCTGCTCCTGCATGCAGCAGAGAGGGGGCCTGGAGGGAACAGGACCTGGGACCTGAGAAGGGAGGTCTCCACGGGAAGGAGGAAAACTGAAGCAGGGACGGGGTCCCCAGTCAGGCAGAAAGGCCTGGTCAGGGCTTCAGCTGGGGTTTCTGGACATCCAGGTAGACATGGAAGGCCAAAGGTAGGAGTCGCATGGGCCTCTCTGTTCCTTCCCTGCTCTGTATGGGGGCCAGCATGACACCTGAAGGGAACCCCAGAGTCGTAGGTGGGGAGAAGCTGGTGTTCTAGGGGGAGGAGGAGAACTGGAAAGAACCAGAGGTCACAGGGCAGGGAAAGGGAACACACAGGCATAAGAGGTGTTGATCAGAGAGGAGAGGGTGTCAGAAGCTGGTATACGCTCCACCACAGAGGAGCACAGGCTAGATCTCTGAGGAAGAGGGAAGTTGGCAAAGATGGTGGCACTGCTCTGTAAGCAGCCTGAAGGGACCTGTTCTGGCCAGCTCCAGACTGCAGGCCTGCCCCTCAGCCGCCGAGGTCCCTGCCTGGTGCCCTCCCCCACCACAAAGCATGACCCTCTCCTGCTGGGTCTCCTCAGACAGTGCCCCAGACAGGCGGCTACCTGAGCACCACTAGGCAGTTCTGTAGGTCCCTCTGCCTCACCCTGCCCTCACTCACCGGTCCTGGCCAGTTCATGTCCTGGGTCCCCATTGCTCAGGTGCCTGCTAGGGGGTGGCCGAACAAAGCCAAGCTGGGTGTTACAGCTGCCCAGGGCCACTCCCACCCCATCAGGTTACCAAAGGCCAGTGTGCAGGGCCCCTGGGACGACCCCTTCTCCCAGAGGAGCTGAAAGGGCACAGGTGGAGACCCGTGCCCCAGCACAGGGAAATCCTGGGGTCCCGCTCACCCTCAGGGCCCAGGCGCCCCCTGGTGGCCTGCCTTGGGGTGGGGCACAGATCCCTGGAAGGGTGCTGCTAGGGCACAGGCTGGGGAAACCTTCAGGTTCTCTCCAGGCCACCAGGAGGGGCAGGACAGAACGGGCTCTAATGCAGTGCCTCAGGGCTCTCCCTGAGAGGCTGGCTCCCACCTGTAGCCTCAGGGTTCCCCCAGCGTCCTCCACCGCCTCCCCAGGATGGGGCATCGGGGTAGGGAGCGGCGGGGTGGGGCAGGAGCTCAGCCGACCTGCTGCAAAAGGAGCGGGGCCTGGGGCCTGAGGGGGCGGAACGGGACCAGGCACTCACCTGGGGCCTCGAGGTTCTCGCAGAGCTCAGACTTGGCCTCGCCGTTGGGCCGGAAGTTGCCCTTCTGCGTGAACTTGTTGGACATGGTGGCCGCCGTGACCACGGCTTTGAGGCTGCGCTTGCGCTTGGGCACGTTCTGCTCCGGGTGGAAGAGGATGATGTAGACCTTGGGCATGTAGAGCATTCCCAGGGATACCGAGGCGCTCAGACTCACCGAGACGGTCAGCGTCGTCGTCTGGATGTACAGCTGGCGGAGGGCAGGGCGGCATCAGAGCAGGCTCCACCCCGTGTGAGCCCTGACCTCCGCCAGTTCCCACCCAGAGACGCACCTGGGGACCCCACCCTGCATCCCGCTGCCTTCAGGCAGAAGGAAGTCGTGGCTTGGAGCTGGGACTGCAGACCAGGGTTTCTGCATTCAAATCTTGGCTCATTACTTCCAGCTGTGTGATATCGGACACGTCACGTCCTTGTGCCTCAGTTTCCTCATGTATAACATGGGCATGATAATGATAGTACTTACCTCCTACGGATGTTGTGAGAATTAAGTGACTTAATAAATGTTTTAAAAGTGTGGAAAACATCTGGCACATGGTAAGTGCCAATTCAGGTTACTACTGTTATTTGCTATGTGGAGAAGGCGTGCCTGAGGAGAGGCTCTCAGGAGACCACAGCCGGCCCTTCTCAGGGCTGAGGACGAGAGGAGCACCCCTTGGTGCTTTGGAACAACACCCAGTGGCCACGTCACAGCCCCTCAGACCAGGCCCGCATTCAATGACTGCCCCCCAACGGTCCCCAGTGCAGAGCACAGGATCCCCGGCACCCATCGCAATATGGTGGTGGCAGCAGTCAGAGCTCATTTCATGCTCGCTCACCAGCACTAACGGTGACAGATGTTTAGCAAAATGAAAGCCCATTAATCTGGGTGTCGGATAATCCATTTTACAATAGTAGGGCCTTCCAGGCAGGGCTCGGCAATTCCCACTGTCCCTGTCTGGGATTCCCCTCCCTGCCTCTCCCTTCCTCCAGGTCCTCCAGGCCTCAGCCGCCCCTCTGAACCTCCTCAGCCAAGGTGGGACCAAAGGAGACCCAGGCTAGGCCTCCTGGGTCTGGGCACGAAGGAAGCAGGAAATGCTCTTCCCCAAATCTGCTTTCTGGGCCTGGGTCCTGCCCTGGTACGTGGCTGATGTGCCACCTCCTCCAGGAAGCCTCTCCTGACCCCCAGCTCTATGGGCCCCCATGATACCCTTCATTTCTTCTACCCAGACCGGCAGCGTGGACACAGGTCTGGACTTGTTTCCTCAAGGCAGAGGGGCCCTGGCCTCATCTGGCAGTACCCCCCGTGTAGGGACCAGGTCTTCCTCTTCTTATATTCCTCCCTGTCCCTTGCACGCCCCTCCATAAATGCCTCATGACACTGGATGAGATGACCTTCATTTCCAGTACCCTGTCCTGGGTTTCCTACCTTTGGGAGAGGGACTGGAGAAGCTGTAGGGCCTAAAAGGAGAATCCTGCCCTTCTGTGGGCCTCAGTTTTTCCCTCAGTGTAATGGGATGAAAGCAGCTACCTTACCTAAACCATGAGGGTACCCCAAGCACAGACTGTGAAGCCATGTGAAACTTGCTTTTAGTGTGACTGCAGGCACTGAGGTGAAACTGAGGAGAAGAGACATGGGGGACACGGAGGCATGACCGGACAGCCATGATGTGCCCAAGCCAAGGCGCTGACACTCCTCAAAGTGCAGCCTCCAGGCTGGCGTGGCCCAGGTCAGGCAGAGCTCTGAGGGGAAGGAGGCCGAGAGCGGCCACTGGTTCAGGAAAATGTCACAGGCCCAGGGGAAATGAAAGCCTGTCCCCCAGTGAGCACGCGCCCCTCCAGACAGAGACAGGCCTCCATCCTCAGACACCACTTAACTCTCACCCCTGGGCATGGAGCTCTCCTGGACGGAAAGGTCATGACCAGCCAGCGGGGGCATGCTGGACACCTCTCCCGCCCGAGATGGGGCTGGTGGCCAGAGTGAGAGGGCAGGAACAGGTTCCAGAGCAAACAGACGCCTGGGGAATATCGTAGAGTCTCGGGCTAATGGAGAAGAGGCTTGTCATCTGGGTCTTCACCATGGGACTGGGAGTTCCCTGGGGACAAGGTGTGTCTCCCTCTCCCTCATTACATCAGAGTTCCTGAGGGCAGGGCTGGCTCTCCTCTCACACTGGGGGTTCTTGGGAATAGGGGTTGTGTTCCAGGTGAGACACTCATCTTAGACCCTTTGCCTGCTCCCTGTTGATGGGTGGAGTGCAATTGGGCCCACATGGAGTTGGCGGGACCAGGTATAGAGGCCCTTGTCTGGGCAGAGGAACACTTGCAGGGGACACAGTTCTATGTTGAGGGTCAGTGTCCTGGGTTCCAGATTCTACTCTGCCCTAGCCCACTGTGGGATGTTAACAAGTTTCCTCCCCTTTGGGCACCAGACGCCCCTCCATGAACACAGGCAGGGCCAGCGCTGAGAGCACAACCTGTGCACTCACCCAGGGGCCTGTGCCTAGCTCTCGGTTTAAGGTCCTGCTGCCACCATATTGAATTGTGGATAATTTCTGAACAGTGCGCTCTGCGTTTCCATTTTGTGCTGGGCACTGAAAATTACATAGTCAACTCTGAACACATGGGCACAGTCATTGGTGTTCTGTTCTATTTTGTTTTTCAGCCTAGGAGCCTTTCTGCAAACAAAATTCAAGGGATATAAACAGATCAAAACCCTCCCTCCCAGCACGGGCCCTGGGGGCTCCTCTAGCCATCCCCAGCTGGGAGGTAGGCCCTGTACACAGCAGAAGCGGGGGCCCTGTACACCGGCAGTTCCGATCCTTGCCCCAGGGAGTGGAATTTGAGCCCTACCATGGGAACCTGCCTCTGGCTCAGACATTGTTCCTGGAGCCCTACTCTGTGAAGGCACACATGGCCACCAGGAGGTGGTAGCAGGTTAACCCTTATCAGAGAAACAGTGGTCTAGACCCCAGCAGGCACTCCTGAGGGGCTGAACCCAGGCACCAAGAAGGTCTTAAAGGGAAGCAGAGTGAGAGGCGGCCTTCGGGCTACGATCTCCCCTCCTCTCCCACCCACCCGCCTCTTAGCCCGCTGGTGCCTGAACTCCCACCATCCCTGCTCCCCTGTGTGGATGGGCCCTCGCTGCACTCTGTCCTCCGTGAGGAATCCTGCATTCAACTTCACTAGTCATGTGCTCCCCACACTGAAGGAGCTTGTCGGAGCTGAGTTGGATGCGGGAGGGCAGAGGACACCTGGGGTGAGGAAAGGGCACAGGAAGGAGCAGCCGTAGATGTGGATGATGAATTTCCTGCTTTCGTGCTAGGCCTGGGGGTACAGGGTTTGAGGGGCCCCGGTGGGGGCACCAAGGAGCTCTGCCTGCCTTGTGCTTCTGCAGGCTGACCCTGATAGGAACCGAGATCCTCCGAATCTGTACAAACCAGACAGATAAACTTCCCCACACCCTGATTACCTCTGCAGCCACATCCCGCCCAAGCATGACTGAGCAGTAACCCCACGTAGTGGAGAAAGCCCGCTCAGTGTAATGCCAAATGGCTGCGGTGTTAAGCCCTGGAAATCCGGGCTAAGGCTGGGAAATCCAGCCGCCTGCTCACCAGAGCGGCACAGACAGCTTCACTCTGTGCCAGCACCTGAACCCTCGGGGAGTGTGCAAGTGCGTGTGTGCATACATGCATGCCTGCTCACACACACACATCAACATACACATGCGTACCTGCACTGACACACACACCTGACCTCACAGCTGCACACTTACATCTGACTCAGCTGGGCTCAAACACACACATACACCTTCACACATGGGCACATATACATAGACACAAATGTACTTACACACATCTACCTGCACACACTCACTACCATTTGCACTCACACATCTGCACACTGTGTGCACACTCCTGGGCACATATACTCAACCTACACATCCATACACACACCAGCAGCTACATACCCCTCAGCACACCCATCAACCCATCCCCACTCAATCTGCATGCACATGGGCACACACCCGTGCACACACACGCCACACATGCACCACTGAGCATGTACATGCACAAAAAGGCACACACACGTCTAGACACACACACCTCTGCAGGCACACCACAACTCCTGACAACAGCCACACCCCGCTTGATCTACATGCAAACACACACACTTAGCAGCCAGACCTGCAGCTTGCACTGGGACATCTTGCAACTCGGCATGACATGGTCCAGACACAGCCCCAGGTTGCCTGAGTCTCTAAGAAGCCTGGTAGCCTGAACTGCAGGAACTTCAGAGCACATCTCCTCTACCCCCTCCCATTCAGAGGCCCAGAGTGGGAGAGGTACATGTCCGATGTCCTGGGACACCAGGGAGAGAGCACACTGGTGTGAGGCCAGCCTGTCATATGACCTGGGACAAGTCCCTGTCCCTCTCTGGGCCTATGAACTGATCATCTCAGGGACTCCCTTCATCATCATGGCTGGCTGGGGAAGCCTCCTAAAAAGGCAGGAATCAGAGGCTGGTAGGTCACCTGGAGAGATTGCAGAGGGTAGGGAGGCTGAGTTGGGGGGCTGGGCTGCAACATCTGGAGACCAGAGGCCCTGATATCCTGGGATGACAAGGGACCCCTCTGGGGAGTGGGCTGCTGGAAGGCAGCCAGGGGGAATTATGGCAAGGTGGAGGGAGGGGCTTAACCATCATGTGTGGGCCTCCCAGCCAGGTACTTTTACTCCCTGAGGAGGTGTGGGAAGGGGCCTCCTGGTATTGTTGAGGGTAATTTCTCAAGCTGCCAGCTTCCTGGAGTATGGGATGGCCTCCCCACTGGCTCCATGGGGCCCATGAGCACTGAGCGGTGTGAAGGCCTCTGCCTGCACCTGCACTCAGCAGGGAGGGCCTCCCACAGCAGGCCTGGTGGAGGCCAGAGACCCAGCTCACAGCACGGGTCGGGCGCCGTGGCTGCATGGCAGCTGCTTGGCTCAGACATGCAAGGTGGGATCCTCCTGCTGAAGCAGGCCCGGTGTCAGATCTCAGATCTTAGGACACTCACTGCCAGCCCCAAGGTCTACCTCTTAGGGCCCCCCACAGGACCCCTATTGGAAGATGACCCTTGAGGAGCTGTTGGAAAAGAGGTGGGCACCTACCAAGGAAGTCCCAGGGCGTGAGGTATCCCAGAGCTGCAGGGGGGGAAGGGTGTGCTCAGGATAAGGGGGGTGCTCCTAAGTTAGACAAAGTGGGGTCAAGTCCAGCTGTGCCACCAAGGCAAGTCACTCCCCCTCTCTGTGCCCCTGTGTCCTCATCTGTAAGCAGGAGATGATGAGACCTCACCAGCTGCCATGGGGCCTAACAGCCATTAGGTGAAGTGTCTCCACATGACAAGCACCCCATCCCATGGCAGCTTTGGCAGCTGCCTCACTGAAAACTAGGCATCCCTGGGAGTTCAGACTGGTGCTCACAGCTCCCCTCTCCTCCCCTCCCCTCTCCTCCCCTCCCCTCTCCTCCCCTCCCCTCTCCTCCCCTCTCCTCTCCTTTCCTTTTCTTAGATGGAGTCTCACTCTGTCACCCAGGCTGGAGTGCAGTGTCGCAATCTCAGCTTACTGCAACCTCTGTCTCCCAAGTTCAAGCATTTCTCCTGCCTCAGCCTCCTGAATAGCCTGAACTACAAGCATAAGCCACCCCGCCTGGCTACTTTTTTGTATTTTTACTAGAGACAGGGTTTCACCATGTTGGTCAGGCTGATCTCGAACTCCTGACCTCAAGTGATCCACCCGCCTCAGCCTCCCAAAGTGCTGGGATTACAGGCATGAGCCACCATGCCCAGCCATGGGCTCACAGCTTTAGATGTCAGGCTCAAGCTGACGACTCCGCAGATATGTCTCCAGCCCAGAACTTGCCCCTGAACTCCAGACTCCTATATTCAACCACTGACTTGGCAGCTGCATTTGGATGTCTAAAGAACATCCCAAACTTAGCACGTCCAAAGGACCCCTTTTCCTGCCCCTCACAGGCTCCTCTCATTGTCTTCCCTTCCTTAGCATGGGAAACTCCTTCCTTCCTGATTGCTCAGGCCTCAAAGCATGGTGTTCTCCTTGACTCTCTCCTGGTCTCCCACCCCATGTGCCATCCATTGGAAACCTGGCCAGCCAGTCTCCAGACAAGCCCAGACTCCCCCACTCCCCACTGCATCTGCTGGGGACACCCTCTCCTGCAGAGCATGACAGGGACCTTCTCACAGCTGCTCTTGGCAGCCAGGGGGTCCTTTTCAACCTACATCAGATAGCACCCTCACCTGCTCAGAAGCCTGCAGCAGCCTCTCTTCTCACTCGTGGTAAAAGCCAATGTTATTGCCACCATCTGGCCTGTCACCTCTCTGATCTCGTTCCCCACTCCTCTGGCTTCCTCAGCTCCACACTCCTTACACTGTATTAACTGTTTGTGCACCCATTGTGTCATGTGATTGTGACAATACCTGGAAGGACTGCAGGGAAAGGGACATGGCCCCAATTTACTGATGAAGAAACTGAGGCTAGGGTGGCTAACTGACTTGCCCAGATCCCACACTTATACATGGAGCTCAGGCCAAGACCTGGGTTCCTTGGTTCACCTTGATGCCCCTGGCTTCAGTGACTCCCAGTCCTTCAAGATAAAACCCCCGAGTCACTCAGCCAGCACCAGGACTGGGATGTGAGCCAAGCATACAGGTCTCTTGGGGTGTGCCCAGGTCCTCAGAACAGGCCAACAGGAGGCAGAGGTAGCCACTCTGCAACTCCAGCCAAGGGAAGGAAAGGCCCTCTGCCAGCCCTTAGTCTTTGGGCTCCCAGGGCAGCTTGAGGCTGGGGAGAGGGGAAGGGTCCCATGGGGATCCTGCGAAGGATAGATGGAGGAGGGAGAAGAGAGGAGTGAACCAAAAGGAAGACAGGGTTGAGTAGCGAGAGAGGTAAGAGAAAGGAATCTAGAAAAGAATGAAGAGTGAAGGAGGGTACGGCATCCCAGGCTGATAGAGAGAGGAGGGGAAGGGGTGATGGCATCCCAGGTTAATAGAGAGACGAGGGGAAGGGGTGAGAGAATTGGGGGAGGAACGAAGGGAAGGAGATGGGGTAGGGGCAGCAGGGATGGAGAGACAGGGAGACAGAGGAGGAGGGGAGAAGGAGAACAGGGGGAGGATGGAAAGAGGGAGTGAAGTGGGGCTGAAGGAGAAGAGAAAAAAGGAGATACGAGACAGAGAGAAAGGGGGAGAGAGAAGAGGGAGAGGGACAAGAACAGAGAAAGACGAGAGAAAACCCAGAACCCAGAGAGAAAACTTGCAACTGGGAGAGAAGTCAGAATGAGGCATGAAAGAAGGCATTTCTGGAGCAGGGGAGAGGCCAGCCAGCCTCAGGAGGTTGTCCCCTGCTCACTGCCCTCACCCACCCACTGTCCACCCCCGGCCCCCACCACTCACCTTGTCGGCTGACTGCGAGGTGCCAAAGAAGATGGGGATGAAAGCCAGCCAGACGATGCAGGTGGTGTACATGGTGAAGCCAATGGGCTTGGCCTCGTTGAAGGTCTCGGGCACGCCGCGTGTCTTGATAGCATACACGGTGCATGTGACCATGAGCAGCATGCTGTAGCCCAGAAGGCAGATGAGCGACAGGTCTGAGATGTCGCACTTGAGCACACCCCTGGCGAAGCGGGGGTCCAGCGTCCGCTGGTCCTGGAAGTCCACCACCGAGTGGGAGGGGTCCACCACAAACCACACACAGATGCCCAGCAGCTGCAGCGAGATGAGACTGAAGGTGATGGCCAGCTGCGAGGCGGGGCTGATGAAGCGTGGGGCACTGACTGAGCGCTTGCCCTGCTCGAAGATGCGGTAGATGCGGTTGGTCTTGGTGAGCAGGGCCGCGTAGCTGATGCTCATCCCTAGTCCCAGGAAGATTCGGCGCAGCGAGCAGGTGCCGAGGTCGGGCTCGGCGATCATGAGGAAGGTGGTGGCGTAGCACAGGAAGATGCCCGCCAGCAGCACGTAGCTCAGTTCACGGCCCGAGGCCTTGACGATGGGCGTGTCATTGTAGCGTACAAAGGTGATCACCACAAACAACGTGGCAGCGATGCCCACCACGGCCAGGAAGAGGGGCAGCACTGCCCAGGGCGAGTCCCACTCAAGCTTGATGATGGGGATGGGCCGGCAGCCCGTGCGGTTCTCCGTGGGCCGCATGTCGTAGGGACACGTCTTACAGGTGTAGCGGTCCACCTGGTACTGGTACCCTGTGCAAGGCTCGCAGTGCCAGCAGCAAGGCATGCCCTTCACTGTCTTCTTCCGCTCACCTGGTTGGCAGGGCAGGCTGCAGATGGAGCGGGGCAGCTGCTGCCCGCTCCCCGGCCAGTGCATCCGCTCTATCTGGCAATGACAGTACCGTAGAGCAGGCCTCAGAACATGCCACCCTGCGCCTGGGACCATCCTAGTGGGTGGTGGCACCTTGTAGCCCCACACTCAAATCACCCAGCTAGTTGGCTAAAAGTTCAGCTGCCCGGACCCCACGGGGACATACTGAATCTAACAGCTGGAGTTAAACAAGGTCTCTGGCATAACTCAAACATAATTGACCTACAGGGAATCCTGATTGAACCCGAAACTCTCAAGATTCATACGAAGAAACTGAGCCCAGAAAGCAGTAGTGACAACCTGGGGTCACAGGAAACAACAGTGGCAGAGCAGAGAGAACCCAGGGGTCCTGACTCTTAGCCCCTAAGGCCTTGCTACTCACAGTGGTCCCAGGGCGGCAGCGGCAGCCTCACCCAGCAGCTTGTTGGAAAGGCAAATTGCAGCCCCATCCCATACCTACTAACTCAGAATCTGAGTTGCAGCAAGACCCCCCAGATGATTCCTGTGCACAATGGAGTGGAAGATGTGCTGCCCTACGGCCCAGCCCAAGGCACCTCTGCCAAACAGCACATGGAGCTGGATTTAGTAGGGAGCAACGAAGAAAAGTTTAATCAGAGGATACTTAATGTGTGCTCAGGGGTTAGCATTTCTTTACATCTTGCTCTAAATCAGTGCTACGCACAGTTACATGTCCCTGAAGACACAATGGCTGTGAGCAACAGAGCCACATGAGTGTTGTCACACGCTACTGAATATGCTACAATATTCTGGAAAGTGAGAGTCCCAAAAGAGTCTCAGGCATTGGGCAAAGGGACGTGACTACACCTGGGAGCTGTATCCAAAGCAACTGTTCTAAATAAAGGATCTCTTAGGAAGAGCTCACTCTCAGAGCACAGCAAGCCTGACTAGATTGGTGCATTTGCACTGGGTGCTATCCTGATAAAGTGTAACCAGCTGGTAGAGGTGTGGGGAGGGCTTTAGAATAAAGGAAAAGGGGCCAGGCACGGTAGCTCAGGCCTGTAATCCCAGCACTTTGGGAGGGCAAGGCGGGCGGATCACGAGGTCAAGAGATCAAGACCAGCCTGGCCAACACAGTGATACCCCGTCTCTTCTGAAAATACAAAAATTAGCGGAGTGTGATGGCATGCACCTGTAATCCCAGCTACTTGGGAGGCTGAGGCAGGAGAATTGCTTGAACCTGGGAGGTGGAGGTCTCAGTGAGCCGAGATCACGCCACTGCACTCCAGCCTGGCGACAGAGCAAGATTCTGTCTCAAAATAAATAAAATTTTAAAAAGTAAAAAAAAAGAATAAAGGAAAAGGATAAGGTGGGGTGGGCAGGGATGCCTCGTTGCAAGGTAGGAAGAAAATCTCAAGGGAGAAGGTTGTCCTGTGGTTCTGGGCATGACAGGATGTGGATTACCTCAGAAGCCAAAGGGCACAGAGCAAGGACAAGTGCAACCTGTCCTGCAGGAATGTCGAGGTGGGACGGTCCCTGTGCACTGCAGCTGCATAACTGCAGGGGAAAGACCCTTCCCCACAGGACACAGGGCGATGATGAGTGTTCCGGAAAACTCTGTGGTTCCAACGGAAAGAGCAGTGACTGAGGTGAAGTCCTGGGATCACAGTTCTGTTGCTATCTGGCTATGTGTCCTTGAGCAAATGGCTTCTCCTCTCTGAGCCTTTGTTTTCTCATCTGATCCAATGAAAGCAGATATGAAGCTACTTTGTCCTTTGTTACTTGGAGTGACCTCCATTTAGAAGTCATAATGGATACACTTTTTAATATTTCACTAGAATGTCAGCTCCATGAGGGCAGGGGGGCATTGTGTTAATTTCCCTGCTGTGTCTCCAGCCCTCAGCATAGGCTGACACATAGTAGAGGCCCAGCAGGTCTCTGTGGAATCTATGAAAGAATAACCGTGCAGGCAAAAAGGCCCAGGGTACCAGTGACGCGAGGCCGCCACACTCTCAGACCCTGAAGGAGGACAGTGGCCAGGTAGGTGGTTACAGCTACCTTGCCTGCTCTGTGGCCCTCACAGCACAGCCCAAACTGAGCCACTCACGGAGAAAGTGGGGAAGGTTGATGGTTAAAGTCCAACCCCATCTCCCTCCCCCCACCACCTCAGCTCTGTCCGGACCTTACGGGTGAGGAGATCTAAGAGGGCATTGTGAGCTGCATCAGAATGGGCCATGAAGATGGTCCGGCCGGTGGAGGAGCCTCGTATTCCTGCGGAGGGGACTTTCAGGGGAAGGGCCCACTGCCACCCACACATGCCCAGTCCCTGCCTGCCACCTTCAGTTAGGACATCTGGAAAACAGGGATAACTGCCTGCCTCACAGAGCTGTCATCCTCACAGCAAGGGGATGTGTTTAGAGCAGCAGCTGGGACACAGCAGGTACTCGGTAAATGCTAGCTGCTGCCGCTAGTGAGTTCCAGTCCCCGGGCCCTGTGCTCTGCCCACTGCACCAAAACAAGACAGGCACATCGATTTGGTGTTGTCCCACTTTGCCAAGAGCTCCTCATACCCCATTGTGCCCATCTCTCTCCACTCAGCAATCCAAGGAGCCTCATTTAGGAACTGCCACACGGTGTGGCCTTAGGAGAGTCCTTCTGCCTCCCCAGGGTTGGGTTTCCTGAGAGATTTCCTCTGACTTAGAAGATGGTTGGGCTAAATGAGATGCAGGCCAAGAGTGCTTTGAAGAGCAGAGCACGAGGGGTTCCTCGATGGAAGAGATTATGACAAGAGGAGACAGCGGGGCCTCAATGCAACACCCACAGGATCCCAGGACAAGGAGGGCGGAGGCCAGATGAGGACCTGTCTCTGAGTCTCTCCAGTCTATCCACGGGGTCACAGTGGGCCCACTCCGGTTATGGCTCATCCCTTCCCCTTGCAAGGTACAGACCAAGTCCACAAGCACTTTGTTGGGGAACAAACCAAAGGTCCTTTCTCTCCGAAAACACTACTCTGTTTCACTGCTGGGATACTGAGGGCCCGAAAGGGAAAGTCACCACATCCCTGGGACAGTCCATGAGCTAGGGAAGTGTAGCTAAGAGGACCTAGAAAAATGGCTGCCTTCTATCGTGCTTTGATGGGGCTGGGGAACTGGCAACTGGCTCACTACCCACCAGCCAGTGCCACAAATCCCACCGTTTGACCTGGGTCGTTTGCCCTAAGACTTCCTCTTCTGTCCAAATGCAGCCCTCCTCCTCCTCACCTTATTTCCCCATGCCCCCCATCACTCCCCACCCACCCAAAAAGTCTTTGAGCCATTTGACTCTGGTGTGGATTCTTCGATCCAGAGTTCCCCCATCCCCTCCTCAGTGGGTCCCAGGCAAGACGGCCCCAGGCTAAGGGAGGGCGCAGGGACCGGAATAGCAGCAGAACTCCGACTGCCCTGTCTTCCATTTCAGGGTGGGGGCCTCAGAACCGCTGAGGTCTGGGAGGGGGCCCTGGGAAGGACGCCCCAGCCTGGCAGCAGCAGTCCTGGAGGTCAGGGCTAATCAGTGGCAGCCTCCCCTTGGGCCCCCCTCCCAGGGGCTGGAACTGCGAGAGTGACTCTCCACCCACTCCCTGCCCTCCCACTTACTCTAAGGTGCAGGTGGTCAGTCCAGGAGCCGATGACCTTGTACTCGGCAGAGTCATTGCGCAGCTGGTATTGGTAGATGTCATAGCGCCCAGGTGCATCTCCATTCTCATTGAAGGTCACAGGGTTCCCTGCGATGCCTGTAAGGGTAGGTGGGTATCTTTGCAGAGCCTTTACCCAGAGGCAGGGCGGATGATGAGCCTGGGGCAGAGACTTCTCTGACTCACCCCTTCATGGAACATCCTGGGAGATTTCACCTCTTGGAAACATCAGGAGAGGCCTCCCATTCCCACCCCACAGAGCCTAAGGGCCCCTCCCCTCGGGCATGGCCCAGGATACCCAGGGTCAGGCATGGTTCGCACCACGCCCCCACCTGAGAAGTTGACGTTTCGGATGTACTTAAGCAGCTGGGTGCCATCTACGGGGTCCATGCGTGGGCAGAGCCCCACGCGGCCAGGACACAGGTCACGGTGCATGGCGTGCAGCGCGTGGCCCATGGCGTACACGGCGTCAATCACAAACTGCACCTTCCCCTCCTGCTCATAAGCTGAATCCTGCCCAATTCGCTCACGGTCTGCAATGAAACACCAGGAACAGGGACACTCGTGAGGCCCACTGTCCTTACAGTGGTGTCATGGGAGCCAGACCACCCTCTGGCACCTGGAGAGGTGGCACAGCCCATCTGTGCACGGCCAGGCCTCCTGACTCCCAGCCCAGTGCTCTGTCACTCAGGAGATGGCCCTGTGGAGGTGCCTGGAGATAGGCCCAGGGGTGTAATGGGAGAGTCCACCGGCCTGGACACTGTGCCACTGATGCCTGTGCCACCCAAGGTCCCAGGATATCCAGGGCAGACTCCCTTGTCACCTGTCACCCTGGAAGGCAGCATCCCAGAGGTCTCCCTGTGACTGTGACCCTTGATGCCTTCCCCCAATCCTGGCCTGGGATAATCTTGGGAGTAGCTGCCCCTCTCGAAGTCTGGGAAACATCCAGGAAGTAGCTGTGTCCATCAATGAAGGGGAGTGTCCCTAAAGCCAATCACCCATGGGCGGTTGCTCCAGCCAGAGGACATTGCCCTCACCCCAGGGTATGGGTAGGGAAACTGAGGCCCAGAGAGGCTGAAAGACTGCCCTCAATGGTTTCCAGTCACCCTAGATACGAGAAGTCACCATCACCCCCATCCATCCCTCTTCTACCTCAGGGACAACCCTCCTGTCCCCCAGTGGCAAGGATAAGTGAACTTTGCAAACTGAGAATCCCATCCCCATAGACTCCTCACTGCTAACTGCAATGGCTCCCCAAGGCACCGTGACCTGGGGTCTGACCTCCCATCCTCCTCCCCTCCCCTCCCTGCCCACTGACCTCTGCTCTGGGGCCCTGTGCGGCCTCCTTGGTTGTCCACGTCAGCAAAAAGGGGATCATGATCCCACCTCACAGAGCTGCCGTGAGGCTTCCATGAGATAAGGCACTGAAAACACTTGGCAGCCAGCAGGTGGCTCGTCCATGGTACCCTATGTGCTAAGTGGGCAGAACAGGTGCTTCCAAGAGGGCTATGGAGGTCCCTGGGCTGGAGCAGGTGGGACAACTTTGTGGAGGGGGAGGTGGTTCCTGGCCTGGACCCTGGGTAATCATGATATTAGATAACATATTGAATAACAACAGTAACATTAAGTAAGTAACTTCCACCAGTACCTGCTATGTGTCAGGCATTGTACAGAACTCTTGATGTATATTCACTCATTGATTTCTCACAACAATGCTATGGTATAATCAACTCCATTGTAGAATGAAGAAACTAGCTGTGCATGGTGGCTCACGCCTTTATTCCCAGCACTTTGGGAGAGTGAGGCGGGTGGATCACTTGAGGTCACAGGTTCAAGATCAGCCCGGCCAACACAGTGAAACCCCATCTCTACTCAAAATACCAAAATTAGCTGGGAACATCAGGAGAGGCCTGATGGGAGGTAGCTGTAATCCCTGCTACTCAGGAGGCCGAGGCACGAGGATCACATGAACCCGGGAGGCAGAGGTTGCAGTGAGCTGGGATTGCACCATTGCACTCCAGCCTGAGTGACAGACTGAGACTCCATCTCAAAAAGAAACTGAAGCCCTGAGCACAGAAAAGCTCATCAACATTCCAGGACCATGAAGAGCTGATGTGAACCCATGTACTCCAACTCCAAGCCTGAGCACCACACTCTGCCACACGGGGATGCGGGTGGGCAGGAACATGGGGAGGGGACCGGGGATCCGAAGTGAGGACATGGGGGCAGGACGATGGCTGGGAGGAGGAAGGGGGAGGATGGGCAGAGCTAGGGAAGCCTGGCTTCCCCTCCCAAGACCACAGCCCCTGCATACAGCATGGCCTTCTTCCTCGAGGCCAGGCGAGGAAATTATTCCTCCTATCACTCTACTCCTAGCCCGTGCCTCTCAGCTAGAGGGCACACGCCACACTGCACAGAGGCAATTCCCCAGAGGGCAGCAGGGTGTGCGGCTGCACCTAAGTCCTGCCCCCATAGGCCAGGGTTAAGCTGGGTCCACAGGAGGCAGTGATTCCCCAGGGACTCTAGAGGTTACTGTGTCCAGCCCCCTGCCTTGGACACCCTAGAGGCAGACCCAAGGTACAGGGGATCTCTCTGCCTCTCCCTGAGGTCTGCTGCACCCTCTAATCCCTTCACACCGTCTAATCCCGGCCACGCCAGTGGCTGCACCCGCACAAGGATGTGGTGATGGGGGACAGCTGGCCTGGTCGATCATTAACCCTGCCAGCCAGAACCACATCCCATTTTCAGCCTTGCTCAGGGTAGGTACTCACATATGGCTGAGTGGACAGTAGAAACCATGGAACCACAATGCTAGGGACACCAGGACCACGGGGGTCATCTGCCCCCACAGCCATTTTAAAGACAAGAAAACTGAGGCTGGTGGGGAAGCCCAGGTCACACAGCCAGGGATGACAGGATGGGCACACCCACCTTCCAGACCCCACCCCTGCTCCATCCCAGGCTGCACTTCACTTGGGTCGTGTCTGCCAGCTTTGCTAACCAGCAACACTTTTTCCAGGCCAAGGCACAGACAGACAGGATGAATGCGAAAGACAGCTTCCCCATCCTGCCTTGCCCGAGGCCTCTGATCACAAGGTCACGAGGGCCTAGGGAGAAACAGAATGGACGATCCCATCCCCAAAGGACACAGAGGAGGCTGGGACCGAGTCGCCTGGAAAGACCCTCCCTGGACCCACACTTGCTCCCCACAGGCCCCTAGGCCCTGCTCTCTCCAGCCTGAAGCAGCAGAAAAACTACTTGACTCCCCCACAGCTCCCATCACACCCTCATCTCATATGGATGAGAGACTAAATTATTAACCAGGGATGCAGTGGGAGGCTGCGGCCACTGCAGAGAGAAGGCAGCTCTCTCCCAAGGCCAAGGACGCGCCCAGCCATTGGAGGCCAGCTGGATCTCTGGAGAAACACACCTCCCCCACGAGGCTAGCCTCAGCCTCTCCTCAGAGGGTCCCGCTGAAGCATCCACTCCTGGGCCACTCGGGCTCGGGGCCAAGGGCTCTCTCTAGGGTCACGAAGCCATCAGTATGGATGCCAGTGTGGATATCCCGCAGGAGCCCCCTCGCCAGGGAAACCTGCCTCCGCCCAGGCAGCTCTGGGGGAAGGGCTCCGGAGTGCTAGGCCTGGGGTGCTGCCCCTACAGAGCATCCATCCCAGCGCCGTCACAGCAGTGTGGACTTCTAGCAACTTCTCAACTTGCTGTGGCCTCCTGGACTTTATCTCAAGTCTAGCCCCAGTAACATATGGGAAGACTGGGGTGCAGTGAAGTGACCAGGCTGTGAGGATGCCCACCACACACACACACACACACACACAGACACACACACACACAGATATACATACATACACATATATACACAGACACACACAGATAGACACACAGACATACACTGAAATAAACACACACAGATACACACTGAAACACACACACAACACATAGATACACACACATACACACACAGAAACACATGCACACACCACACACTCCTCAACTCTGGCCTCAGATGCCTCAGGCCCTTCCTTTGTGCCCCACAGGAAACTAGGTGACTCCTCTGCAGGGGTCGGAGCATGTAGGGGAGGGGTGGGGGATACTGCAGGAACCACAAACCCTCACTAAACAAGACAGGACGCTCTGGCCTAAATGAGCAGCTGCAGTTGTGCCTGTGCCTCACCCAACCCGGCTCCTCAGCAGGTGACTCTGCAGCCGTGGCTCATGCTCACCCAGAGCCATCGTGCGCCTGGCACCTTGCCTTCCCACAGCTCTGGGAGACAGGCTTCACTGGCCCCCTCACAGGGGAGGTAGCAAGGTTTGCAGGTGGGTGGGTGACATCCCAGAGCCTCACAGGAATCCTGGCACCGAGTAGGTGTTTGACACATACCTGTAGATGGAGCTAGCTGGGAAGTGGTGGAGCTGGGACTTGAACCCAGATCTCTTTGGTTGTCCAAAAGACTCTTCAGTACCCTGAACTGCCCCTCCCCCATTTAGCTGCTGACCTGCCTCCTTTCCCCTGTCCTGGGACCCAGGCCCTGCCCCCATTGTCTGGCCAGGCCTAACCAGGGGTTAAGGACTCCCTGGTCTGCAGGTCTAGAGGAGGAAGGTGGCAGTGGAGGGAAAGGGGTGGGAAAATCCCCTCTCATGGGTAGGCAGGAACCCCGGACCAGGCAGGGGCAACGCAGTTCTGGGAGGAAGCAAGACATGCATTTCTGAGAGCTGTTGGAGGAGACAAATTCCAGACACATGGCAGCAGTGACAGCAGCAACAGTTTGAAGATGTCCTAATTGTGTCCCGGGGCACAGTGAGGCAGAGATGCGTTTGGCTCCGCCATGGGTGACAGTCAGCTGGGGAACCATCCAGGGAGGATTTTCTCCATCAAAACCAGGAAGCGTGGTTACTACGGCGACTGCAGCCTTTGTCTGCAGGTTGTAAATTGTAATTGAAATGAGTTTTCAAGGTTGAAATAATCAGAGTCCTCCTCATCTCCCCCCTCACCTCTCCACAACTCACCCGCCGAGCCACAATCCTCCAGTTCTAGCACTGGTACACATGTGCGTGCACACACATTGCTGAAGCAGCTCCCTCACGCCAGGGTAGACAAAATCCACCACACAGACACAGATATTCACATCCGCATGCATACAGTAGCAAACACACGAACCTTCATGCATTTACACATGTCGACACACACATGCATGCTCTAACACAGGTGCACATATAAATGCTTCCAATACAGCTACAGCTACACATTTAACACGACACTAACACAAACACAAATCTATTCAGATTCACCCACTGGCTTAGGCTGAGAAGTCTCACAAGCAGATGCTGAGGACTTGAGAGCAAGGGTTTTATTGGGGGTGATGCCAGGAAGCATGAGGAGGGGACAGGGAGGTGAGGTGGGGGAGGAAAGTCAACTAATGCCAACATGTGGGGCTCCGTCCTGCTGGGGACCTCCAGGAGACCCTGTAAACTACACCTCAGCGTCGTCCCATTCATGGGGATAAATGCTCCAGCTCCGCCGGTCCTAGGCTGAGGGCTGCTCCCAGAGGCATGAGCCCCATTAGTGCACACTGGGATGGTGAGTGCTGAGGGATACGGCTGAGGCAGTGACAGCTGTGAAACATGTACTCATTCACATGTGCAGTCAAGCATCGATCCATGTCTACACCACACAGCTACACAGATATCAACCTGCATTTACACAGCCTGTCCCCCAGAACTATGGGAAGGTGAGGTGCCAGGCATACCAAGGCTCTGGGTGAGCATGAGCCACAAATATATACCTGCACCCATTTTTGTCTCTTAAGCAAACTTCCAGGGAGTAGGGAGTAAAATAAGGGGGTCCCAGAACCCCTCCAGAGAGGGCTGTCTGGTGTAATGGACCAAACAAACACATATGGCCCTGACTCTCGGTGGGGCCATGGCCCAGCTATATACTCTAGGCCAAGTATAGGAGTGTCCTAGCGCCTCGGTCTCCCAAGTGTGAATTCCAGATAGTAAGACTTACTTTGAGGGGCCGCTGGGAAGACTGAGGAAGATGCAACACCATGTCTCGTGCACAAAAGTCCTCTCTCAGCCTCAGCTCTCCTTTCTTCCCTGACACGCCCCCGCTGGATGACGCTCCACCCCAAAGGCCTCCCCTCCATCCTGTCTGCAGCCTGGCTGGTGCTGGCTCTAGTGCTGACTCTCCCCACCCCTTCCCCACCAACACGCGATGGGCAAGGGATGCCCACCGCATAGACAAACCCAGGTCAGCTCGGCCTAGCCCAACATACGGATGGGGTGGAGAAAGCTGCCCCTCTGTGCTTCCTGAGACATTCAGTTCCTTCTGAGGGTCCCTCAAGTCCTGTTCCGGAATCCAGGCTCACCACCCCACAAGCCCCCAAACTCCCAGACGTCACCAGCCAGGATCTCCCCGGCCCAGAGTCACACGCTTGCTCTTCAGCCCTACACTGCGGTTTTGCCGGTCCCCTCCTCTCGAATTTCCATCCTCATCAAGTCGCCTGCTTTCCAGTCTGGGAATTTGTAACCCACTTGGCTGAGTCTCCTCCATCCCTAGCTCTGTCCCCCACAACTCAGCCTTGGCCCAACACCAACTCCTGCCAGTCCCGGGGAATGATGCACCCAGGTGTTTTGAGGGCTTAGTGGTTGGGCCAAAAGGGATCCCCATCTCAGTGATAAGGAAACCGAGGCTGAGGAGCTGGAGCAGCTTACCCAGAGGGAGGCGACTCCTGACTCCCTCTCAAGTGTTCTTTTACAAGCTCCAAGAGCTCTGTGGTAGCATCACCTGGGGCTCTTCAACCTTGAGCCAGCCACAGGCTCCTTTTGAAGGAAACAGTGCTTACAGACCCTCAAGAATATGACCCCAGCAAGAAAACACTGAGGAGAGAAGCTGAAAGCCTGGCTATGACAGTGAAGCCCAACTGCAAATGCCCACAGCAGCAGAGAAGCCATGTCTCTGAGACTGGGAGAGCTCACTTCGGGATGGCCATCAACATATAATGCAGACTTTAAGAATCCTCACGGCACTCCTGAGTCCCTGAGAATCTGGGCTCAAGAATGTGTCCTCAGATGTCCACAGACCTCGCTCTGAGAAACAGGGTACGAGCCCCAGGGTCTGGTGGGGCCAGCTGGAAACCCCCACTCAGCCCCTTGCTGGGCCTGGCAAGTCACTTAGCATCTCTGAGCTCCAGACCCCTCATCTGTGAAGTAAAGTTCGCACCTGGGACTAGGCAAGGAGAGTCACACCTGGCGCCTGCACAGCCCAGTGCCCAAGAAGGACCAGCTCTCAGCTCCTCCCTGGTTCTGAGGCCAGCACACCTTGGCTGAGAAGCTGGGGCTCAGTCAGCTCTTCCATTCAGGAGGGGCTGGGGCTGGGGGTGGGGGGACTCTGGGGACTGAGTCTCAGGCAAGTGTGGATGAGCTGCCCGGCCCCTGCTAACAACTCCCAACGCAGACATCCCTCTCCCCCATGAGTCAGCCAGCCTCCCTTCAAGCAGCATTTAGCTTTCCCCCTTACTAGGTGACTTGGTTTGGCTCTGTGTCCCGATCCCAAATTTCACCTTGAATTGTAATCCCCACATGTCAGGGGAGGGATTTGGTGGGAGGTGATTGGATCATGAGGGCGGATTTCCCCCATGCTGTTTTCATGATAGTGAGTTCTCAAGAGATCTGATGGTTTAAAAGTGTGGCACTTCCCCTCTCGCCCTCTCTCTCCTGTTCCAGCATGGTAAGCCGCGCTTGCTTCCTCTTCGCCTTCCACCATGATTGTAAGTGTCCTGAGGCCTCCCAGTCACACTTCCTGTACAGCCTGCAGAACTGTGAGTCAATTAAACCTCTTATCTTCATAAATTACCCAGTTTAAGGTAGTTCTTTATAGCAGTGTGAGAACAACTAACACACTATGTCTTTCTCTTTAAGGTAGAAGAGGTCATTTCTCCCATTTAAGCAAACAAACAAATCCCCTCTCTTGACCCGCCTCTCCCCAGCTAGCATCCCCTTTCTCTGTTCCTGCTTACAATGCAGCTCCTCGAAAGAGGTGCCTCTGCTCACTGTCATCAGTTTCTCTCCTCTGTCTCCTGACCAACTCCAGTCTGGCTTTTGCGCCCACCTCTCCAAGGAGACTGCTCTTGTGGAGGTCACAGTCGCCCCCCAGGTAGCTAAGTCCAATGGCCCGGTCCAACCAGTCTCACTTGGCCCCTGGACAGCATGTGATGGAGCCAGTCACTCCTTGCTCCAGTGCTCTCTTTATCGCTGCCGGGACACCACGCTCTGGGCCCTGCTGCCTTCCGGGCTGCCCCTTCTCAGCTTCCATGCTGGCCCCCTTCTCTCGGCCCCCAACACTCCAGCATCCAGGGCTCACTGGGACTTCTTCTCTAGCCACACACACTCCTTGGTGCTCCCAGCCAGCCCCATCTGTAATGTGCCAGCTCCCCAGTCACATGGCCACTCTAGCCTCTCCCTGACTCCAGCGCCTACTCCACAAGGCCACGTGGGTCCCAGGAGGCATCCCACTCTCCACATGGCCTCCACCAAAGCCCTGCCTTCCTTCCCAGCCTGCTCCTCCTCCCGCCCACTCCATCTTAGTGCATGGCAATTTCATCCATCTCCTTGTTCCAGCAAAGAACGCTGAAGCCATCCTTGACTTTCTTTCATCTTTCTCTCTCCTTAAATCCTTCCATAAACACCATGGCCACACTGCAAAGTTTACAAAGAATCCGACCCCTTCTTACCACTTCCACGACCACCACCCGCCCCAGGCCCATCATTCCCACCTGGATTATAGTACCAGCCTCCTAACTGGTCTCCCACTCTGCCCTCGCTCCCAGAGAGGAGTGAGCAGGTAGAAGCCCAGTGATCTCATTAGGACATAGATCAGGTCACGTCAATCCTCTTTCAAACCCTGCAATGGCTTGTCCCATTCTGCATAAAAGACTAAATCCCTACAAACTGCCCGCAAGGCCCACATGATCTGTACCACCTGCCCATCGCTCCCCCCTATTGCTCTCTCTGCTTCAGCCACACTGGCCTCCTCGTTGCTCCCCAGGCTTGCCAGGCAGGAGCCCACCCCAGGGTCTTTGCACTTGCTGTGTGCTGTGCCTGGCATGCCCTTTCCTAGGTCTCCACATGGCTCTCTCTCTCACGGCCTTCAGGTGTTCGCTCTAGGATCACCCTGAAATAGTTCGGATGTTTGTCCCCTCCAAATCTCATGTTGAAATGTGATCCCCAGTGTTGAAGGTGGGGCCTGGTGGGATGTGTTTGAGTCACGGGGGTGGATTCCTCATGAGTGGCTGGATGCCCTCCTCATGGTAATGAGTGAGTTCTCACTCTATTAGTTATAAGATTTGATTGTTAAAAAGAGCCTGGCTCCTCCTCCTCTCTTTCCCCTGTCTCCCTCCCACCATGATGGGAAGCCTCCTGAAGCCCTCACCAAAAGCAGATGCAAGTGCCACGCTTCTTGCACAATCTGCAGAAACGTGAGCCAAATAAGCCTCTTTTCTTTATGAATTACCCAGCCTCAGGTATTCCTTTATAGCAATGCAAACAGACTAGCACGCACCTTCTCAGTGAGAACTTCTGACATAAAAGTGCAGCATTCCTGTCCTCCCAGCACTCCCAGTTTCCTCCAAGAGGCCTCCAGGCTCCGCCTTCTCCAGCCTCACAGTTAGGCCTTTTCTGGAGCCCACGGCTCTGACTGCCAGGCCACGCCACCATCCACTATACCTTATCTGCAAGGCCACTCACAGGGCGGCTCCCCAGGGCAAGTCTGTCCCCCTCACTGAGCCCAACACAGGGCTGACTGGGCACACAGTCAGACTCTTCGTCGACGCTGTTGGTTTCCCAGTTGATGGGTGGGAAACAGCACTGAGTGAAGGGCCAATGGTTTGAACAACTGTGAGTTCCTCTAATGGGGGCACGGCCTGGCACATAAAGGGTGCTCCCAAATGTTGGCCTTTCTTATTTGCCCAAGGAGGGAGGCTTCCTCAGGTTCTCTTCGGGATGCAGAGGTGGGAAGACCTTTCACAGGCGGGCTGGAGAAGCCAGGAGGGGCCTGGGGCTGGGATATCATCTGGTCTACGCAAAACGTCTCTGGAGCCAAATGGAAGGATTCCAACTCCAACTCTGTGTGACCCTGAACAAGTCCTTAACCTCTCTGTGCCTCAGATGCCTCATCTGTAACGTGGGTTGCTCCAAAAATTAAATGCAAAATACTGGAACAGAGCTCGACAATTAATAAATGCTATATAAATATTAGCTGTGATTATGTTTTCACTATTATTGTTATTACTGCTGGCAGCACAGGCTGGGCGACTGGCATCTCCCCACACACCCCCAACCACTATGCAGCTGCCCTCCCTCTCTGAGCTCCCAGCCCCTGTGTGCAGCAGGCAGTAAATTTTTCCTCTCTCCTCATAAACCGGGCCTTCCTCCGCTCAGCCGTCACCTGGCTGGCAGTGCTGTCAAAAAGACGGATGCCACATCTGCCTTGTTTACGACTTTAATTCCCAAACCCTGTTCTTTGGGCTCCCAGGGAGGGCATGGGAGGAAAGGAGGAGGCGGGCGCTATCTTCCCGTAGGCTTGACAGCTGCAGAGATGCCCCTCTCAGTGACCCCAGCTCGATGGGGTTGGGGGGACCCATGGGCCATCTGCAAGTGCTTCCTGCAGATCAGCTCCCATCACTTCCCTGGAAGCCGTGAGGGAGGTAGCACTCTGCTGGGGATGGAGCTCTTGGGAGAATGGGAGGGGATAATATAATTCCCATTGCACAGATGAGGAAATCGAGGCCCCCAGAGGTGAGGTAACATGCCCAAGGCCACATGGCTAGGAATTGGCAGCACCAGTATTCACACCCAGGTCTGCAGGACTCTAATAGCCGTATGTTTGAGAAAGAATGAGTGCTCTACCATACCCCCAACCCTGACCCCTTCAGCACACACCAGTTCAGCCTCTAGTTGCCAGCATGTGCCACCCTTCTGAGGCTTTCTTGGGTGCAGGAGCCCTCTCTGCCCAGCCATTTGGCAGGCTGGAGGTGCCAAGGAATTAATGGCCTTCAGGAGCATCCCTCCACCAATGACTGATGGGGCCCGGCACACACATACCCCGGCTCCCTCTCGCTTTCTGTGGGATGACTGAGAGGCCTGTTCCTTTGTCCCAGGAGGATTAAGCTCCAATTGTTCACAGTGGCAACCAGCTTGATCTCACACTCTTTATCTCTGCTTTCTCTCCTCTTTCCTGGAATCCCCTCCCAAATCAGCTACTTGCTATCAAATCCTCATCTTGGGACAACTCCACTTCAGACAGCCTTGAAGGATGAATCAAATCTTTCCAAGTGTAAGATCCCAGGATGAAAGGGTCCTTCCCACCCTCTTGGGCAGTCGCGAGGCCCATCCATCACCTGGGGTGGGAAGGAATGGATTTGGCAAAGCAAAGGACACAGGAGTGGCACCTGCTCTCCGTGAGACCTTGAGCAGGGCAGGCCCGGGGGACTGAAACAGACAGAGGCCGACTATGGAATGTGAGCATCCAGGAGAGCAGAGTGAGCTGATCCTGAAGAGGTGAGGGGAAGGTAAACTCTGGAGACAGAGTGGGGGCAGATGGAGAATAGGTCTCACAGAGCATGCCTGGGCTGGCTGAGGGCAAGAGAGAGGGGCCCCGGGGGAGTGGGAGGGAAGGACGCGAAGGCCAGGGGTGGGCACTGGCTTGACACCCAGGCTGCGAATCAGCTCTGACAACTCTCTAGCTCTGTGATAGTCACAAGTTGCCTCAGTTTCCTCTTCTGTAAAATGGGAGTTGCATCTGTGACCATCTATACTACCCACCTTCAGGATGGCACATTCTTTCCTCCGGAATGCTACAGCAGACAGACAGAATTGGTACCAACAGACTTGGACTATTAGATTACCCAATTGCCTGTCTAAATCCCAACTCTCCCACTTCCTCTCTATATCAGCAATAACAATCATTTTATCAGCACCTATCATACACATTCTCAGCCAGCCTCCTCACATCACACGCTTTATCTCCAAACCTCACAGCTCACTGAGGCAGCTGTTGCCTTTCCTGTTCTACTGACAGCAGCTGAGACTCAGAGAAGTTAGATAACTTGTCCAAGGTCACACAGCAGGGAGGAGGCAGAGCCAGACTCAGACCCAGGGGTGGTCCTTCCCCTGCCCCTGCTCTCAGCTCTCTGTGGGTGTCACTCCAGCCCTCCTGGCCTAAGGCCTTCTCCCGTGGGACAGGCTCAGCTCAGGAGCAGGACCATGGGGAAACCAGAGCTGCCTCCCCCTCCCCCAGGGTCTCAGGTCCCACAGACATTCCCAGCAGCCCCCTCACCCGCCCCTCACCTCACCCAGAGACAGACTGAGAGGCTCACCGCGCCCGGCCTGGGGCCACACAGGGACTCTGACTCGGCTCTGCTGGAGCTCCCAATGCAGCAGGAAGGATTCGGGTCAGGTGAGACGTACCACGTCCACTAGAGCCTCTGCCCCTTTGCTCATGCCTCCTCACCCGTTTAGGGCGCACGCCGTCCTCCCTCCATCACCCATCCCTCCCTCCAAGCCAGAGGCTCCCAAACTTTGCTGCATAGTAGAACCACCTGGGGCACTTCAAAAAATCCTGATGCTCAGGTTGCATCCAGTGCAAATTAAACCAGAATGTCTAGGGTAACGTATTTTTAAAAGATCCCCAGGTGATTCAATGTGAACAAAGCTTGGAAACCACTGCTCCAGCACTAAATACACATTAAAATCACCTAGGGAGCTTTGTAAAAATCCACAGCCTAGGCCCCACCACTAAGGTTCTGATCTAGTTGGTCTGGGGGTGGCGCCCTGGTATGGTGTTAAAAGCTCCCAGGTGACTCTAACGCACCTCCAGGCTTTACAGCCACCACTTACAGATCAGGAAGTGCCTCCATTAACGCTTCACTTCCTTCTGGAGACACCCTCTGGGCCAGCTCATTAATCCCGTTGCTCAGATGAGAAAGCAAAGGGGCAGAAAGGTTGCAGAGCTTGCCTCAGGCTCACGGCAAAGCTCTGTGCTCTTTTTTTATTTTTCTATTTTTTAATTTTTTTTTGAGACAGAATCTCACTCTGTCGCCCAGGTTGGAGTGCAGTGGCACAATCTTGGCTCACTGCAACCTCTACCTCCCAGGCTCAAGCGATTCTCGTACCTCAGCCTCCTGAGTAGCTGGGATTACAGGTGCCCACCATCACACCTGGCTAATTTTTGTATTTTTAGTAGAGATGGGGTTTCGCCATGTTGACCAGGCTGGTCTTGAACTCCTGACCCCAGATGATCCACCCGCCTTGGCCCCCCAAAGTGCTGGGATTACAGGCGCGAGCCACCACACCCAGCCGAGCTCTGTGCTCTTCTGAACCCTGCTCCAGTCCTCCTTCCCCGCCTCTGCTAACAATCAGACCAAATGCCTCCCTTAGGACTGCTGGAGAGGTTCATGAATTCTGCCCCAAGGACTAGAATGGACAGAGCCTACAGGAACTGACCAAAGCCTTCTCCCCTCCTGCCCCTCCCAAAGAGAAGATTCCAGAAAGCCCTTCCCCTTGACCGCCCAGACCCCTCGACAGCCTAGACACTGGGTCCAGGAGGCCCCCCCAGCTGTCCATCTTGCCAGCACTTCCAGTCTTCCCACCCCATCCATCCCCATCCTCATCCCCGATCTAGGTCTGCTGATCTAAATCAGGGTGCCCATACAATTTTCCACCCCACATGGGCACTTCCAAGAACCAGAGGGGATGCTCTCAATAAGTACACCAGAACACGGGAGACAGGATGCATGGTCACCCCCACACAGGAGGGCTCAGCCTCCACACCCAGGCATCTTTGCGCTTCTCACACCTCTATTGTGATTACCGCCTGATTCAGGCATTTGCTGAGCAGCCTCAGGCAAATCACTTGGTCTCTGTGACTCTCCATATCCTCGTCTAGAGTGCAGGAATCTTCAGAGTTGCTAGAGTTGCTGTGAGAGTGAAATGTCGCTCACATTTTAAAGATTATGTCCGTAAAGTGTCTAAACACAGTAGATACATAGTAAACAGCAGTGTTTATGTTTAGCTCACCCAGGAATACATAAGCCCCACATAAGACACAGGCACACACACCCCTTCTCTCTCAGGAACACCAGCTCTCATACACATGCAAAGTCACGTGTCACAGGTGTACACACACACGCTGCCACACTGGGCACACTCGCATACCTGCACTCATTCTGCAGATCAGGCGGGTTTGGCTGTGAGCTTCTCTGAGTCCCCAGTGGTCCAGTGGCTGCACGTCCCTGTGGGTTCTGGCCACCAGAGGGCAGCATGCTCCCCACCCACCCTCATCACACTCCCTTCTCCCCTGGCCCTGGAGGAGCTGACTCCATGCAGCGCGTCCCCCGCCCTTTGCCCAAACTGCACGATCAAGTCTGGGAGAATACAGGAGAGAACTCATCATCCTCGATTAGGTACCACTCAGGCTAAGAGGCACCAGAGCACCCCAATGTTATTGAGACTGGGTCCTGCCGCAGAGCGACCCAGACCCAGGGCGCGCAAAGACCCCTGTCTGGATGTACCTGAAGTGGACACGCCATGATGGCTCCCTAGGGGGCGGGGAGCCTAGGGCTCAGACCCTAGTCATGCTCCACCGCCCTCGATCTATGGGAATTCAAGTGCCTCTACTCACCTCCTCTGAGCCTCCGTTCTCCCATCTGTAAAATGGACCGATCACTGCCCCTCCCCTGCGCAGCTTATCCCTCTCATGTGCAGGCTCAGATGTCACCTGTGCAAGCAGGCTGTCCCTGGCCACTTCACAGTTGCAGTCTCAATTCCCCTCACACTTTCCATTCTTTTTATTGTCTGTTTTGTTTCTTCTGCACATTTCTGTTCTGACATATTTTATCATTCACTCATCTTGTTGATTGTCTGTCTCCCCATTAGAATAAAAACTCCAAGTGCCGTTGGACTCTCTTCACTGCTATATATCTGCCAAGCTTAGAACCAGGCAAGGCACCGCCTAGGAGCCAAACTGGTGCTTGCTGAGTGACTGAGGGAACCCTGGAAGTCAGAGGTGGTTTCTGGAAATTGCCCAGCCTGGTGTGCGTCAAGACCGGAGGGGTCAGTGCAGTGCTGTGGGCTGGCCCTAGGGCGGTCCGCATCAACCCCGAGGCGGCCAGAGGCCTTGCCACTCCCAAGGATCTCAGGGCCACACCCCAAATCGGCTGTGGCCCCGCCCCTCCAGGCCCCGCCCCAGGCCTCCCAACTCCACTCCAGGTGCAGGCCCAACTCCACATCCTGCCACCGCCGACTGACAAAGGGAGACCCTTGGCCTCAGGCGCCCAGGCTGGGCCCTCCCCGGCTCCTCCTAGAGCCCGCCCGGCCCTGCCCGGCCCGCGTGCTCACTGGTGCACTTCTTGACGTGGCTGCCCTTCTTGAGGGCGTGGCGGCTCAGCTTGCAGTGGAAGTTGTCCTCCCAGAACTCGGCAAACCAGATGTTGCGCCGGTTGTTGTCCAGCGTGCGGCTGGAGAAGTAGCGGTCGAAGCCTGGCAGGGAACCGGGACGTCAGGGCCTCACTGGCCTCCTTCCCACCAGCCCCAGCCCTTCCCGCCTCCCTCAGGATAAGAGATGGTCCAGGCGGAGGGAGAAAGACCGGGAGGAGCACATCCTCTGATCCAGAAGAAAACAAAATGTGGAGCATTTCATTTCATTCAAAATGAAAGAGCTGTATTAGGTCCCGGGGGAGCGTGTGTAATCTACAACTGCTGCCTTTATGGAAGAGAAGCACACCGATGAGGATGTTTCCGCGGCCTTTAACCGCTGCAATGCTAACAGCGGGCTTTGAGAAGGGGCCGCCTGGGAGTCCTGAGATTACAGCACAGAGGCTGGTGGGGCTGCCCAACCCTGGGAGCACCTGAAGAGGAGACCAGGTCAGACAAGAAGGGAGGGGACCACCCAGGTCACACAGCATAGACCAGGACCTGGACCTTCTCCCTTCACATCCAGGACGTCCCTGTCACTGACAGAGGCCGCCTCCCTCCTCCACGTGCTCTGCATGGCTCACAGTTCTGCTCTCAGCCTGGGAAACCATGTCCTAGGGTGGGCCGGTTGGCGTTGAACAACCTCTCCTCCTCCCAGTCGCCCCTCCTGCCATACTGACTGTTCCCGGCACTGTGGACTGAGCTGCTCTGTATGGGCCAGAGGCCTGAAAGCTCAGCGGGGCCCACGTGGAGCTTCCTGCCCATGGAAGCGTCCAAGTGGAAGCAAAATGGCTGGCCACGTGGCAGGAGACGCCCTGGCATCGAGCAGGAGCTTTGGCCTACAGTAGGATTTCTCGGCCTCGGCACTGTGGACCCTCTGGGTGAGATAATTACTGTGGGGGGCATCCTATGGACCGTAGGATGCTGAGCAGCACCCTGACCTCTACCCACTGGATGCCAGCAGCAGCATCCCCCAATTGTGACAACCAAAAATGGCTCCAGAAGTTGCCAAATGTGCCCTTGGGGGGCAAAATCATCCCCAGATGAGGACCATTGTTCTAAAAGCTTCTCTAATGTTCCTGAGAGAAAAGGTACTTGTCAGGCAAGTCCTGGATTCCGGTCCCAACTCTGCCACTCGCTGCTGCACTGTGTGTGTCTCAAGCTCTCTGAGCCCTGCGTATCCACCTACTAAATGTGAGGAAGAATGCATCACAGGGCTGTTGGGGAGGCTAAAGGAGATGTGCGTAAGGGTCCTGGCATTGGTAAGCACCACAGCAGTTATTGTTATGTTGTGCTTATTATGGCTGGGGGTGGTGTGGAAATTCTCGCTATGTGTGTGTGGTGGGTGGGTGGGGGGGTGTTGGACGTGTGATGGGGTAAGGGATGTGGGGATGGATCAGCCAGGAAGGCATGAGTCTGAGAGGACTGGGGCTGGGCAGAGGTGGTTCTGGAGCCTGAGTCAGACATGGGGCAGGTGTGGATGTGGGGGGACAGATGTGGTCTTTGCAGGGACAGGCATGGGCCTGGAGGATCACACTGGGCCTGTAGGCAGGCGTAGGCCCAGTGGGGCAGGTTTGGATGACAGGGTAGCCATGGGCCTATGGACAGGTATGGGCCAGGGCTAGAAGGAGTCATGGGCCAGGGAGCTCCCTCTGCCTCAGGATGAAGAGAGGACACTGCTGTGTGACTTTGAGCAAGTCCCTCCCTTCATCAGGCCTCCGTGTCTTGGGACGTGCCTGGGAGAGGCAGATGTCTGTGGTCCCTCCCAGCTCCATTAATGCTGGATTCTATTGAAGGGAGGGAGGGCAGGGAAGTAGAGGGCCCAGGGAGCCTTCTCCTCATGGTGAAGCCTGCCAGGTCCCTGCCCATCAGGCCATTAACGGGAACATCACACCTCACTCTCTGTGAAGTTCTGGCCAGAGAAGTTCGTTCCTGCCCAGGTGACTGTGAGTTCTGCCCTGAGAGGAGGGGATTCAGGGTGAGGAAGGCCCAACCTCAGCACCATCCCGGGGCCTGCCAACCCCAGGCAGTCTCTGCAGGAAAGGCCTGTCCTGTAGCCCTGGCAGGGCGGCTCCCAGCCTCTTCCAGCAGTGGACTCTCCACACACCTTCCACCCCAAAATTGTCTGAGAAGAGAGGAGGGAAGGTCTTGAATCTGGATTCAAATTCTGCTGTGTTGCGTGTGGCCTAAAAGAGCTCCCAGTCCAGAACCTCAGAACACAAGAGGCTGTGGGCTGCCGGGCGTGGTGGCTCACACCTGTAATCCCAGCACTTTGGGAGGCCAAGGCGGGCGGATCACGAGGTCAGAAGATCGAGACGATCCTGGCTAACATGGTGAAACCCCGTCTCTACTAAAAATGCAAAAAAATTAGCCAGGCGTGGTGGTGGGTGCCTGTAGTCCCAGCTACTCGGGAGGCTGAGGCAAGAGAATGGTGTGAACCCGGGAGGCAGAGCTTGCAGTGAGCTGAGATCGTGCCACTGGACTCCAGCCTGGGCGACAGAGCGACACTCCGTCTCATAAAAAAAAAAAAAAAGAGGCTGTGGGCCAAAGAAGAGGAAAGGAAGGATATGGAAAGGGGAGGAGCAGGAGGGGAAGGAAGCTGAGGAGGGACAGCAGGAGGAGCAGTCCAGGTGCCAACCACCTGCACCTGCCCGGCCTTACCTCGTACAGACATCCTCTTGGGGAGGATCGTGACAGCGCCCTCAGCCACCTCCTCCAGGTGCAGTACAGGTGCAATCTTGGAGCCCCAGCTGTCAGAGCCCATCCAGAAGAAATGGCCTGTCTGGTTGGCCCTTCGTGCTGCCTCCAGCACACGCCTGTAGGAACACACACCAGCCCAGCCCAGCCGTGTCTGTCCATGCAACTGCCCCCACTCCTGGTCACACTTGCTTTCGGCCCACGTCTCTGACCCGCAGAAGCCCAGGGTCCACAACTGTCCCAGCACCCATGCTTTCACCCCCCAACCCGTGGATTCCCCCTACCCCCTGCCCCCACCTGCCCATAGACCCCTGGCTACCGCCTCATCCAACCTGCCTGCCCCTGGGCCCACGCCCGCTGCAGGCCCAGTGTGATTCTCCAGGCCCACATCTGTCCCTGCAACGACCACACCTGTCCCCCCAGATCCACACCCGTCCCACATCTGACTCAGGCCCCAGAACCACCTCTGCCCAGCCTCGGTCCCCTGAGACGCATGCTTTCCTGGCTCATCCATCCCCACATTCCTTGTCCATTCTCACACGCATCCACCATCACACAATGGCCGCCCTCACCCCGCTGCACATGCTGCCTTCTGCCCGCAGCTCCCTCTTCATTCACCGCCCTCTGTGCCAAAATTCCAGGTCCTTCAGAGAGCTGCTCCCCACACCCTGAGTGGGAGTGGGTGATGGAGGGAGATGGGTGTGGAGCCAGCCGCCCAGTGCTCACACACAGCCCAGTCTGCCTGTGATGGTAATATAAATCAAACCAGGGACCTGAGCCCAGCCCGGGGCCGAGGAGCCCACAGCAAGCGCTCAGCTGGGACTTCATGGAGGCATGAATTAAGTGGCCCTTCAGAGACATCTTAGAGGGGAAAAACAAGGAGGAATGGGCAGAATTCCCCTAACCCAGCTCCCACGAAGAGAGACTGAGGTAGGGAGAAGGCAAGGAACTTGCTCACAGTCACACAGCAAGTGGGAGGCTGTGATACTACAAACTGTCCAGGCCCTTCCGTCGGTGAGGACCAGGGCACAGACTCCAGGGCCTGGGGGTGGCTGCTGGGCCTGTGCAGGAGGCAGCCAGCTGGGGCTGGAGGGCCTGGGCTTCCAGGAAGAAACAAATGTTTCCAGGCCCCAGAGCTTTCACCTGAGCTGGCCTTGTCCATCTCATCCCACCCCATCCTCCTCTATCATCTCCCAACTCCTGAGGCTTTCCAGCCCCACTCACTGGTGTAGCCCCCCCACAGCCTAGGTTACCACTAATGGCATGTAAGGCTGCTCTCAGAACCCACACCCACACCCTATTAATACCCGTCTGCATCCGGCCAGCCCGAGATGGCCAGAGCTCCCAACCATCCAGCCCTGCAGAGTCACCTGGATTTATTTTTACTTCTGTTTGCTTCTGAAAATGCATGTGGATTTCCAGAAATGACCCCCGCCTCCTACCCCACTTCCCACAGCCTGCTCCGGAAGTCAGTCTAGCTCCCCTCCAGCCCTCCCTTAGGGGCCTCTTCGCTGGGACAAAAGGCCCAGTGCTTTCAGTCCCCCTCCCAGAATGTGGGTCCATCTGAGCGAAGGTATCCTCAAAAACAGCAGGCCTGGAGTGAGCTGCATAGCTGGGTGGGGTGTGGGAGCCAAGTCTTGCCAGGCTTTGGGACGGGAGTAAGGGGCAGGAGTTAGGGAGCAGGGCCTGGTGGCTCAGAAGCTTCCCCAGGAGCTGGCTGAGCAGTGGCCATCATAAACGTTCAGAGCCAGAACTCAGGGGACCTGCACGCCTCAAGGGACTGGGTGCCACCTCTGTGCAGCTCTGAGGCTGTCAGGATGGAGCTTGAGGGCCTCCCCTCCCTGGTCTTTCGCTGCCTGAGACACCACCATTGCAGCTGGTCCTTTTGGCTTTTGAGGCCATGATGGTCTTCCAGAAGCCCTCCTCCATCTCTCCAGGGACCCACAAATGGCCTGGGAGGGTATCTGTTGTGCAGCAACTCTGGAGTCCAGGTTAGAAAGTGAGAAACGGCTTGGGAGCACTGGTGAGGAATAGGAGGAAGCCTCCTGGGAAGGACTGGGCACACAGAGCAGCCTTGGCTGGTCCAGTGAGGGGGAGTCTGAGGGCACAGCAGGCTCTGCCAGCCCAGACCAGATATCTGAGGAGACCTGGCAGGGGCCACATCTGCTCTCACCCTCCTCTCTGAAGGAGAAGTGACCAGCAGGGACTAGAGGGCCCTACCAGATTCTAGGCAGGGCTGTATCTCCCCTCATCCTGGGGCTCCCTGAGGACAGGGCTGTGTCTCCCCTCAGCCTGGACTCTCTGAGCCTAAGCCAAAACTAGAACCAAATACAGCCCAGAGCTCTTCTCTGTACTCTGAGCTCACCACAGAAAGGAGGGAGGGGCTGAGAAGTGGCCCACATTTACTGGGCACCTATTTCATGTCAGACCTTACTCTAAGCCTTTTATGCACATTCCTGCATTGAATTCTCAAATGCTATCAGGCAGGTATCAACAACTCCTTTGTGTTTTAGCAGCAAAGGCCCAGAGAGGTGAAGAAATTAACCTGAGGTCACACAGAGAGTAGGTGGGAGAACAGCATTAGAACCTAAGTGGTCTGGCCCCAAGCTCACAGCCTCAGCCCTCTGTTAAAGCACCCAGGTAGCCATCCCTAGCAGGTGGAACGGATGCAGGAAATGGAGGGAGGAGGGAAGGGGTGCCCATAGCAGTAGCCTGCGTGCCAGCCTGTGGGTCTCCCTGCCTACATACACACTCACCCGCACCCACCTCTCTGGATCCCAGGGTGGGGTCAGGCTCGCCTGGGAAGGTCTCCAGCAGGACAGGACCCGTGGCTCTGCGCACACCTGCATGGCTCCCGGTGCCCACCGTGCTGCCATCTGCCCTCACCTGATGTCATCCTCATTGGCGAAGATGATGACTGCCCTGGCGTTCGAAGTCTCCAGGAGGCGGCGGATGATCTTGTCAAACTCTCCTGCCTTGGGCTCCCGTGGTATCTTCACCGACTGGGCGATGCACACGCCCCCTGCAGGAGAGGTCCCAGTTAGTTGGGGTGGGCAGGGGAACCTCAATTTCCCTACCACTCTCCCAACACACATTCCAGGAGATGAGGGCTGGGTGCTGCCTAGGCTCCCCAGCCTGACTCCCAGCCCTGGGATCCCAGTCTCTGGATATGGGCTGTGCAGTCAGAACAGCTTCAGTACCAATCTTGGCTCCACTTACCAGCTGGTGACCCCGGACATGTCACTTAAGTACTCTGAGCCTCAGTTTCCCCATACAGCAGCTAGAAGCAGCACAGCATCATGCTTAGGAGCTAGACTGCCTGGGTTCAAATCTCAGCTCTGCCACTTACTGCTGTGTGACCTTAGGTCACTTACTGGACCTCTCTGTGATGCACATACATCACCTATAAAGTGGAAATAATGGCATTACCTATTTCATAGAATCGTTATAAAATAAGTGAGGTAATGCATATAAAGACAACATCCGGTACCTAGTGTTTAGTAAATGTTGATTATTTTTATTATAACCCCCTCATAATGTTTCTTGGAGGGTTAAAGCTGGGAATAGAGCCCACCCTGAGGGGTCAGTCCCTGCTACACCCATATCCACGTGCTTCTCAGGGCTCCTGTCCCTGGGTCTCATGCCCATCACCAGGCCCTTGGTAAGAGCAGCGTGCATGGCCACTGGCTGGAACCACCAAAAGGGGGTCAATACTTGATGTTGCCGGGATTCATGACCAGACTGGGCGGCCATCAGAGACCGTGGGAGCACTTTGTCCCAGCCAGTCCCCAGCCCCAGATGTGCCTTTCAAGTGCTGGCAGGGGACAGATGTCATTCATGTGTTTAAATCTCACCCGACCTCATGGTACAGAGCATCTGTGGGCCATGCTTGTGTCAGCCACTGCCTTTGACAGATGAGGAAACTGAAGCTCAGAGAAGTGGCTTACCCAAAGCCACACAGTTACCTGCCCTACTGGAGTCCAGGAACTGGAGACCCCCCAGAGAAGAAGACCCCAGAAGCCCATGGTGGCAGTCAGTGGAAAAGCATGAGGGATTAATTTTGAAGCCGGTCCCAGTATCTAACGGCGGCTGCCCTCCTCTGGGTCCCACACAATGCCTCAAACCAAACACCTTGGCTGGACACCCCTGGGCTTCCAAATGACCTGGAGGTCCAGGCTGGGGTCACCTGAGCCTTCTACACAGACTTGCCCCAATACATCAGAAAATTCTGGGTGGAGCTGCCAGGGGCTCAGAGTGCAGGGGACACGACTACCACCAGCCCCACAGGGCAGTGCCAGCACCCAGCTCCACCCACAGAGGGGTCCCTACCCACGGGTAGAGAGATGGCTGCCAGGGAAGGCTACCCAAAGGCAGTGACACTGGGCTGAGTCCTCAGAGGATGCAAGTGGCCAGGCGGTAGGCATTCTGAAGAGAACAGGGTACGCTCTAGAAGGAGTGGCTGCTCTGTGCCAGGCACCCTGCTGGCCTGGGCCCACAGGACACAACACACACATGCATGCACACACACGCACATGTGCGCACACACATACACACACACAGCTCCTTAGGGCTCTCCTAAGACACCAAGAAGTCCCAAGTGCTAGAGAAGAGCATGGTTACTAGGAGCTCATGGGGAGGGGGAAGGAGCAAGGGTGCTTGGGCAGGACTGGGGTCCCTGTCAGTCTGGGGTCACAGAGGGAGCCAAGGGAGGCAGCTGCTGGCTGCATCGCTGGCCGGGCTGGCTCTCAGCTCCCAACTAAACCCTCCATATGGTTTCTTTCCACTTAGAAAGTGGGCCAATTGCGACATTTCTCCCCCCATCTGGGGAGACAGATGGACAGAGGTAAAGGCTGGACTGGGAGGAGAGGGAAGGGAAGGATGAGCCACCTGGCTCCAGGAGCGGAGAGGAAGGCAGGGGAAGGGAGTTAATTGCTCTCAAACAGGGAGAAACTGTTAGGTTAAGTCCTATTTCTGAGTGATGCTCCTCTAAGAGGATCTGTGTGATGGTCCTGCCTGGCACCTCAGGGCATATCTTGCAAGCTTCATTTTGCTGGTGAAGGAAGGATTAGGTGACCATGGCTCAGTCAGCAGCAGTGTGAGTAAGCCACAAGGTACTTCAGATGCTAGTGCAGTCTGAGGAGGGTTTGATATTCTTGCAACTGCAAGAGATTCAGACCAGAGGGGAGTGTGGGCGGAGGGGGTATGCAGAGCTCCACAATACTAATGAACATTTATGGAGTGTCCAAAGCATGGGAAATGCTATTCTGCAGATTTTACATGGATTCACTCATCTGAGGCCAGTGTAATCACCACATCTCCAATTTATAAATGAGGAAATTGAGGCACAGAGAGGTTAAGTCCCTTCTCCAGAATCATGAAGATAGTCAGGGGCAGAGCTGGAGTTTGAACTTGGGCCATCTGGCTCTAGCGGCCACCTTTCAGCCAGTCATGTAATGAAGGGACAGGACTGTGGAGTCGAGGGGGCTTGTGGGCCCATGGGCAGGATGGGGCACGGCGCCCATCCTGGGGTGAGTGCCCACTGGTGTTGCTGCCCCCAGGATGAGATACCAAGTACCCGTGGGGTCCCTTTGTTTCACAGCCCTATTGTCAGCATGTCTGCTCAGGGGAGTGGGTAAAGGAACTGGCTCACAAGTCAGGCCCTCTTCTGGGATGACACAAACTCCTGGCAGTGGCATCATCTCTGCCTCAACTGCTCTCCTGGTGCCTGCTGCAGCCAGGGAGGGCCAGAGCGACCTGAGAGGCCACTGAGCATCCACTGTATGCCTGGTACCATGCGAGGCCCAGTCTCAAATCCTCACACATTAGCCAGTGCTAATATCCCCATCTCACAGATGAGGAAACTGAGGCTCAGATTGTGAAATAGCCTAACCAAGGTCACACAGCCAGTCAGTGGGACTGCAGTCCTGGTCTGTGTCCAGAGCCTCCCTCAGGTGGAGAGGCCCCCATTTCCTGCAGCCCCTCCCACTCCTGGACAGTTCCCTTTTCTTGCAAAGCAATGACTTCGCAGCAGCCGCTGAGAATAAAGGGGCAGTGCTTCACGAGCCAGAGCCTCTTCTGCAGCCTCTGTTGTTTAGGTGGGTTCGTGTACATGTGTACACACACGTGTCCACACAGTCACAGGATGCACACACTGGCACAGATCAACGTCCATCATCACCACAGCCCACCCTGTGCATTCCGGGCCACGCTGCTACAGACCCAAAGTCACACCAAGCCCACCAGCCATCCCTGTGCCCAGCCCCTGGGCCACACGGCTAACACTCCCGCAGATGCCTGTTTCAAACCTCTCCCCCGGTGGGGGCATGCCTCCTCACCCTGTGCCCTTCCCCCAGTCTCTCTCATTGAATAAAATAAGAATCCATAGGTCCATACTGAGAGTAGATATAATCAAATTAAAGCCCACAAAGTCCTCAGGGAACAAGCCCGCTCCGTATCTCAGGGCAGAGACTGGGGCCCTCTACTCCTCAGGCTACAGGCATGAGCCTGAGGGAGGGGCACACAGATGAAGGGCACAGGGAGGGCCCTTCAGATGGGGAGGGGCACACAGATGAAGAAGGGGGCACACAGATGAAGAAGGCTGGGTGTCCCCATGGCCTCCTTGGCTCTCCTGGGTTCCCCTTGGCAAGCCCCTGCCCAGCCTCCTGCCAGGACCCCAGCAGC
Source organism: Piliocolobus tephrosceles (assembly GCF_002776525.5). Classification (NCBI taxonomy): domain Eukaryota; kingdom Metazoa; phylum Chordata; class Mammalia; order Primates; family Cercopithecidae; genus Piliocolobus; species Piliocolobus tephrosceles. The sequence goes on along the minus strand of NC_045438.1, from coordinate 134,743,117 downwards.
CCAGGCTCCTGACAAACACCCAACTGCCACTTGCCAGCTGCAAGCTCTGCCATCCCGGCCAAGCTGGTGCCTCTGCTCGCCGGCCAGGGGCAGGAAGCCACAGCCACTTGCCAAGAAAATCTGAGCATATCAAGTCCATAGGGACCTTGGAGACCTCCTGGCCCAAGCTGAATGGAGAGTGAGGAGATGGAGGCCAGAGAGGCCTTGCCCAGGGGCGCACAGTAGCAGGGGCAGAGCCACCTCCAGACGAGGCTCTCACCACTGCACTGGAAGTTTGGGATCCAGGCCAGCCCCTGACTGCTTTCCAGCAGGAACCGCTGTCTCTCCCAGCTCTGTGCCTCCTCCCCAGCCCGCCCAGGCTCCACACCTCCCCTTCTCCCTGGGCTGTCCCATCCATCAAAACTGACATGCTTGGCGCCATCCCTCGGGGCCCGCCTTTACTACAAGGCACCTGGACACCTGATCAAGGCGTGTCCATCGGAACCCTCTGCAGAACCACACGGCAGTGTCTAGTAAAGCTGAACGCGCTGGCTGCCTCCAAGCCAGGGCTTCCCCATCCACACTCGTCCCCAGGGAAACCCCCGTATGTGGGCATAGGAGACCCACATGAAGTCACGCAACACAGCACTGCCTGAAACTGCAAAAAAAAATGGGAATAACCTAAATGTTTTATAACAGAAGAATGAATAAACTGTGGTGTGTTTGCCCAATGGGCTCTTCTGGAGTTAAGATGAGTAAGAGTTCTCATGTGTCAGCATGGCAAATCCTGAAATCGTACAATTGACGGACAAAAGCAAGTTGCAGCAGGATCTGTCCCATTTATGTAAAATCTAAAGACCACACATAGTATTTATGAAGACGCATATATATTTGCTATACATATATGAGAAAAGGCTGCGTGAGGGCAAGAGACTTTGTCCATTGTCTTCATCACACTCTGCCCAGTGCCTAGAACACTGCCTGGCACACAGCAGGTGCTCCAAAATATTTGTTGAGTGACTAAACAAGGACAGGAAGGGAACCTGCCACCTTTCAGAATCATGGTTACCTGGAGAGAGAAGAGAGGAACAGGACTGAAGAAGGTTCCAATTCAATCCACATTTTATTTCTTTAAAAAAAAATCAGAATCAAGCAGATGTGGTAACATGGGACTACTCAGCAAATCTGGGCCACAGAACCCCGGCTGGACAAAACTTTTAGACACAGGTGACAGCAAGGGCGCTGCGGTCCTCATGTGGGTCGCCTGACAGAGAACACAGCAGGGCACACCGGAGTCTCCCTGTGTTCATCTGTGAAATGGGCTGCAAGGCCGAGGCTGGTCCAAGGGCTTCCATAGGGAGGCTGCCTGCCTTCTTCCACCTTCCTCCACGCCCGCCTGCCTGCCTAGGGCTGCCTGCCTCTCTCCTCCCAGCCATGTGGTTCCTGAAATCCCATCTTCCCGTGAGAGCAGGCTCTCACCTGGCCAGCCCTCCGGGGTGTGAGCTGGAACCCTCACCACCCCAGGCTTCAGGCATCCCCACGTGAACATGAAATAGACTTCGTGGGTGAAACTTGGTATCAGTTTCCTGTCGTATTTTTCAGTCTCTCCATCCTTTCCATCTGTGGTCTGGTGACCTTTCCTGGTGGTCTCCAGGCCCAGCTGACATATCTGTGTCAATGTCCACCTCCAGCTGTACTTCCCAAGGTCAGGGTCAGGTCTGTGTCCTTTCTTCCTTTCTTCCTCTCTTCCTTCCTTCTTTCCCATCTTCCTTCCTCTCTCCCTTTCTTCTTCATTCGCTCCCTCCCTCCCTCCGTCCCTTCCTCCCTCCCTTCCTTCCCCTTTCCCTCCCTCCCTCCTCCCTTCCTTCCTCTCTCCCTCCTTTCCTCCCTCCCTTTCTTCCTCCCTTCATCCCTTGCTCCCTCCCTTCCTCCTTCCTTCCAGTGCCCTGCTCAGTTCCTGGCACAGTCGGTCCCTAAGAAACGATATTGAGTAAGACTCCTTCCTCAGGAGCTCTCAGTCTAGCTGGGGAAGCAAAACCAGAAGGAAGAGCCATCACCCTGAGCAGAAGCACAAGGGGACAGTGCTCCGGGTCAGCCTGAGCAGGCAGGTGGCAGAGGAAGGGCCCCCTGGAGCCACACCCCCACTGCACGACCCCTAAGCACCATTCTTCAGCAGTCCACATTTATTGAGCATCTGCAGGCACATCTTCAGGGAAGTACAGGCTCCTCTCACATCACCTGCCTGCCTGCTGCCACCACTTTCCCTTCATGGAGCCCGCAGATGTGTACTGAGTGTCTCCTATGTGCTGGGCATGGTGTGAGACACTGGGATGCAGCCCTGCGGAGGACAGAGCCCTGATGCCATGCAGCTTGTGTCCCAGGGTGGGAAGGAACCGTAAACAGCCTAGAATCGGTGCAAAGGAGTACAGGAGCAGCATGACATGCTGGATGGAGACGGGGCTGCATCCCCTCAGGCCACCTGGATTCGCCCTGGAGAACAGGGAGGCTTGGGCTGGGCCATGCAACTGGAGAGGCAGAGGCTGGATCTGAACTGAGGTCTGATTGTTCTCTAGGAGCTGCTGCCTTGCCTGAGACCCCAGGAATTGAGAACACTTTGGAACTCGTAAATCCCCCTTACCTTCAAGGGAGGTGGGATGTGCTGCTAAATGAATTCACATTTCTGTCCTGCACCACCTGGGATTGTCCGAGCCTGAGGTGAGCTTAGGTTTACAGGAGGTCTGACCGTGGCAGGACCCTCTGAGCCCCCACAGTGCCCGGGATGCTCTCCTTGCAGCCCTTCCCCATCCTCCCTGGCATGGCTCTCCCCACCCCACCTGTCTCAAAAAGTCCTCCCGTCATCCTGCAAGGCCACCCCTCAAGCAACCTCCAGATCCCCTGCCTTCAAGGACCCACCCCCGCCCGCCACTTGTGGGCTGTGCCCACTGGTGCAGTCAGCCTGGGCGGGCTGAAAAGAAAGGGCCTCCCGTGAGAGGAGCCGGCTTGTGCCCTGCCTCCCCCACTCCCTGCTGTGGGGGGACAGTCGGGGCTCCCCCAGGCTGTCACGGTGGACACTCGGCTCCAAACAAGGAAGGAGAAAAATCCTTCTCCAGAGCCCTGAGCCAGCTCCCTCTGGTCTCCAGGCCTGGCCTCTCGGGACCCAGCCAGCCGGCGCTGAGGCCAGCAGAGACATAGGCACATCCTCGCTTTCTCTTTTCCTTAAAAAAAATTTTTTTTTAATTTAAAAAGAGAGGAAAACAATGAGAAGACAAACCCTAGGAATTCAAGTGGAAAAATCTACATTATGGCAAAATGTGAAGGCAGCAATTTCCAGCGGGGTAGGGGGTAGGGAGTTACACACAGGGACAGGGGCAGGAGAGCAGGTCCCCCTGGCTCCCGTAGGGGAGGACAGAGGGGAGGACAGAGGCTGGAAGCTACCCCGGGACCCTCATGGGCGTACACACACACACACACACACACACACATAGCTCCTTCCTTCTGACTCCCAAAGCCAGGCCCTTCCCCAAACCAGCTCTCAGGAAGGGGACCAGAAATAGCTGCTCAGAGGGCTTGGTGACTGGTGACTGCTACTTTTGTTTTCAGCTGGGAGCGAAGCCTGAATGTAAATAATGGAGCCCAGGCAGCAGTTCTATGGCCAGAGGGGGTTTCAAGGTAAGAAGGACACCAGGCCCCAGCAAAGGCCCTCCCCATGCGGCTGCTGCAGAGTGAGCTGGGTGCGAGACACACGAGGGCTGGGCTGGCTCTGGCTGGGTCTGGGACTGCACAGAGGGCCAGGCCTGGTTCCCGTCGCCTATCACCCCCACCCGTCTGCTCCTGCTTGTGACCCCGCTCCCCAGCTTATCAGTCTCCAGCCGCCCAACACACTCCCAGCTTTACAACCCTTGGTGGCCCCGTGTGTGTGTGTGTGACCCTAAGCACCTGCATCTCCTCCCAGGAGGGTCTCCCTGATGTACCCAGTGAACTTGGGTTTACTGCAACATCCAGGACCACCCCAGTCCCCACCAGGATCCACCCATCTGGCCACGTCTGTGCCCCCAACAGGCCTCTGCACGTGCTGCTCCCTCAGCCAGGAGCGCCTCTATCTCAGCTGCTCAGCCACCCTCTGGCTCCCTACCCAGCTCTTCCCTGGCTGGGCTGCATTTATCTCCCTGGGGCCCATCTTTCTGCTTGGGGCCTTACAGAGCCCAGGACCCATGCAGGGCCTGCCCAGGACAGCGGTAATCCACATTTGCTGGATGAATGGAAAACTGAGTTCCTGACTGACAGGTTTTTGAAGGGACAGCTTGGCAGGAGCTGCCAGCATGGGTGTGAGGGCAGAGGCTCTGTAAGAGTTGCAGCTGGGCACCCGCACCTGCTCACACGCTCCCATCCCCTCGGTGACCTCCCCTCTGAGCTGCCACCTCCTTACATGCTCAGGCACTGGACACCCCATTGGAGCCTGGCGTCTACTTTGCTCTGGTCCACAGTGATACTCCATGCTCAGCGTCCACACGCGTGGGGTGGGTACCCACATGCACCTGGACGTCTCCCTCCATCCTGCCTTCTGCTGGGATTTTACTTTCTCCACCAAGACATCAATTCCTTACCGTGAGTGCTCGAGAAATCAGCCTGCAAAGGATGAGCAAGTGGAGAAAGGTAAACGCTGGCTGTGCAAAGGGACCGGGTCAAAAGAGCCCTGCCTGAAGACAGGTGACAGTTTATAGTTTAAACTCCACCTGATAGGACTAGTGTGAGGCCCCAGTGTAGTGGTGTTTGTGCAGGTCTGCCCCCGAGAGTCAAAGCCTCTGGGGAGGGGGCAAGGCCTAGTGGGGTGGAGCTGCTGAGGCAGGAGGGCAGGAGCTCCGAGGACAGGGGCCTCATCACTCAGGACCCGGGGCTGGGGAGGTCCATAGACGCAGGGACCAGGGCACCGGGATTGTCCAAGGCAGCACACACATCCTTTCCCTCCTGAAGGCTCTCAGCACCCCCACCACACCCCAGCCACACACACACACACACACACGGCAATGCACCACCACAAGCTCACAAAGTCTCACAGTCACACATGCTCAGCAGGGACACAGCTCCCATCACACGTATGGACCCAGTAAGGACCTCGTACAGCCTCACAGCCACAAAGACGGGCACAGGGCCACACGCACACACTGACACAGTCACAGATCCCATAGTCCCACAGCCACACAGGCTCACCCAGTCACCACATAGCCTCGCACAAACACACACACCACACCCAATCCCATCACATCCTCCACATACACACCCACAAACCTGGGCACACAAGTCATGTAAATCCCCAACCTGACACATTTGCACCCAATTATAACTTCAGACAATCCCCAGCCACACACAGACACACACCTACACATCACCACACAGATACACACCACACACACACATCACCACACAGATACACACCACACACACATCACAGCGATACACACCACAAAGACACACACACCACACACACATCACCACAGAGATACACACCACACACACACATCACACAGATACACACCACACACACACATCACCACACAGATACACACCACACACACACATCACCACACAGATACACATCACACACACATCACACAGATATACACCACAACACA
>NC_045438.1:134713216-134737408 GCF_002776525.5 Piliocolobus tephrosceles | reverse complement strand
CCACACACACGTCACCACACAGATACACACCACACACACCCATACATCAGCAGATACACATCACACACGTCACCACACAGATACATACCGCACAGATACACACCACACACACACACCCACACTTCACCAGATTCACACCCCCACGCATCACCACACAGATACACCACACATGACTCCACACAGATACACGCACCACACAGATACACACACAGTCACATACACACCACACGCAGACACACACACACCATCATACCACATGCAGAAACATCCACACATCACCATACACAGTCAGATACGCACCACACACAGATACACATAACCCCACACAGAGTCACAGATACACCACACACAGACACAGGTCACCCTGGACAGTCACATACAACAACCCTGTCTGACCACGGCCAACCCTGCTCCACCAAGCACCAGCAGGCAGTGCCCACCATGACACCCTCACACCGCCTGGCGGCTCTCACACAGTCACCGCACGTGCACAAAGCACCCCTCCAGCCCATCTCTTCTTAACTGAGAAAGGCCTCCTTGCTAAATCTCCCCAGTGAATGCCCCAGTTAGCCTGAATCCTTTCCCAGGAAGGCCCTGCGAGGCCCTAGCATGCACCAGGGCTGGCAGAAGCTCACACTCCTCACGCCGTTTGGGGGCCCAGCCACACCTCAGCACAATTAGCAGCTCCTCCCTTGGCCTGGTCCTCACTGGCTGAGGTGACCATGGAGGGGCCTGTGGTCCAGCAATTGGACGGAGGGGACGGCACAGCTATTCATGGAGCAGCTCTGTGGCCGGCACGTTGACGCAAAGCCCTCCTTTTGCCTCTGAAACCCCACCCTCTGCTACCAGGCTCTCCATTCCCGCCCATCCCTGCCCCTGCCGGGAGAACGGGGCTGGATCTCAAGGTGCAGGGGCACCCATGGGGCAGAAGAGGGGGACACAGACATACGAGAGCTGGACTGGTGTGACATGAGGAGACAGAGTCTGGGCACAGACAGGGCCATGTCCCATCTCAACCACCTACTGCTTCACGATGAAAGCCACGTTGCTCCCTCTCCAGCCCTCCATGTCCCCTTCTGTGAAACGGTATGGTATGAACCCCGTCCCCCAGACACAGCAGGGTCACGGTGAGGATTAGAGCGGGTCACCTGTGGACAGGCTCAGCCCCTAGGGGATATTTTGGGGTGTGGAGGAGGATGCAGGCCTTGGAGGACCTGCCAGGGCAGCTGTGGGGCTCAACATCTCAGAGCTGAGCCCTGCCGTCCCCCCGACAGGAGGCTGCTGGGCAGCGCAGGCGGTGTGGCTCAGAGCTGCATTATTCATGGCGCTAGGCTCTGAGCAGAGGGAAATTTGCTGAGTGATCGACTTAATGTCTTAACACAAACCCACTTAGGCAAAACACCTTTGAAGCAAGAAAGGAAAAAAAATAATAGAAAAGGGAAGCCATGGTGTTTGGAGGCAGATGGTGGCAGGAGGGGCCTGGATGGGGCAGGACACAAAGAGATGGCTAGTTCCTGGCCCCCACCAAAAGCCCTCCAGAGGTCCCTACCCCAGGTCTACTGTCCCCCACGCTCAGTGGCTGTGCCCAGCATTCACTGATGAGCAAATCCCACCCATTTCTTGGGTTCAGTTCATGAAGGGAAGGGAGTCTGCCCAAGGCTCGCACAGCAGTGGGAGGCCAACCGGGAGCCAGACTCGAGACTGCTAGTGTGGGTCAGGGCCCCTGCCGAGGTCATGTCCTGGTCCAACCCGTGGGCAGTGCGGTGGGGCTGTGGCGAACAGGGCCCTCAGCCTGACTGCACGGCTCTGTCCCCGCCTCAGGCCACGGTCAAGGCCGGGACACCGTGGAGTGTGGCTGACGATACTGGAGAAGCCACTCACAGGACAAGACCCCCAAGTTTCTTCCCATCTTCCCCAACTGCAGTGACACTCTGGTGGAGGAGGTCACATCTCACCTTCCGGTCCTCTCCTCCGCCTCACTTCACCTCTACCACAGCAGGACCACTTTCTCCAACTCAGCCAGAACGTTCCCCCCAGAGCCTTTCCCAGTGCTGGTCCCTCTGCCAGAAATGCCCTTCCCACATCTCTATCTGCCCAGCTCCCTCCAGCCTAGGGCCCCACTTCTCTGCCTCTTCCCACATGAAATATCCCAGCCCTTTGCCACAGTGGGAGCTCATCGCGCCCGCCTGCTCCTCTCCACTGCCACTTGCCATCCTCCACTTTGTGCTGTGGTCAGTTTTGGAACTGGCCTGCTTCAGGTTCAAATCCCAGCTCTGCCACTTCTTAGCTGTGTGACTTTGGACAAGTTCCTTAATCTCTCTGAGCCTTGTCTCCACATAACAAAGTGTGAAGAATAAGCAAGTTAATATACATAAGGTGCTTAGAACAGTTCCTGGCACATTGGTGCTCAGGAAGTGGTTATTATTATTATACTATTACTGTTGGTTTCCTCCATCAGCCCATGAGCCCCTTCAAGGGCAGACTGTGTCTTTCCCGTTTCTAACCGCCCAGTTTCCAGCAGAGTGTAGGATGCTCAACCGACGGTAGTTGAAATGAACCTAGTTTCCAACAATGTTGTCTCCCCAGGTTATTCACCCCAGATACCCTGGGAATGGGAGCCAGCGCTGGGCTGGTGGCAGAGACCCTGTGCTGGGGCAGAGAGAGGCATGAGGAAGATGACCTCGAGGCACAGTCAGGCCAGCAGTAGGGCCTGGCCAGGGTTAGAGGCCAGCAGCTGGGCATGTGGTTTGGCCAGAGAAGAACAGACAGTGCAGGCTGGGATGAAATATTTAGGAGCCCACATCCCTTGGAAGTAGAAACTGACAAGCAAAATGAAATGCTGAGATGTAATTACCCAGGCAGGCCAAGCATGTCTCCCTGCCAGCGGCAGGCTCGGCGCCCCCTCCCACCCACCCACTGCCACAAGTAGGCACTGGGTAATGAAGTCCCCCTGGACCCTTCTCCTGAGCTAGCCCTTGCCTCTCCTCTTCAGGCCAGGCCAGGAGGGAGGGGTGGCAAAGAGCCGGGCTCTGGCTCCTGCAGGCCACTCCTTTTGGTGGCAGAATAGCAAGAAATACAGAAAACCGGGGGGCTGGGTCAAGCCCCAGCACTGGATATAACCAGATGATCCCTTTACTCCACCAAGCTTCTTCAGCTGGAAAATGGGGCTGCTGACCCACGCCAGGGAGGGGGGACCAAGAAGGTGGATGTGTCAGCTGGCCTTGGTGGAGGGGCTGGTGAGAGGATGCCTTCCCGAAGTGAGCACGGCAGCAGGGACCAGCCTCATCCAGGGCAGCAGGAGAAGCCTTCTTGAGACACTGGGCTGTGGGGACTCAGGTTGGCAAAGCTGATGGACGGATGCTGGGGGCTGCGGCCCAGATGTGAGCCCTGAGCTGAAGAAGTCCTCACCCCAAAAAACTTCCCCAGGCTCTCAGCACTGTTGGGAAAAGCCTTGGAGCCTCAAAGCCTGGGGGACTGCTTGGCCAGATGGGGGGCAGGGGGGGTGGGAGACAGGAACCAGGTAGGAAGGGAAAAGGGATTCCAGGCCTGGATCCTGGGAGCAGCCTTGAGTAGGGTCAGAAGAGCCTTGGGGAGCAAGGCAAGGGGCAGGGGCTCTTCCTGTATGCTGTAGCTGGAGCTGGGGGAGGGGTGGGTAGCATCTGCAAGTTTTTCTCAACAGACATTTGGGGTGGGACAACTTTTCACCCTGTGGGACTGTCCCATGTTATAGTACAAGGGACTAGACACTCAAGTCATTATGATAATCCAAAGTGCCCCACATATTTCCCCACATGTCCTACATGTCCCCAGGGGTAGGGTGCAGCTGCCCAGACTTGAAAGCTCCTTTCTGATCTAAAGCAGAGAGGGGCCAGGATTTGCCCGAGGCTGACCAGCACATGCTGCTCTCACACATTCTGCCCAGGCCCCTCTCAGGCTGGCTCAGGAGCTCCAGATAGTTCAGTGTCCCTGGGGCAGATCCAGCCACACCTGGTAGCAGCCAGCTGATCGCTCAGGCCCTAATTCACAGCGCACCCCCACTTCTGTTGACACCATCTTTCCAGACCACAGTCCCACACCTGCCACACAAACCTCAGGCTGCCCAGCCTGGCCCTTACAACTTTCCACCAAAACCCCAGTCCCACCCCGTCACTCCCATCCCTCACACCTTCAGTGGCTCTCACCTCCCTCAGGACCAAGTCCAGTCCTCAGCCCTGTCCTGAAGGGCTCTGCAGGACTGACTTCATCCACCCCCAGCCTCCTCTCCCACCCCCACCTCTAACAGCATCTGCAGTTTCCAACATACATCGGAGCCTTTAGACAGACTCTTTGCTCTGCCTTTGATGTCTAATTCACCTTCCCAGACTCTTTTCTTCAAGTCAGCGCCATCTGTTCTTAAGGATTCAGCTCGGGCCCCCTCCTCCAGGAAGCCTTTATGGGTATCCCCAAGCTCCTCCTCCCCTGGGCGCTTGTGACAATCTCAGTGTCTCAATCACTGCACTTAGCACAGTGAATGAAAGTTACTGGACTAGATGCCTCTGCGCCCACCAGCCTCTGACTCCAGCAGTGGCCACCGCTGGGCCCTGGAGCCACACACTGCCAGGCACAGAGCAGTCACTGTCACTGACTCAGCAACCCCCAGTGCCAGGAGCTGTCCTAGATTCTGTGGGTACCACCAGGAACAGGACAGATAAGCCTGCCCTCGTGGAGCTGCCATCCATCTGTGAAGCCAACAATAGGGACGAGAGAATGAACAAAGGAATGAACATGCTAGTTAGGTGGTTAATTAATTAACACTTGACCTACTGTCCGGAAGGCTCCTGGCCCCATCTCCAGCTGCTGTTCCTCTGTGCTTCCTGTCTTCCCCCACTCTCTCCTGCCCACCTTCTGCGTCTTCTCTGTCTCCCCACAATACACACTCTCTCCTACCATTGCACAGCCCCTCATGTTCACGCAGCACTCCCAGTCAAGTCACCTTTCTACAGGTTGAATCCTGAGCTCCTTCCAGTACAACCAGGTCCTAGGTATTATGACCATTTTACAGATAAGGAAACCGAGCCCACCAGCCAGAACCCAGTGCTGCAGCCTCCACCTTCCCTTCCTCCACCCCATCTTCTTTCCCACCTCCACCTTTCTGTCTGGCCCTCCTCTCTGCTTCCTGCCTTCTGGGGTGCCCTGACAAGCGGCCTCTGCTCTCTCAGCCTGTTTCCTACCTGTAAAAGCAGTGGGCACGGAGCTCGGGGAGACGGCCTCCACTGTCCCCTCTCCCGCACCCCTCCACAGCCCCTACTGCATGGCCCTCTGTTCGCTCTCCGCCCTCCCTCCCTCTGCTCCTCTTACTTGTCACTTCGTCCTGCTTCCTCTCCTCCCCATATCCCAAGGCCTCCCTGGGGCCCCAAGACGTCTGCAAGAGTCGTTAGCTTTCCTTCTGGCTCATTAAAAAGCAGAATTTGCATAGAATATCCATATGATCATTCTGTCTACCGCAAAATGGGGCACAGATATAATGCAGCATGTAAGTGAGGGAGAGGGGAGAGGACAGTCACAGCGGGAGGCTGGGAGAACCCCCACCAGGAAGAGGCCCAGGCGCTCCCCTGGGTCTGAGGCCTCAGAGGTAGCCCCTCACTCCCTCCAGCTCTCACTAGGCCTTTCTGTTGGGTAATTCCTATCTCTGTAATTCTTCCAATAACCAGCGAAGTCGGAATACAGCTGTACCCATATTACAGGTGGAGAAACCAAGAGCCCGTGAGGAACAGTGGCTCGTCCATGGATGCAAGGCAAGTCCGGCAGGCCGGAGAAAGCACTCTCTGCCAGGGCCAGCCCACCCGACTCACGTCACCTGCTGCTCTTTCAGGAAGGCTGCCCCTCCTGACTCTCAGAAGGGAGGCACACAGGCAGGACAGCCTCCCACCACCCTGGGACAGGCCCACCTCCCGTGGAGGTCTCTCCCATCACTGCTCCTCAAGACAGCCTCCCCTCCCCCAATCCTGCCTGGCCTTCCCCTCCCTGCAACAACAGTTTAGCCAGAGACACAAGAGATTTTTGGAGACAACTGCTTCAAACCTCTCATCCCAGCTTCATTGTCGCATTCAGACCTGCCTTGTCCCAAAAAGAATTCGCAGCAGTGCCCAGAAATAAACATGTATAGCTAAAAAAGAAACTGGTAACAAACCCAAGGGGAAGGGACTGAACTTCACAGATGAAGACCCACTCAGCATCCATAAGACTGGCCCAAAAAGGGGCCCTTGGTTGAGCTGGAGCCAACCAGGACTTCCCAAGCAGCTGACCTTGGGGCAGACTCGCTATCCATGGTACTGAAGCCAGGAGTGCTGTGCCTGGCCTGGCGACCCCTCACCCTCAAGCCCTCTGGCCACAGGCAACCCAGAAGCAAGGCCGGTGGGCCCAGACTTCAAATACACCCCAAATCTGTCCCTTCTCACCACCCCCACCCCTGGTCCAGGCCATCGTCACCTCTTGCCTGGACTACAGTGGCCTCTACACTGGCCCAAGGTCCCACTCTATTCCCTGCACAACAGCCAGAGGGATCACGACCCTCCTCTGCTCCTGACCCTCCAACGGCCCCCAGCTCACCCAGTACAAAAGCCAAAGTCCTCACAGGGCCCCCCAGGGCCCCATGCAATTTGCCCTCCTCTGCCCGTGTGTCTCCCTGCCTTACTCATTCTGCCCCTGCCTCCTGGTTATTCTCCAAATGCCGGGCAGGCACCACCTCAGGGTCTTTGCACACGCCAGTTCCCCTTCCTGGGGCCCTCTTCCCACAGATCTCCACGTGGCTAATGCCCTTGCTGCAGCTGGGGATCTGCCAAAAGTCACCCCTGCAGAAAGCCAGGGTGAGGACCGAAAGTCCGTCTCCCCTACTTGCCCCTCTCTGTCCACTTACACTGCTTTGTTCGTCTTCAGAGCAGCATCTTTCACAGCTGGTATCTCAAATTATAATTACACAGTGATGTGTTTGCTTATTCACTGCAAGTTCCTCCTGCCCTCTCCCCAAGTGTGAGCCCCACAAGGCCAGGAGCTTCATCTGCTTAGTCCATGGCCGTACCCCAGTGTCCTGGTCCAATGCCTGGCATACAGTCAGTGCTCAATAAATATTCATTCTGCAGATGAATGAATTACTGTGGAGGAAAGGGATGCAAAGGCTGGAGGGCAGAAGGAAAAAATGACCACGCCCCTCCTCACCAGCCATACCCCTGGGGCAGGTCTGTGGGATTGGGAGGCTGGGGTCCCACCTTCCGAGTCCCTGAAAGTCCCAGAGGCACGAGGGGAGCCAGCAACAGAGGAGTGGCTGCCACGGGATTCAGCCCTCCCAGACCACTTTCAGAAAGGGACCCTCACAGCTCATACATGGTCATGCGGGAGTCACATGTGACTTGAGGGCTCCTGGCCCACTTCTCTCTTCTCTCTCTCTCTCTCTCTCTCTCACATACACAGACACACACACACTTACCATGCCAAGGTCTTCCAAGCTTCACACCAGGTGGGGAAACCAGGGATGCTTGGAGATTACCCTGCCCCCATCCCTACCTCTTTCCTCCCTAGCCCTAGAGCTGCTGGCCTCCGTGGGGCAGGGCCTTCTGAGGCCTGCCCATCTGACAAGCCCACCAGTGCTTCCCTGGGGAAGGCCAGATGAAGGGAACCAAATTCCCCACTTAAAAGGAGGACTTCATCTTCCCACCTTCGAGCTCCAGAGCAAGGGCCAGTTTCGGAGTCAGGCAGAACTGGCTACAAAGCCCAGCTCTGCCCTGACAAGCTGGGAGGGCCCAGGCAAGCCCCTGGGCACCCTGGGCTGCAGTCACCTCCTCTAAAGTGGGGACAATGCTCAGGGTTTCTGTGCAGGGGCTGAGGCTGGGGCCGGGGAGCAGCGTCTGTCATGATAGTTCGTGAACATGGCCTCAAAATGTGTATATTACACACAAGGAGTCTCAGGGATCTGTACAGGCCAGGCTGGCTGTGAGGCTGGCATGGGAGGCTGAGTCTGTTCAGGCTCAAAGGCTCTGGGAAGAAGGAAGAGGGACCAGGTTGGGGAACATGGAATATCAAGGCAGAAATGTCCACATACACCATTCATGCCCACATACATTAGCCCACTGAGGAAGGCACACAGTACGTTTTTGGTCTTACAAATGAAAAACCGGAGGCTCAGGGAGAAGTGAATCGTGTAGGGTCACATAGTGGTGGAGGGTGGGGCTGAGACTGGGACTCAGGCTGCTGGACATTCCCACCCCGCCTCAGGGCACTCGGTGGGCCCATGTAGGCCTGAGGTGGGAAGTGCTGGGTGGCGAATGTGAGACAGGGAAGGAAATGGTGGGTTCACAGGTCCCTCCAGAGACGCAGAGGAAAAGGCAGATGGAGCTTATCTCAGCCACATCTCCAAGGAGCTCAGAGTGGGGACCTGGAGTTCCAGGAACCCCACCCCAGCCAGGAAAGCAGGCAGAAGGCCAGGGTCAGCAAACAGGCGAAGATGCTTTCCTGAAGGTCAAGGCCCAAACCCTAGCAGGGGTGAGCAGGGCAGCAGCCTTCACCACTTGCCCTTTAGCCAAGGGAAGAAACTGAAAGGGTCCCTGTCCAATGGGAGCCTGGGGGACAGATCCCAGTGTGCTCTGAGTGAAGAGGCTCAGTGAGGAGAAAGAAACAACAGAAGAAAATGAGCTTGAAGAAAATGGGGTTCCAGTTGAGAGATTTGTCAAAAACATCAAAAAAAAAAATCAGAGGCCAGAGGAGTTAGGGAGCAGCAGGCCGCTTTGGAAGTAGCTACTCTGTGGGCTCCCGCCTGGGTCCAAAAACAAGACACACAGGAAGCCAGAGACCAACTGTGGTGCTTGACCCTCCATGTGGCAAAGTGAGACAGGAAAGCCACGAGAAGTCAGTGAGGGATGTGAAGACCTGTGCCGTGGGGGACTCAGAGGTCCCCTGATATGTTGGCTGCATGCTGTCGATAAAGCTGAGGCTCAGAGAGGGAAGGTTACCAGCCTAAAGTCACACAGCTGCCCAGAGACAAGAGCCAGGACCAGAACTCAGCCCGCCTCCCAGCCCAGGGCCCCCGGCCCTGCTCCTGTTCTCTGGTTAAGAAGGAAAACAACTAATGCCTTCGGGAACACCAGTGTTCGGTGCAGTGCCCGGTCCACCCGGCAAGTGCTTTACAGCTATGCATGCATTTAACCTCACAACAAGCTGTAAGGGAAGGACTATTACTATCCTTGTTTGACAAAGGTGGAAACTGAGGCACAGGGCCCCTCAGTGCCCTGTGGGGTAGCACAACTCATGATGGCAAAGCCAGATTTGAAGCCACGCCGTCTGCCCCAGTGTCTGGGCTCTTGGCCACTCTATTCTCCTGCATCACTGGGGAAAAGGACCGGATTCAGAAGGCCAAAGCCACAAAGGGGCTGCCACCAGCAAAGGGAATTTTTTCAAACCCCAAAGGAATCTTCAAACACATTCCACAAAGGAGGCTGTGAAAGAAAACGTTGCTTCCCGTCAGAAGGGAAGAGATGCAAATTCAGAGAAAAAGGGCTCAGCATCTGACGTCTTCCTCCTGTCATTCCCATCAAGCTTAGAGGCGAATGCAGACGGGAGCATGTCCCCGTCTGGACAAGCGCATCAGGCAGAGGGAGCCAGGAAAAGTGGCTGCACTGAAAGAAAAGCAGCAGGCCCGGCGACACCAACCTGGGGACTTACAACATGCAGAAGCGTCAGGCCCTGCACAGGTCAGAGTGGCAGAGGAATCCAAGCAGACAGGCGCAGTCCCCGAGGCGCACCAAGCAAACGCGTGGGTTCATCTTCACGACGGAACGGAGACTGACCTGGCAATCACCAGCAATCACATTAACAACAACACCTTGCCAATCTCCAAGCCCCGGCAAGGAGACCCAGCTGGCTCGTGGTGGGTCTCATGGCTTGGCAGGGGGCGCCCATGCCACGTCCACTTAATTTCCACCCGCAGCAAAGTGATCGGTGGCGCACAAGGGCAACGGAAGGCAAGATGGGTCTCAGGTCTAGAACGGCCTAGTTGATAGGTTAGAATGGGAGGTCCTGGCTGCAGGGTGGGGCCCACTCCCCCTCGTCCCGGGAAAACACAACGTCAGAGGGCACAGTGCTCAGCCTTGGGCTGCAGGGTCCCTGGGTCCCAGGAGGCAGCTGGTGGAACAGTCCAGAGGCCTCTCCCTTTGAAGCTGCTAAAAGTCATCTGATACTCAGATACAAGCTAAAGCCAGCAACAGCACCCCTCCCTGCTTCTACCCCCCCTCAAACCCCTGCTCCCTGCTCATTTTGACCATGGTTCATCCGATGAGGTGGGAAGGTTGCACGCTCCAGGCACTGCCACCACGCAATTGGCCCCGATCATTCCTGAACCAAAACGCCAAGCCCTGAGGGGTCAGCGCTGACATCCACTCCTTTAGGCCTTGCGGGAAGTGTCCTTTCCGGCACTCCTCTGACAGACACATTCTAAACAAGTAGTTTTCAGTGGGTGTCTGAGGGTGTCTTCAGGATGGGCCCAAATTGTGGGGAACAGGTCTTTGCTCTCATGAAGGATGCCTAGAGCCAAGGCCATGGAGGGCAAGAACACAGTCTGTCCGTGCCAGCTGGACCTCAGAGGCAGGCTGCTGTACCCACTCCTGTCACAGGTAAGAGGAGGCCCAGGGAACAGGGCTGGTCATCTGTTCACTCACTCTTCATTCTGTAGCGTGTGCTGAGGCCCTGCTATGTGCGAGGGAGGGCGGGGGGCACAGAGCTAGGTGGGGTCCTGTCCCTCCCTGGCCTCTGGAGCCGTCAGTGGGGCGGGGGCAGAGGGAGGGGTCAGCAGGCACTGTGGCCCACCTGAAGGGGCTTCCCAGGGAGCCTGGGAGGGAAAAACTCCACCGCTGCCTGCTCCACCAAGGAGCTCAGCTCTGTTTGGGACAGGGCAGGTGAGGGGCGCCTGCAGGGAGAAGGGCCTTGGCTCTGAGCCTCGATGGCAAGGGGACCCCTCAGGGCCCTGAGCGAGTTGGGCCCGACAAGTGGAGATGGTCAGCCAAGCCAGCACGAAACATTTCAACATGCGGCGTTGGCCTAAAAGAAACTCTCCTCGGCCCCACCTCAAATGGCTCCCTATCCCCTCCCCACCCCACGGCCACAGGAGCTCCAACCCAGGCCTCTCATCGCTTCCATCTGCCTGGTCATTCACACTTCCAGGCATCTGTTCCCACTGTTCTCCCACCTGGCGTGCCCTTTCCTTCCTCCTCTTGTCCAAATACACCTCCTCCAAGCCCTGCTTGCCTGCCCAGCCTGGCTGGGCTGGAGCCCCCGCAGCCCTGGGGTTTGTGTCTTCACTTCAATGGACACATCACCACATCCCTTTTTTTACTTATTCAGGCAGGCTCTGCTGAGCACCTACTGTGTGCAGGGCAGGTGCTAGGGCTGGCTGTGCATGGCTCCTCTCATGCCCACCAAAAGGGCCTGAGAGCAGGGCCTGCAGCCTGTCTCTGTCTCACACCGGGGCTGGAACATGCCCAGGGAACAGGGTTGGTCATCTGTTCACTCACACTTCACTCCACAGAGTCATATGCTCTGCTGCGGTCCTCTGTGTGCAAGGGAGGGCGTGGGGCACAGCACAGGGCGAAATAATTCTAGGAAGCTCCGGCCAGCTGGAGACTCAAGCTGGTGGAGGACTGAGCCACTTCCCCTTCCTGCCCCCCAGGGCAGCAGCACTGCAGGATGAAGCACCCAAGGCCAGCAGTGAGGAATGGCACGAGGCGCACCCTACAGTTCACCTGACGCAGCTGCTGACAGGCCCCAAGTTCCTGCTCCCTCCCTTATGTCTCCAGGAATGGATTTCTGTCCTCAGTGAGCCAGTAGAGAGAGGAAGGGGAACAGCCAGGGAGCTCAGTGGGGCAGGAGGTGGAGGTCCCAGGTTAGCCTGGCCTCACCCCCAATGCCTACACTCTGTCAGCCTCAGTTTGCCCCTTTGTAGGCTGGGAGAGCAACCTCTCAGGTCTAGGGGTGGGAAGAGAGCTAAAGAAGTGAGTAGTTGGGGGCTGGATTTTGCAATTAACCATTCATTCAACAAACATTTATTGAGCAACTACTATGTGCCAGGGCTATGCTAGATGCTGGAGATACAGCAGAGAACAAAACAGATTAAAATCTCCGCCTTGGTGGATCATACACAAACAAATAAAAAGGTATTAGTGCTATAAAGAAAAACAGAGCAGGGTACAGGGACTGGAGAGTAGGACTGAGGCAAGGGCTCTTTCAGATAGGCCGTTCAGAGGCCTCTCTGAAGGGAGACATCTGAGAAGACACCTGAAGACACCAAGAATGCGGGCCGCATGGACATGCAGGAGAAGCTTTCCCGCGGAGGACCAGCCCGTGCAAAGGCCCTGAGGCGGGCTGGTGCCTGGAACATTTGAGGAGCTGCAAGATAGCTGGTGTGGCAAGAGCGAGGGAGAGGCGCGGAAGCAGGCAAGGCCAGAGAGTGAGGCGAGGCAGCGGAACAGGCACCCTTAATGCAAGTGGTGCCAGCTCCGTTGGCTCTGGCTGCACAGATCTTCATCTCATCCCCGTGGAGCCTCTGTAGATGGGGTGCTCCATTTACAGCCAGGGACGCCACATGCAGAGAGTCTCACAGCCCACTGGACGAGGAGCTGCCCAGCCCGGGCCTCCTGCTGCCCAAGCACTGTCTCCTCAGCGGGCTGTCAGCCGTGCCATGCCACTGTGCTGACAGAGGCCATCTACATGCAAGTCTGATGCTCAGCCCTGGGAGTCGGAGCTGGAGGTCAGATCCAGCAAGAGCTTGACTCACCCACATCTCTGGAATACCAATGGAGGGCACAGCAACACAGCCAAGAGGTAGGACCTCAGAATTTCCTGCTGTTCAAGGAATGAGACATCCTCCAAGGAGCAGGCCAAGCCCCCTACACTCCTTCCTGCCACACCCAGAGAGGCCATCTTGTTTCCATCCTTGAGGCACAGATGTACCCAGACATGCTAGACGCACTTACCTGAGAGGACTAGAGACAAACTCCTGGGTGACCCCGTGGATAGGACTTCCTGCCCCATGCATCACAGAGGGTAAGTTCAGTGGCTAGGGAGAGTATTCGCAGGATTCAAATCCTGCCCCTGCCACTTCCTAGCTGTGTGGCCTCATGGGAGTTACTTAACCTCTCTGAGCCTCTGTTTAGCCATTGATATAATGGAGCTGTCTTGAAAGCTAAATGAGGTAATATGTGCAAAGCACTTAAAAAAGGCCTGGGCCAGGTGCAGTGGTTCATGCCTATAATCCCAGCACTTTGGGAGACGGAGGTGGGTGGATCACTTGAGCCCAGAAGTTTGAGGCCAGCCCGGGCAACATGGTGAGACCCCATCCCTACAAAAAATTAGCCAAGCATGGTGGTATATGCTTGTGGTTCCAACTACTTGGGAGGCTGAGACAGGAGGATTGCTTGAGCCTGGGAGGTTGAGGCTCCAGTGAGCTGTGACTGTACCACTGCACTCCAGCCTGGGCAAGAGGGTGAGACCCCAACTCCAAAAAAAAAAAAAGGCAGGCACGGTGGCTCATGCCTGTAATCCCAGCACTTTAGGAGGCCAAGGCGGGTGGATCACCTGAGATCAGGGGTTCAAGACCAACCGGGCCAACATTGTGAAACCCCATCTCTACTAAAAATACAAAAATTAGCCAGGCATGGTGGCACATGCCTGTAGTCCCAGCTACTTGGGAGGCTGAGGCAGGAGAATCGTTTGAATCCGGGAGGTGAAGGTTGCAGCGAGCTGAGATCACGCCACAGCACTCCAGCCTGGGTGACAGGGCGAGACTCCGTCTCAAAAAAAAACCTACCACATCTGTGCCCACGTCTGTGCCACCCGCTTGCCACTGCCTGCGTTTCTCCCTCCTCGGTGACTCACTGGTGTTATCTCCAGAGCCCAGGCGGGGCCTGCTCTGCATGTCTAATCCAGCCCTGGCGACGCCGCGGAGGAGCCCGGGAGGGAAGGGCAGTCTCCTTGCCTTTCCCTGGTGCAGCCTCAGCCTTGACAGGGAGGGAGCCCTGGCTGCAGCCAGAAGGTCCACATGTGCCCGCACACACACACACAGACAATCCCGCACACACACACACACAGACCCTGTCTACAGATACCCCCACCAAGGCAGGCCTGCCAGTCACATAACCAGAACTTCCCAGACATGCACCCCTACACAGACACACACACACACACGCACGCACACACACGTCCTGGCCTAGCTGCCTTTGGAGTTCACCTTGCTGCCCTCTCCCCACCAGAGCAGCCATCCCCTAAGAACCAAGCTAGGCTGGGCTCCTGTAGTTTTGTCTCTAGCCCTGTCCCTGGACACACCTGTATCCCTGTATCCCCAG
Source organism: Piliocolobus tephrosceles (assembly GCF_002776525.5). Classification (NCBI taxonomy): domain Eukaryota; kingdom Metazoa; phylum Chordata; class Mammalia; order Primates; family Cercopithecidae; genus Piliocolobus; species Piliocolobus tephrosceles. The sequence continues at coordinate 134,723,048 of NC_045438.1, read as the reverse complement.
TTAGGGGCACAGCACGGGGCCCAGCACTTCCCAGGCCTCCCAGGACTAGCCAGGCCCCAGGTAGGGCTGGGACCCAGGCAGCCAGTCCCTGACAAACCCTGCAGTGCGCATTCCTGAGCTCCTGCCGGCATGTGCCAGGAGCACATTTCACTCCTTTTTTTTAAGATGGAGTCTTGCTCTGTCACCCAGGCTGGAGTGCAGTGGCATGATCTTGGCTCACTGCAACCTCCACCTCCCAGGTTCAAGTGATTCTCCTGCCTCAGCCTCCCAAGTAGCTGGGATTACAGGCTCGTGCCACCATGCCCAGCTAATTTTTGTATTTTTAGTAGAGACGGCATTTCACCATGTTAGCCAAGCTGGTCTCAAACTCCTGACCTCGTGATCTGCCTGCCTCGGCCTCCCAAAGTGCTGGGATTACAGGTGTGAGCCACCGTGCCCAGCCGCATATTTTACTCTTATACCCTGCTTTATTCCCATTTCACAGATAAGAAACGGAGCCCAGAAAGACGAAATGACTTTCCCAAGACCGCACAGCCAGTCAGCGTCTGAGCCAGGGCACAGGTCTGCCTGAAGAAGCCTGACCTCTTATGCACCTGCCACCACTTCTGCAATGCAAGCTGGAGAAGACAGGGCGTATAGGTAGAGTGCCTGGTCTGACAGCTCTAGCTCCAAGTCCTGCTCCGACACCGGGCTGTGTGACCCTAGGCAAGCCACATCACTGCTCTGAGGCTAAGTTCTCCCATCTGCAAAATGGGGACAAAACACCTAGCCCACCGGTGTTGCACTTAGCCGCATGGTCATTACCAGGATCTGTAACACTCACAGGGGGTGTCTGGCCCAGGCAGGGCTCAGTCAAGGGCCACAGGATTGCCCAGAGCATGTGTGGACAAGGGTGGAGGTGGGGAATGCCAGTGCCAGGGCTTCCTTTAGGCCTGGTGCCAGTGGCCCAGTCAGTATTGAGCCACTCCAGATGCCACCTATGGGCTCCCTACCTGAAGGACAGAGCCAGGTTCCCATCCCAGCTCCTCCATGTTCTGGCTCTGTGGCCTTGGGAAAGTGACCCGCCCCCTCTGGCCTCCATTTCCCCATCTATAAAATGAGCATAGTCATGCTCCTCTGAAGGACCCAGAGCCCAGCACACAGTTGGCTCCTAGGACTCGCTCACCACAATTCCAACATGCATCCCAGCCTGGCCAGCACGCTCTCCCCGCCACTCCCCTACCCGGCGCTCCTCTGAGCAACTCACAGATGATTTATACTTCAGAGGACGAATCAATACAATATACAGCCAAAGACATCTTTAATCTTTCGCAGGGATTAGGCTACAAGGTACAGCGGCCTCTTTCTACCGGCCGCTCAATTCTGATTTCAATTTGGCCAGCTGGAGTGCAGCTCTCTCTCTCCCTTTCTTTTCACCTTCTAAAAGATGTTCCTCCAAATCAAATTTCATTTATTGGGTTGCGCGAGGAGATCTAGCTGCCTAAGCTGCCCTGGCCAGGCCCCCGTAGGCTGTTGCACACTGGCATGGGGTGGCCTTGGAAGTCTGGGGACGTGGGAGGCCCAGTCAAGCAGGAAGCCAGGCCCTCAGGGAGGTGCAGATGGTGCGTGGGGCGTGGCAGGCACTGTGAGGGGCACCTCTGCCAGGACAGGAGTACCCTATGCTGAAGGCCTTCGCATAATAGCAAATTTTAGTTTTCTAGATCATGAAGTCCTTTTAAAAAATCTTGAGTAGACTTCATTTTTTCTAACCACCCAATACTTGATTAGATGTTGATTTAAAAAAAATTAAACAATAGGCTTACCTTCAGCCAAAACACAATGCCCAGACCGCACCCCTGTCCCATGCCTCTCCTGTCCCTCCAGGCTGTGTGTACATGGGCATGCCTGTGTGTCCCTGTCATACCCTAGCACTTGCACAGGGGCTGGCCCAGGCGGGTCTCAGTGAGCACGCAAATGACAGAAGACAGAGAAGACAAGAGTACAGAAACAGGTGAGACCTCTAGTCCCAGAGCCAGCCCTTCTGGGTTCAAATCCCTTCTCCACCTCTTACTTGCTGTGTGGCCTGGTGCTAGCTATTATTCAGCCTCTCTGTGCCTGCACTTCCTCTCCCGCAAAATGGGGATGAGGCAGCATCTACCTCAAAGGGCAGGAAGGACTGCCCAGGACAGCAGGTGCTGGGCACAGAGGGAGGCCTGCATGAGCACTGGGGGTGGCTTTGAGGTCCCTTAGGGCAGGGACTGAACACAACTGAACACAGAGACTCAGGGCCCTCGATCCCTTCCCCCATCCTATACCTTTGTCCCTATATCCTGCAAAGGTCATGCCTTGAACAGAAAAGGCAGGAGGCTGGTTTGGGGAAGAGTTCAAGCCACAAAGGAGGAAAGGAACCAGCAGAGCGGGGTAGGAGGTGCCATCCAGAGGGAGGTGCCCAGGTCTTGGGTCTGAGCAAAGGAGGAAAGGACATGTGGGTGGCCCGAGGGAGGGGCTGGGCTCTGGGGTTCTGAGGCTCTGACACTGTCTGCCAGGGTCCCCAGGTGCTATTGCCAGCCCGCCTGGAGGTGGGAGTGGAGTACTATTCACCTCTGCTTCCTTTTGCTCTGCCAGGCTGCCGGAGTGCAGAGTGGCCTGGAGCCTCAGCCATCAGTCAGCACTGCCCCACTTCCCACCGCCCCGCTGCCCCCTCCACCAGGTGGAGGCACCCAAGCAGCTTCAGCAGTACAATTAAAGGGGCTTATCTGAGATTTATAGCAGCATTATGCCCGCGGGGTGTTATCAACGGCAGCCTCTGGACGCTCAGTAGTCCTTAGGAAAAGCAATTAGAGTCCTGAGGCCATGAGGGTATAAATATACAGACACCATCACCCAAGGTCTCAGGCGCCGGCAAGCTGTGTAGAGGCAGGGCCTCGGGAGAGACCAGGGACAGGGCAGACAGGCCCTCTCTGCAGGAAGTGGGTCTAACAGGAGGGAGAAGGGCCTCCCCGCTTCCCCCACACACCACAACAGGGCCCCGAGGAAGTCACAGGCACCATCCTTCAGCCCCACAGCCTCCTAGGAGCCGTCCCATCTTGGCTCACCCCAGCCCAGGTGAAGGCCCCCCAGCCCATGGCTGCCTGCTACCCCTAGATGCCCACAGCTGCAGCCCACACAGCCAGCCCTCCCAGGGCACCAGCAGAAGCAGAGACCCAGCCAGGGGCCCGCTCCCGGGCCCTGCTAGGTGGCAGTCACCTGCCAAGGGGTTAACCCTTGTTATTGCTCAGCCGCTTATCTCTGGGGACACCTGAAAGCTTTATCACAGAGCATCTGAGGACAGCAATTTAAGGCAATGCAGCAAGCTTCATGGGGGAAGGTGGTATCAGGGTGTGAGGGGAAGACCTCGAGGAGAATAAATACTTGCCATTTCCTCAGACTCCACCCACAGGGACACCTTCTTCACGGATGCCCAAACCAGCACAGGTCCCCCGCAGCCCCTCACCCCTCAGCCCCAGCAAACAGGTCAAGTTTAGGGGCTCCAAATTCCTCATTCCTCTGAGAGCCTGCCTGGCTGTCCACCCATCTCCCGAGTCCCTGACAGCCCTCTAAACAAGGCCCTCGTCCCCACCCCGTCCCTTCCTCTGCTGCGAGGATAGCGGCTGCCCCGCAGGCTCCCGCACCAGGGAGGCCAACAGTGCCCTCATCTGCACACCCACGTCTGCCAAGGCCTCATACCTGCCGTGCACAGGAGTCACCCAGAGCCCAGTGAGACCATGGGCCAAACCGCACGGCTCAAAGAGGAGGACAAGGCCCACCTGGCAACAGCCAGGCAGTCAGAGCCCGCATCAGGCCCCGGCTGGGTGCTCTCGGTGGGTCAGTCACATGCCCCCAAGCCCGGCATGACCCTGCAGCCAGGCGCTTGACTCACCATCCTCACGGGACTTCTGGATGAAGGCCTCCACACCGCTCTCACCATAGCTGCCCTCCGAGGCCACCGTGGACACGTAGTTCCACTTGAGGGCACGGACGATGTCCACCATGGCCTGGGCCTGGTACGTGTCCGAGGGCACCACGCGGGAGAAGAAGTCGTAGCGGCTGTTGTCGCTCAGGTCTGGCGCGGTGGAGGCGTAGCTGATCTGGGGTATCTGAGGGGCAAAAGGGGCTGCTGAGGGTGGCGGCTGCCCCCACGCCGCCGAGCCAGCCCCACTCCCCTACACACCAACCTCCCTCTGGTCCCTAGAGCCTTGGGACCACCACAGCCCACCCCTCCCCATGGGCGCTGCCTCCTCCTCCAGAAAGTCTCCCAACTGGCCTCCCAGGGGTCCCCAAAGACACTCCAACCACACACAAGTACACACACGCACACACACACACACATGTACACACACCACACACACATACATCCTGGGAGCCTCTGCTGCCTCAATTTACACAAAGAGCTCAAAGATCCCAGCCCAGGGAAAATCCCCACATACATGAGATGATTCAGCCTGGGGATTTGGGTGTTAGGAGGGGCCCTGAGGGGTCATGTGGCCCATCCCATGTCCCCAGGCAGCCCCTCTGGTCGGGACCCAGCAGACCCTGTCCCCACAGCTCTCTGCCAGCTCAGCCTCCTTCCTCGTGCCCTGCTCAGAGGAGATGGAGCCTCGATTCCAGCTCCCCCGTCCCCCACTCCACCCCCAAGGATGGAAGCCCAGGAAGCTAGCAGGGTGGGCTTCAAGAAGTCCCTTCTCTCTGCAGCTGGGGACACTGAGCCCAGAGAGTCACCACCCTGCCGGGTCCCACAACCTCTCCAAGGCAGAGCTGACCCAGGGCCCTGCCCCAGCCCAGGGCTTTCTAGTCACAGAGCATCTTCCTGCCTCCACAGGCCCCACCTGGACCCTCCCCAGGCAGGGATGAGACTCAGACCCCCTGCCTCCTGTAGATACACCCAACCATCCCCAGGACAGGGAGGGGTATGGTCCCTCCTCTCCACCCCTCCCCTCCAGGGCCCCACCCACTGCTCTGCTCTCCCGGCGGGTCAGGGCCTGTGGTCTCCACTCCCCGCTTGGCTCACAGGGACACTTCTTCTTCCTGTGTGCCCTCTGCCCGCTCAGTTGTCCAGGGGGACGGGGGTGGGGAATGCATATTGATCCCGGCTGGCATCAAAACTAAGATTTTATGCCCCTAAGGAATCACTCAGATTCAATCCTGGCCAAGAAACCTGTGGCCAGGACTTCAGGCCCAGTGGCAACCGTGGGTGGGGAAATGTTCCCGGGGCAGGAGGGTTGGGGGTGCTCCTGGCAAGTGGTTGCCCACTTGGCTAAAGCCTAGTGTGTCCCTATCCCCGGGACCACCTCCCAGACCAGTCAGCTCCCCTCCTCAGGACAGGGCAGAGCTTCTGCCAGCCTAGAAGCCCCACCTCAATATCCCAACATTCAACTCTATTCACTTCAACGCAGACTTTACTGAGCACCTCTGATGTCCCGAGTGCTGAGGACAGCAGTGAATAAAACACTCACGGAGCTTCCTTCTGGTGGGAGGAGAGAAGCAAGCCAGCTAACAAGTCCCGGGACCATTCTCCACAGCCATGAGGCCTCACAGAGTGGCAGGAGGGGGTGGGACATCAGGGTGGCAGGTGGCAAGGCCAGGAAAGGCCTCTCTGGGGAGGCGACAGCCGAGCAGAGCCAGCATGAGCAAGGATAGGAAGGTATCGGAGTCCAGGGAGCAGCAGGTGCCTGCGGAATGAGCTTGTGTGTGGGTGGCCAAGCAAGGTGCCTGTGTGGCCGGAGCAGAGCAGGATGGGGAGAGTCAACGCATAGTAGACCCCATAGCCTCTTAATAAACGGACAAATGACAATAAGGAAGTTGACTGGGGGCAGGGAGGGTCCACCCTCCCCTGAGAATGCCCACTGCCAAAAGCATGGCCCAGATGGCTCACTGTCCGCCTCCGCTGTGGGAAAAGCCCACTGAGGCCCTCACGGGTGAGGATGTGGGTAGGGGAAACAGTTAACTGGTTTTTTGGATTTTCTAAGCAAGGGTTCTAAGCAAGGGTTAGAAACGCTAAGTTCTGAGTACTTTGCCTGAATTCCCTCATGTGACCCTCACAGCCTTAGGAGACAGCTATTGTGATTATTCCCATTGTGCAGCTGAAGAAACTGAGGCCAGGGGAGGTGAAGTAACGTGCCCAAGTTTTTTTTCAGCTGGTGAGAGGCAGAGTTGGGATTTGAGTTTAAGCAGTGTAGCTCCCCAAATTCTGCTTGAAACTGTCTCCCTAGGAAGTGTGGGAGGAGCTGTGGAGGGAGGCTGTGGGGAGAGCAGACAGGAGAGAACCTTAGGGTTCTAAGCAGAACATGGGTTAACTCCCAAACCCCCTCACTGTAGCTCTTGTGGTCTTTATAAAATGGCATGTACTACATTATCCACTGGCACTGTTTGTAACAGTAAAACTTTGGAAACAACCTGTATGTCCATCAAGAGGGGATTGTTTAAAGAAGTTCCAGCCAGATAAGGAATATTACACAGCTATGAAAAGGAACGAGGCTGATTTCCAGGCACTGCTCTGGGTGGGTCTCCAAGATATTGTGGGGTAAAAATAACAGCAATAAGGAGGCAACATGCAGGTGGAAGCTGTTTACTGTGTGAAAGGGGAAGTGCATACTGGCTGCTCTGAAACAAAACACGTGCATTGCCTCAGGGGAGGAAAGCAAGTGGCCGAGACAGGATCAGGCAGGGACCTTTCACCTTCTACCCTTTGTAGGTTTCCAGTGTTGAACCATGCACATCTTCCACCCCCATTTGGAAAGCAAACCACGCTCGAATATACCTGAATCTATGTGTCCCCTCGCCTGCTCTGTCAGCAGTGACTGAAAACTAGCCCAGTCCTCTCCGCCTTGGAGAACACTTAGCATAAAAACAGCACCCTCTAAAATGTGAGCTCTGACTGGATATTTTTTAATTCACTTTAAGGTTGTTATTTTTGAGGTCTGAAAATGGTATTCGAGTCATGGCTGGTTTGTTTTTAAGAAATCTTGTGTTTTAAAGCAGTTTCTCAGCCTTTGCACTCTTCACACTGCAGGGGAGGTTAGTGCTTTGTTGGGGGGAGGTCCCTGAGAGACAAGTGCTTTGTTTACTCTCTCGCTCGCCTCTGCTGGGCCTCAGCCAGGAGCGATCATCACCTGCCTGCCTCCATGCCCCTCCTGATCAGAAGCTTGTCCCTACTTCTGGTGTTTCCTCCCACCAGGCCTTGGCTCCCGGGAGAGGGAAGGAGGCCCACTGAGGTTTCTGGACTTGCTCAACCCAGGCCTCACAGCATGCAGCAGATGGAAACAGAGGCTCCCCCCCAGATAAAGTGGCTCCTTCTCACTCATCCCTATTCTTCCTTCCAAGCTCCTGTCTAGGCCCAGGTGGTGCTCAGCACAGGTGGTGAGCAGTGGATGGACAGATGGATGATCGGGCATCCCCTGTGGGGCCAATCTCGTTAGAAGCCTTCAGACCCTGGCCCACATCCAGAGCGGGGCCCTGGCACACTGGCCCCAGCCCACGGCACACACTCCATTCCCCAGAGGGTGGGGGGCCAAGCATGCGCTCCTGTAGGATATGCATGTCAGCCTGCAGAAGAGCCCCAGGCCCCTGATTTCAAAAGCCCGGGAGGGGTCCCTGACCTTCCCCCAATAATTCCTGAGACACTGGAACAAGAACCCAACCCTGAGACGCGGGTGAGGGAATCAGGCTCCTGAACAGGATCCCGGGGATAAGCCAGCCTCCTGCGATGTGTCCACCTGCCAGCCTCTCCTGTCTGCTCTCCCCCCAGCCTCCCTCCTCAGCTCCAGCCCCTCCCACACTTCCTAGGGAGACAGTTTGAAGCAGAATTTGGGGAGCTACACTGCTTAAACTCAAATCCCAGCTCTGCCTCTCACCAGTTGAAAAAAAACTTGGGCACGTTACTTCACCTCCCCTGGCCTCAGTTTCTTCAGCTGCACAATGGGAATAATTACAATAGCTGTCTCCTAAGGCTGTGAGGGTCACATGAGGGAATTCAGGCAAAGCACTCAGAACAGCACCTGGCAGGCGGTGAGCACTGAGGGTCAGCTCTTAGGGGAGCTGCCATTCCTCCGCTAAACTTCCTCTGGCAGCAATCGCCTTCTCTTGCCTCTCTCTGACTGTACCTCCTAGGACTCTCCCTCTCTTCCAGCCTCCTCCCATCACACACTCTCTCCATAGTCTCATTGTTGTCATTGTCATTGTCACACGGACATCCTGGGAATGCTATCGGGCTCTCCAAGGCTCTCTTACCCCCAACTGGAGTGGAGGGATGGGGGACAGGAGGTGTCAGGGGCCGCCACAGGCGGGCAGGGAGCCATCTCTGCGTCTAAGCAGGTGACTGTGACAACCTGGCCCATGTGGGGCTCTGACGTCTCTTCAACTCCCACTGTCTCCGCAGCCCAGCCCAAGCAGGAGGGGGACGTGCAATTTACATTCTCCTCAGAGAACGCTCCTCTCCTCTCCCAACAGCAGCAGCAGGAGGGGAGGGAGACAGCGGTGCCAGCCCCAATGCCAGCTGCTCCATCCCTCTGCCTCCTTTGCTTCCCTCACCCAACACATTGAGCACCTACTGTATACTGGGCACTGTTCCAGGTGGTGGGGACGCAGCAGCTTGTGTCACACCCTCATGGGGCAAGAGTCAGAACTCAGATTCCAGCAGCCCCTGACCAAGTACAGGCATCCTGCTCTAGGTCCCTTTGTCTGTCCCTTTCTCCTTTCTCTTTGTCTATCTTCCTCTGTCCTCAGAGCCCATGACCTCATCTCCCACATCCAAATCCCCCTGCTCATCAAGGCCCAACTCAAATGTCACCTCCTCCAGGCAGCCCTCCCTGAGCCCTCATCCTTCAGAGGGGGCCTAGCCTTCCACAGCACTGAATGCGGCCGCTCCAAGGGCACCAGGCACGTCCTCCTGGTGTTACTGTTCTCTGCCTACTCATCAATTCAACAGGCCTTCTAAGCACCCCACCCTGTGCAGGCAAGGCCACGTGGAGAGATGCAGAGGTGAACTAGATTCTTCCCACCCCCAAACACCAGTCAATACCCACTGCATCCTGGGAGACACCAGCAGAGATGGCAGAAAGTGTTTGTGCAAAAAGTGCTCCACTGTCTGGGCCCCCTGATGAGGGGTAGGTTGTACGGCCCCCTGGAGTGACACACAGTGTGCCTGCAGCTGCCACCCAGGAGAGCCTCGGCTGAGGTGAGGGGTGAGTGACTGAGGGGTGGGAGGATGCATGAAGAACCCTCTCTCCCTCTTCCCCTGTCTCTGGCTTCTAGAGTGACAAGGAGGTCCATGCCACATGAGGAAAGACAAAAGCTGCTTCCGGACTTAAGCAACAATGAAGATGGATTTCAAGTACATCTGAGTGTGTGTGCGCATACACACATGCACGTGGGCGCATGGGCTATAGCATGTGTCCTGAGCACATGGGTGCCCTGCACATTCATTCATGTATTCCTCCTACAAAGAGGCATGGAGCACCCACGGCCTCCAGGCATAGTTCTGAGGGCTGGGGATGGACTATGGACAACTGCCTTCAGTGGGCTCCAATCTAGACGAAGGCAGGTCATGCAGAGGTGCATCATAAGCTTCTGAGTCTGTTAGATGGGGATAAGGAGTGAGGAAAAAAAAGAAAGGAAAGGAACAGGGAAGTGTTGCAGAGTGGCCAGGAGAGACCTCTCTTACAGGGCGATGTCTTTGTCAGGACCCCAGCAGGGAGGGGTATTTGAGGCCAAGGTGTTTCAGGCCAAGGGAGCAGCCAGTGCAAAGGCCATGTGTGCATGCCTGTGTGTGTGTGTGTGAGATCATGGTGCATGCCTGTGTGTGTGTGTGTGTGTGTGA
>NC_045438.1:134712816-134713206 GCF_002776525.5 Piliocolobus tephrosceles | reverse complement strand
GTGTGTGAGATCATGGTGCATGCCTGTGTGTGTGTGTGTGTGTGTGAGATCATGGTGCATGCCTGTGTGTGTTAGCATGTGTGTATGCCTGTGTGTATGTGATCATGGTGCATGCCTGTGTGTGTGAGCATGTGTGCGTGCCTGTGTGTGTGCATGCCTGTGTGTGTGTGAGCATGTGTGTATGCCTGTGTGTGTGTGATCACGGTGCATGCCTGTGTGTGTGTGTGTGTGAGATCAGGGTGCATGCCTGTGTGTGTGTGTGTGTGTGTGTGTGATCATGGTGCATGCCTGTGTGTGTGTGAGCATGTATGTATGCCTGTGTGTGAACATGTGTGCATGCCTGTGTGTGTGATCATGGCATGGTGCATGCCTGTGTGTATGTGTGTGATC
>NC_045438.1:134651517-134712806 GCF_002776525.5 Piliocolobus tephrosceles | reverse complement strand
TGTGTGTGATCATGGCATGGTGCATGCCTGTGTGTATGTGTGTGATCATGGTGCATGCCTGTGTGTGAGCATGTGTGCATGCCTGTGTGTGTGTGAGCACGTGTGTATGCCTGTGTGTGAACATGTGTGCATGCCTGTGTGTGTGAGCATGTGTGCATGTGTGTATCCAGGCACACACATGTGTTTAGTGCTTGGATCTGCCCTCGGGCTGCCCCAGGCCCAGCCAGCAGCCTCACACAACCAGCCCAGGCGTGCTGATACCGGCTAGCACACAGGCGGTGACCCAGAACGCCACAGCTCCAGCTGTGGGTAACTGGTTCCCAGAATGGCAGCATCTGAAAATCCACTGAGGGCAGCTGGTCCACATCCCACGCCATCCAAAGGTGGAATGAGGATGCTGGAGGGCAGGGAATGTGTCCAGCGTCTCAGTGCCCACCCGGAGCACAGTAGTCAGGGTCTCTGAAGGCTGGAGCTTTGTTCAAGACTGTTCGGCTCAGTTAGGATTGAAATCCCCACCACAACCCCCACAAGGCCTCGTATGCCCCAAGTCAAGTGACCAGATGTCCAGGGCCATCACCACAGACACCCCAGGGGCTACCTGACAAAACCCACACTCCTCTTCCTGTGACCTTTTCTGTTAAAAGCACCTTGCCTTTCCTCCTCTGCCGTAATGCTTGGCACAGCACGTAAAAGTGTCCAGCACCCATCAGAGCCACCCTGCCTGGGGCTTGTGACCCAGCTTCGCTACCCAACTGTGCAACCTTAGGCAATCCAGTGAACTCTCTGGGCCTCAGTTTCCTCCCCATAAAGTCATCACAATCACAACAGAAAGGACTGCATCAGCAAATACACAAAAAGTGCTTAGAACAGGCCGGGCGCATGGGGGCCCTGGGCGAATGCTAGATATTCTTATTAGAGAGAAAGGCAGGGCTAGGATCATTGTGCCCATTTTGTAGATGAGGAAGCTGAGGCCTGGAGAGATGATAGTGTCCTCTGAGTATCCCCATCAGGAGATGTCAGAAACAAGGTGCTGACTGAGCTGCTCTGGCCCCTGTTCCCACCCTCCTGGGCACACCCTGCAGGCCTCCAGCTCTGCCCCACCCTCCCTGCTGACTCTGCTTTTTCTGTTCCATCTACAGGCCAGGCCACGCCACCACAGATTGAGTCTGGGATCTTGCATCCACCTCTGGCCACCAGCCTAGGCCCAGCCAGGACCCAGGCAGACCTTAAGATCCCCACCTGGCCGGCGCAGCCCCTATCGCCCAGGGAGCAGGGGAGCCTGCACAGGCCGGCACAAGCCCCAGGCTTGGCTGCATGCTCCTTGCCCTTCTGATCCTGGCTGCTTTAGGCCCTCCACCACCGGGCTCTCAGCATCAGCTGTTTGCTTCACAGATAAAAGCTAGTGATGCTTTTAGGTACATGAAAGCTGTGGTGGACAGGAACGTGTGGTTCAGAGAAAGAGGAGGAGAGTGCCGGCTTCCAAGAGCCTTGCCTGCAACATCCCCCACCCTGACTCCTCAGGGGCCTGAGCGGTACAGCCTCCCCCACAGGGCCTCAGCTGCAGAGATTGGGGCGGGGCGGCCAGAGGTGCAAGAGGAGGGGTTGCCAGCTGCCCTTTCCTTCCTCCCTCCCTCTGCGGGCTGGGAGCGGGTCTCGCCTGCACACTCAGTAGGGCTCCCCTTCACAGAGCACCTGAGCACCCCTCTGGCCAGGTGCTGGGGACACAAATTTAAATAACACTCAGAGAATCAGCCTAGTTGGGGGAGTCAGACTTGTGGCTGGGAGAACAAAGATTCCCCCCAATCTCCCATGGGCAAGGGAAGAGCCACAGGATGAGGGGAACAATGGCAGGGCCTGGGGGCCAGGCTGGCTGTGCACAGAGGCCCAGCCACAGGGGCTTCCCAGGCCCTGCTAAGGAGGGCGGGACTTTCCTGGGAGCCAGGGGAGCTGCGGAGGGAGCCTGGGCATGGGGACAGGTGGTCAGAATGGCCCTCAGCCTGCAGGGAAAGAGTCTGGAGAGGCAGGCCTGGCAGTCCAGGAGGAGGCGGCGAGTGCACTGCAGACAGTAGCTGACGCTGCCTGATCTGGGATAGGGGCTTTGGGGTGGAGGGGAGGTGGGTGGCAGGCACTTAGCGGGAGACTCACAGCATTGGGGATCAATTATATGTGGTCACAGAGAGAGTGGGGACCAGCAGGGGGTGCAGGGAGGCAGCAGAGGGAGTAGGGTGGGGCCAGCACACGGAGAGGACGCCAGCAGTCCCCAGCCTTCAGCCCTGACCAGGCCCATCGCTGATGCACACCACTGGGTTCAGGAGCAGAAGGTTAGAGTAACCTAGACAGCTTGGGACAGCCCCACGGAGGCCTCACACACCCATGCCCTCCATGGAGCTGTCCTGACCCCAGTGACCAAAGAACAAGGCCTAGGGGAAATGGCGGGGGGCACCTGGGCAGGGGACTGAGTGGGCACAACTGGGTGGTCTTTGGAAGTAGCAGGATAGGCCCCAGATCGGGAGACTGTCTGTCCTTACCCCAGTAACTCCTCCAGGGACACACACTGGGGCCCTTCCCCTTCAATGCCACCTTCCCTGACACCCGCCAGAGCCATCTGGCGAACACCAGCCCCTTCCCCACAGACCCTCCAGGAATTCGAATCAGGCCTGCCTGGGCACTCACCTCAGGACTTGACGCCCTCATTAATCAGATCGATTCCTCTGCTCTGTGGACGCAGACCAGCTGCCAACTCCTGCCCTGAGCATCCAGTCACTCTGGGGCCTGACCCTGTGCCCCTGTCTGGCCCTGGCCGGCCGGCGTGTGCCCCAGTGCAACTGATCAGTCTGCGAGGGCCCACCCTGGACCAGCCCGGACTCGGCCTTCTTCCTGGTAGCTGAAGAAGCTGCAGTTGCCACCCCAGGGCCCTTGGCCTCCCTTGCTCTGCTCCTCCCCCTGGCCTGGAGATGGACTTCCCCTCTGCCCAGTTCCAGGGTTGCTCTGGCCCTTCTCTGCCCCTATAACCTATGCCCCCCACGATACAGCCCCCTTCCTATCACACCGTGACCTGCAGTTTCCCCTCTGTGATGGAGAGTGCACGTCAGAGTGTCCTAGGCTGCAGGCACTATCATCAAAGACAGTAGAACTGGCCATGAGGCCCATGTGGTCCCTTTGCCTCAGCTGCTCCTGTGGCCACCAGCCTCCCCCCATACGCTCTCCCAGAATCCACCCATGCTCCTCCAAAGCTCTGTCTGCTCATTCATTAATTCACTCACTTGACCAGGTTTACTGAGCACCCACTGAGTACTCTGCATGATCCCTGCCTTCCTGGAACTGACATCCAAGTGGGAGAGACAATCGATAGTGAATGAATACACACAGAACTCATGCTGGGTGCTGGGCAAGAGCCATCAGCCCAGCATTTCAAGATCTCTGCCTTCTTGGGGCCACTTGAAAAGTTGTGGACAATGAGCTGAGAGCAGAGCATGCCCATCGCTTCTGTCCCACAGCACTGAACTGCAGTCCTGAGACCTACAGGGTACACATTTCCTCTGCTACTGTAAGCAATGGGTCCCTGAGCAATGTTCCAGCCCAGCCTGGGTCCCGGAGCACAGTGCCTAGCCAACCCCCAGAGAACATAGCAAGAGTTAAGCTGATGCTATTTTAAGCCACGGAGCTTTGAGGGTTGTTTGTTATGGCAGCATCACCTCGTCTATGCTGACAGACCCAAGGAGTGGTAAACATTAGGCTCCAGCTCTGGGAGAACTGGGAATGACTCTTATTTATCTCCACCTCAAGGCCCTGGATGTGTCAAGTTCACACTCATCACAGGCTGGTTTGGGCAGAATTGTATTGAATTAAATTCACACGCATACAGGCAATCCTCATCATCATGAGAGCTAACACTTATCGGGTGCTTACTATGTGCCAAGAACCGTCCTAAGTAGCTTCATGCACCCTAACACCTTCAATCTTATAATAGCACTATGAGGTGGGCCTTCTTATTCTCCCCATTTTTCTGAAACTGAGGTACAGCGATGTTAAGTCATTTGCCCAAGCTCACACAGCTAGTGAGTGGCTGAGCCAGGATTTGAACTCGGACTAGCTGCAGACTCCATGCTGCTGTCAGGTAAAACCTGTCTCCTCTGTACACGGTGGGCCTACACATGCATATGCATTTACATACACACATGCAACATCTACACACATACACTGAGAATCTGAGGGTGACGCTGCAGCCTCTAGTGAGAAGGCCGCCCCCATCTTGTGGGGCAGGATCCTCAGGGCAGCAGCCGGGAGACTAGCCCTGCTTCCTCTCCTTGCTGAGCCCCCGCCTCCACTCCTGGCTGTCAAATTAAGGGCTGAAGTGGCCCACTCGTCTCCAACACAAAAGATCGGGCAGGAGCCCTGGAAAGTTGTGTAAAATGGCTCTGCTTTGAGCAATAGCTAGTTTCTATACATAATTATTAATTTCATGCTTATTATATGCAAACCTGTCTCCCAGACGAGATGAAATTGATTTAATTAGAAATTCCATCATCAAGCCTTTTGCATCTGAACTTTTAATTAGGATCACCAACCCCACACGAGGTTGCCAAAGAGTGATCTCGTGGCCCCTGACTTCTCTCGCGGAGGCCAGGGGTATGGCCAGGACTTGTGGACCACCACTGCCACCTGTGCCCTAGTGGCCAGGTCAGGGTCCCTCACTAGGATCCTTACCTGTCCTCCATCCCCACAGCATGGCCCTGAAGTCCCAAGGGTCCTCTTTTTTCTCTTGGCACCATCATGGGGAAATAGCTTGGGAAGAGTTTGCACCATCTTGCAGCCAGCGGGAAGGACTGGGGCATTTAAGGTGTGCAGGGGACAGGAGCAATAACAGGCCTCCCCGCTTCCTGCAAAATTCACACACCAGCCTTCCTTTGGGAGCCCCTGCCAGGTACTAATAAAATGCCCTTTACGACTCAGCTCAGAGCAGTCCGTCAGAATTACCCGCAACATTTGGCATTTTAACAAAGCATTTTCATGCTCAACACCTCTGATCTCATCTCCAGCCACTCCCAGCTTGGCCTCACTGACTCAGCTCCAGTCACACCAGCCTCCTTACTGTGCCTCGAACTCTCCAGGCACACTTAGCCTCAGGGCCTTTGCACTGGCTGTTCCGCTGCCTGAATGCTCTTCCCCCAGATATGCATGTGGCTCGCTCCCTCTCATCCCTCACTTCAAGACTTTGCTCAAATGTCTTCTTCTCAAGCAGGCCTTCCCTGACCAATCCCACCTCCCTCCCCTGCACCCCACCTTCACCTCCTCTGCTTTGATTTTCTGCACAATGATCGCCTACTAACACACTATATTTCCTTACTTAATTCATTTAGTACCCATCTCCCTCCAAAACATCAGCCTGGAGCTTCATGTTATTCCCCCACTGTGTCTTCAGACACCTGGCACAGGACAGGCGTTCATTGAACAAAGGGGACACCTCATTCCCTCTGCACAGCCAGCCCATGAGACAAGCACCTCAGTGCTGAAGTGCCTTCAGCCGGTGAGGAAGCCGAGGCCCAAAGCCTCAGGGCCTTGCCAAGGTCACAGAGCTGGTCAGCAGCTCCAATTCTCACATGGTCTGACGCTGCACCTGGGCAAGCCAGTGGCGTCACTCTGCAGTAAGCGGGCCACACACGGCAGTGCCCAGCACACAGAAGGTGCTCTGAGGTCTCCTTCCTCCCTCCTGGGTTCAGGCAGGACCCTCTCTCTGGCATCCCTCACCTCCTGGGACCTGTCATACCGTGTCCCCCACCGACACCCCCAGAAGCAAATGCTGGGAAGCTGCCCCGTGACACCTCTGTCTCCCCATCCCCGGGTTCTGCCCAGCCTCTTTTCAGGAGAACAAGCGGACACTTAATTTCCAGGCCTGTTCAGAATTATGTTTTCCAGGAGAGAACCAGACAGACGCAGGCAACAGGCCTTTGAACAAATATTTCCCCAGAAAGCGCTTTATTCAGTCCCTTGTCTCACCCTTTTAAACATTATATGTTTTCTTAGGAGCCCAGGAAAAAAGAGGGGCCCGATAAGGTATGGAAGCTGGAGAAGAATAGAGGGCGTGGAGTGGAGAGCCTGGGCGGGGCTGACAAAGGAGGCGGCTCCATGCAGGCTCAGAGGCAGGGCCGCAGATAAGAGCGCCTGAGAGAGCGAGAGAGCGGGCGGAGGTGGCGGACTAGGGAGAGCAAACGCGATCCTCAAATCAGCACTTGTCCTATTTCATAGGCGAAATGCAGATCAATAAATTACGCTCACGTTTGCAGGTTTTACATGCTGACTCGGTAAACTTGTCAACAGTGATCCGTCGGGGGAGGCCAGGAGGAGCCCAGGTGGGCAGGGCAGAGGCCCATCGAGGAGCCCCAAGGGGCACAGCCATGCCCCCTTTTCCAAGGAGGGCTCAAAGTCCAACTTTCAGAGGTATGAAGCTGCCTCGCTGGGTGACCTTGGGCAAGTCACCTCCTTTGTGAGCCTCAGTCTCCTCATCTGTCCGCAAGCACCATGGTGAGAGACTGCGAGGGTCCCGAGGGAGAATGAGTGTTACAGAAGCCTGGGGAGAGGGGAGGAATTGGCCCAGACGTTGGGAGCCAGCCATGCACCTCTCTCACACACAGGAGGTGCGGCAGAGGCTCATGCACAGCCTCGCTTGGTAACCCTCACCACGGCCCCAAGGTAGGAAGCTGGAGCCCGATCCTCAGATGAGAAGCTGCCCCTCCGAAGCTGAGGAACGTGCCCGGGCTCACACACAGGCCCACCCAATGGCAAGCCGGGCTTCCTCTGTGCCACGGTGCTGTCTGTGGGCCAGGACACAGGCAATGCTGACCCTAGGTCACACCCAAATGTCCAAGGGGCAGGGAGAGCTGGGAGCAGCCCAGGGAGGCTGCGGGACCCAAAGGGGCCAGGCTGAGGGTGGGGCAGGGCGGGCTTCCCCAGGGCTGGGGACACAGAGCGGGCTGGGCCAGGGCCAGGCATCCTTGCCAGTGGGTGGGAGGCCGCAGCAGCACGAGGCTGCTGGAGTGTTCGTGTCATCATAACAGGACTGTCGGCTAACGAGCACCTACTCTGTGCCAAGCACCTCATGTGGATTATTCACTTCTCCCTCACACAATAATCCCATGAAGCGAACACTACTTATTACCTTCATTTTTCAGATGAGGAAATGGAGGCCCAAGAATACATGGAAACAGGATGACACAGCAAGTGGCAAAATGAGATTTGAACCCAGGTCTGTCTGGCCCCAGCCCCTGAGCACTCTCACCCCTGCTCCCTCCCCACCTGGTACACACTGCGTGTCCATTCCCAGCCTCCTGCCCTTTGCCTACACCATCCCCACACCCAGGAAGCAGCCTGGATGGGGAGCTGAGAGTCCCTGTTCCAGGTCTTTCCCCACCACATCCCTTGGGCGCCACTTCACATCTATAAGCCTCAGTTTCTGCATCTGTTCAATGGGGGCTTAATTAGATGACCACTGCTGCACTCACGGGTAAGGACAGAGGGGCCTCCACAAGGTGGGAGTAACAACATCCGAAAGCCCCTTCTCCCAAAGCCGACAATCCTCACACAGGCAGGGGCGGGCCTGGGAAAACCTCAGTGTGGCCCCTGGGGTGTCCGTAACTGCACCCCATGTCCCGATGACCGCATCACCAAGAGCACTGAGTGCCGGCAACGGGGCGTGGCTAGGCCGAGAAAATGAACCATGGTGTCTGCCCAGTGCGCTCTCGAGTCAAGTTAATGTGCAGTGCTGTGTGTAATATATTGCGCTATATTAATATAATATGATATAATGGGATGTATTACCATTATTGAACACATGAGCCGATAAAAGTCACATCACCATCTTTCCCCATAATTTATATCACAGCCAGGCCAGGGCCAGGCTGGCAGCCCCAGGCTGGCAGAGAGAAGGCCCTCCTGGGGCTCTGGGGGCTTCCACTGGGGAAAGGGAGCCTGACCCCTGGGAGGGGGCCAAAAACCAGCTCGGAAGGAAGATGCAGGCAAGGCTAGGTGACCGGCCAGGCTAGGGGTGCTGAGCTGTGGCTGGAGATGCTCAGTCCCTTCTCCCCAGTGCCAGTCCTCATTGCACTTGGCCCCACTGCAGTATTTGACCCGGGTAGTCCCTTCCTCGCTTGGTGGTCCCACTCCTGACACTCCTGGTCCCCTCCTTCCTCTCAGCTTCCTTTGCTTATCCTGCCTCTTGTCCCTGATCCGACCCTGGTGGCCCCCAGGGCTCAGTGCTCCCTTCCCTCTGTCTGCCTCTCCACTCACTCACTGGGGCCTGGGATTGCCCTCTCAGGGGTTCACCAGATCTCACCACAGCAGGCGAGGAGACAGAGCATACACCCCTGAGCTCCAGGCTCCCATCCAGCTGCTGTTCCCCTGGGCTATCCAATGGGTGTCCCAAACTCAACAGGTTCAAAGTCCTTCCCTGCCAGGTAACTGCTACTCTGCCTTCCAGCTGTGCAGGCCAGAGTGTTGACAAAGTCCTTGAGTCTTTTCTCACACATCCCAAACCTGATTTATCAGCAAATATTGTTGGCTCTACTTGAAGAGAGATCCAAAATCCAACCACGACCCACCTGCTCCATCAGGACCGCCCAGGTCCACAGCTCCAGCATCTCTTGCTGGGCTATCACAACAGGGCCCTTAGCCTCCTGCTGGTCTCCTGCCTCCCACACTTGCCATTCCCACACACATGCACAGTGCACTCCCACCTGGCAGCTAGAGGAACCCAATTAAAACCCGAGTGACACCACAGGGCTCCTATCTTTAAGAGGATCCCGGCCCGGCGTGGTGGCTCACCCCTGTAATCCCAGCACTTTGGGAGGCTGAGATGGGTGGATCACAAGGTCAGGAGATTGAGACCATCCTGGCTAACCCAGTGAAACCCCGTCTCTACTAAAAAATACAAAAAACTAGCCGGGCGAGGTGGCGGGCGCCTGTAGTCCCAGCTACTCGGGAGGCTGAGGCAGGAGAATGGCATGAACCTGGGAGGCAGAGCTTGCAGTGAGCTGAGATCCGGCCACTGCACTCCAGCCTGGGCGACAGAGCGAGACTCCATCTCAAAAAAAAAAAGAGGATCCCATCATGGCCAGGCGTGGTGGCTCATGCCTGTAATCCCAGCACTTTGGGAGGCCAAGGCAGGTGGATTACTCTGAGGTTAGGAGTTTGAGACCAACCTTGCCAACATGGTGAAACTCCGTCTCTACCAAAAATACAAAAACTAGCCAGGTGTGGTGGCCGGTGCCTGTAATCCCAGCTACTCGGGAGGCTGGAGCAGGAGAATCGCTTGAATCCGGGAGGCGGAGGTTGCAGTGAGCTGAGATCGCGCCACTCCACTCCAACCTGGGAGACAGCAAGGCTCGGTCTCAGAAGAAAGAAAGAAAGAAAGAGAGAAAGAGAGAGAGGGAGGGAGGGAGGGAGGGAAAGAAAGAAAAGAGGCTCCCTTCTCATAGAGTAAAAACCGCAGTCTTTCAATGGCTCCCAAAGCCTCTACACGACCTGCACCATTAGCCCCCTGGCCTCCCTTCCTGCCACCCTCCCCATCACTCACCCTGCTCCAGCCATTCCAACATCCATGTTGTTCCTGAACAGGCAGGAGCCCACCTCAGGGCCTTTGCACTGGCTGTTTCCACACACTACTTCCTGCAACACCACACCTTTCATTCACGCATCCAGTGAGGAATGTCTGCCTCTCGCTGGCACATCAGCCCCATGAGGGCAGGGGATAGATCTGCCTTGCTCACTGCTAGAGCCCCGGGACTTAGGACAGTGCCTGGCACCCACACCGCCATCTTGCAGGTTCTGCAAATAAATATTAATGACAACTACAAACAGGTGAGCCTGAGCAATGGTCGGCTTTCACCTGCTTCTCATCATCAGGTTTCTTCAAGATTCTGCAGGTTTCTGTCATATTAATGACAACTACAAACAGGTGAGCCTGAGCAATGGTCGGCTTTCACCTGCTTCTCATCATCAGGTTTCTTCAAGATTCTGCTGGGGGAAATTTTCTGCTTCCAAAGAGAATTTGGAAACTCCTGGTCTGGTGTGGATAAGGCAGCTGAGGAATGGATGGGCCAAGCAGCCAGCAATTCAGCCAAGACCACAGGCGGCTGGAGGCTGGCCCCTCCCTCCGCCCCGCACGGCCTCAATGGCCCTGGGGCAGAGCTGGCTGCTGAGCACTCAGCCTGCAGGGGGTATCTCCGAAGCCAGGGGTGAGAAGGATCCCAAAGGATCTTTGCGCGATTCCTGGCTGCCTCCCACGGCTGTCCTTGGACACTGGCAGCCCCTGGCTCTGACCTGATCTCTGGTAGTGCCCGCAGGAAGGGGCCCACATGCAGGTACTCATGGTAACCTTCCACTCCCTCTAGCACCTGGCAAGGGGGGAGGCAATATGGCTCCACCCCATGACGGACACATTCAGAATATACCTCCTGAGCACCTCTATGCGCCTGGCACCACGACAAGCACCAGGAGGCCACAGTAAGCAAAAGCAGACAAAGCTGTGAGCTCGTGAAACTGAGTCCAGCAGGAGAGCTGGCCTCTCACCAGACCCACACACCAACACACACAAAATCGTGATGTCTGAGAGGCGGTGGGGATGAGGGCCTGGAACAAGGTCCTGGATCTGGTCAGTGTAGCAATGGAGGGCTCCCCTGAGGAGGCGGCATTTGGCTGACATCTGGAAGATAGGTAGGCAAAACCCAGGTGAAGAGGGGAGGGAAGCACATCCCAGACAGAAGGCGCAGCAGGTACAAAGGCCCTGTGGCCAAGGGCCCATGGCAGGTTCAAGAAACTGAGAGGCCAAAACAGAGGATGGGAGACATAGCATGATGGGCAGGATGGGCCCTGGATACCAGCGGGAGGCCATTGCAGTGGTCCAGGTGAGAGGAGACAGCAGCCTGGACCGGGGTGTCTATGGAGATGGAGAGAAATATGACCCTCCCTCAAACTTCTGGCTCCTGGGTGTCTCCTCCTTGTGACAAACAGTTGACAAGCCTTGCCTAGACACTGAGCACACCAAAAACACAAGGGCCTGGAGCCAGGAGACAAGGCTAACAAGTTCTCCAAGGCCAGCTGCATGGTTCCCCTCTGGGCCAAGCCCATTCTTTCAAGAAAACAGGGGTGCTGTGGGTTCTCTAGCTACCTCTGCGGCACAGGCAGGGCGAGGAGGGGCAGAGACCCAGCCCAGAGCAGGAGAAGGCCACCCTGCCCCACCTCTGCCATTGCCACACTCCGCAGATCCGTGAGCTTGCCACGATGGGAAGACCTGAATTCTAACTCACCACATGACCTCAAAGCAGACGGTCCTCCTTCCTGTGCCCCAGGTTTCTCATCGAATAATCCTAACAGCCACTATAATAAGAGTTAACAGCTCTCAAGCACTTATGATGTGTCAAGCTTTGCTCTTAACACTGCTTATGCATTAATTTATTTAGGCCTCACCAGAAACCTGTTGCAGACAGAGCTGCTAGTGCCTAGCCCAGTGCACTGCTGAGGGGACTTGCCCAGAGATACTCAGCTGGTAAGTGGCTGACCCGGGGCTTGAACCCTCACAGCTGGGCTCTGCCTGCCATCACACTATGCTGCCTCCACAGAGAAATAAGGATTAGATGGAAGCAGCTGAGACCCTCTAGCTCTGTCATGGCTGCCTCCTATGATCCCCAGCCCAGAAATCCAACCTCCCAGCTTCTCTGGAAGGATGGCAGACCTGATTTGGGGTGGGCCTCTCCCGCAGCCCTTCTACTTCCCTCCACGCCTGCAGAGACCTTCCAATGTCCAGTTCAGTGCCCACAGTGTGCCAGGTGCTGAGATGTGGCAGAGAACAGGGCAGCCCCTGCCCTGTATTGAGAATCTGCTTCCACCATCTCCTGGCTGCCCACCGAGGTCTTCTGCTCACGAAGGCACTGGCACCAGCCCCCCATCCCTCCCTCTCACCTCCCCTCCCGTACCGGTGCACCTCGAGGTCCCCTCTCAGGTAGAGCGCCTGCAACCCTCACTCAGGTCTGCTCCAGGGACCCGCCTGTGATAGTGCTTTCCACCGTCATCTCCCTTCATGCCACCCCTAGAGCAGCCCTTCCCAGTAGGAATTATTACCCGCCACTCAGGGTGAGGACCTGGGGACTAGAGAGAAGTTGCTGTCCTCAGCTGCCAGCAGCTGACTGAAGCCCAGGCCCACTAATGCCAACCCCTCGTTGATCTTAGCCCTTCCCACCCTGTCCCACCCACTCAGGCCCCTGCCCCAGAATCTTCATAAAAGGCGGAAGGTTGGCAAAGCTCTGCCACCACCAACCCAGGCCTCATTGGGTCCCTGCAGGGGCTGCCTCTGGAGCAGAGCCTGCAGAGAGGCCTGCCACCCCAGTCAGCAGGCACAGCCAGGCCTCCCGGGCACCAGCAGACAGTGGGCATCTGCAGAGTACATTCAAAGAGGGGCCCAAAGCCCTGCCCAGTCCTCCAAGACCTCCACAACGCCTGCTGCCCAGTCTCAAAAGCGAATTTCTGTTCAAACGCACCCATGTCTCCTGGAAGGGGGCCTTTAACCATAGACTCTTAGCTGTGGAGGGCAGGACTACCCCCTATGGTGTCCTTGACTGGGGCCTCTGGCTTCTGCTCGCCTGTCTCCTGTGACAGACAGCTCACCACTCTACACAGTAGTCAATTCCAGCACCTGCGGCTGCCAGGCTTTCAGGATACTGAGCTGAAGTCTGCCTCCCTGTCACTTTCATGTGGTTCCGAGTTCTCTGGAGCCATGGAGACCCTGCCTGTGCCCTCAGCTGGAAGGACCACCAAGGCTCTTTGACTCTCTGTTCCATGTACACCTCCCCAGCAGCCTGCTCCCCTTCCCTTGGTGGTCTAGGTCCACACATGTGCACACGGACACATGTGGGACACAGTGAGTCACATGTTCAGGCACAACCGTCACTTAAACCATGGTGTCCCTTGGGAGGCTGAAGTGGGCAGATTGCTTGAGCCCAGGAGTTCAAGACCAACCTGGGCAATACAGCAAGACTGTCTCCACAAAAAATTTAAAATTAGCCAGGCATGGTAGAGAACAACTATAGCTCCAGCTACTCGGGAAGCTGAGGTAGGAGGATCGCTTGAGCTCAGGAGGTTGAGGCCACAGTGAGCCATGACTGTACCACCGCACTCCAGCCTGGGTGAAAGAGCAAGACCCTGTCTCAAAAACAACCACCAAAAAAAAAAAAAACCCACTTGTTGTCCCAAGCCCTCCTACATTGAAGGAAAGCCTTGGCCCTGCGTCGGCTCCACGGCCTCACTTACCTCTGCTCTTCCAGCCCCACTCCCCCACAAACCTGGCCACACTGGCCTCCTGCAACAATCCCCAAGCACCCTAAGCATGGCCAGCCTCAGAGCGTTTGCGTGTGCAGTGCCCTCTGCCAACTGGGCTTTTCCACAGAATGTCCTCCTTCACACCATTCACATCTCTAATCGAACGTCACATTATCAGAGAGGTTGTTGCTGAACATCTCAGCCACAGCAGCCCCACTCCCTGCCCCCTTACCATACCCCTTCTCAGCCCCACCTTACATGACACGTCTCTCCTGGAGCATGTGTCTGCCTCAGCCTCCCCGCCATGCCTGGGTGCTGGGCTGGTAGCACCTGCAGCCCGTGAGTCCCCAAGGCATCAGAGATCAAAGTGGTGCCCCTCCCTGGCCCAGGCTGCAGGCCATCTGTCTTGCCTGGCAGCTCTCCTCTGCCCAGCCTTCCTCCAGCTCAGGCCTGGAGGTGAGGAGACAGCAGGAAGTTCCCCCCAGGGCAGGTTGGGAGTGACAGCCCACAAGGGACAGCCTCTCTCCAGGGGAACCCTGTGCCCCACAGACTGCAAGGAGCCAAGCAGAGACAGGGCTCCCCATGGGCACGCTCAGTCTCCCCAAGGCTGGGGGCAGCTCTAGACAATCCGTCTCATGCATCTGGGTATCAGCTGACAGCAGCAGGGGCCAGGGAGGAGGAGACATACACAGACCACACATACACACACACACACACACACACACGCCAGGATCCAGCCCTTCCAGGAGCCGGTGGAGGCATGCTCTGAGACAGGCAAGGTCACTCAGGCACACAGGTGCACTGAGCATCCCTACACAACCCCACCCCACACACATTCAGGAGCAGCAGCTCAGGCAGGTGTGCCCACATGTGTATGAGGAGCCACTCTTGGACTCATACAGGGCTCTTGGTGGTAAGTACAACCAACCGTGCAAACACACACACAAACACACATATAGAGTCAGCACTGGTGAAGGCAGCATTAAGGAAATGCTGTGTATTTTGGGGAGCACGAGAGTGTTCATAACCCACCCCAGATCCTGCCATCCTGCCCCACTGCCCATCAAGCAGCTGGAACTCTTAACTGCCCACGGTAGGCAGAAAAGTGCTGGCCCCCATCAACACCCCAGCAGGGGACAGCTTTCTGCAGGGCTGGATCCTGCCCGTGGGAGAACCAGTCTGGCAGGGGCAGAGCTGCAGGTGGGCGAGAGCTGATGTGCTGGGTGGGGGTCAACATGGGCAGCGGCCAGGTGGCAGTGGGGATGGAGGAAGATTAAGGTCGCTGGGCACTGGCACCAGCTTGGGGATGCCCAGAGGCTGCCCCCCTAGGCACCATGGGCTGGAGTTGGCAGCACTGCCTCTCTCCTCAGTCACCAGCCTGCCTAGGAATTGGCACTGCCTGGGGGAGGGTGCCCAGACCAGGCGCACCCCCACCTGTTCCACTTCCTGATTGTCCAGATCTTATTGAGGTTTCTCAATAAGAAAAGGAGCCTCGCCCGGAGATTCTGAAATGGGGAGGCCTCCTCACTCACCCCAAGTTGCACCCAAATAAACGTAGTAGAAGGGGGGACATGACCACTCCTGAGAGCCCTGCTTCAGCCCAGGGAGGAGAGAGCAGTGCCTGTAATTTGTTTTAATAATCCTGCTGAACTGGGAGAAAATTAACAAATGAGAAACCAGCTTGAAATTAATCAAACTTCTCCCTGTCCATCCCCCCACCTTCCATCTTAATGAAGGTTATTTATCCAACGAGCGATAAAACACAGAATTAAATTAAACAGGCCCTTTCTTTTCCTTCTCTCCCCCCGCCCCAGGGAGGCAGCATCTCCCTGCTTACAGCTCTATAAGCCATGCCGGGCTGGCGGCCATGGCAGACCCATGATTCCTGGACGCCAATCAGAGGGGTTTCCCAGAAGAAGCCCCTCAATTAGTGCATTCCCTGTTTGGGTCTCACTGACAGCTCTCTGCCAAAAATATGAAAGGCAGTTAACCACCCTCCTGAGGTGGGAGAGAGGGAGGTCCCTGTTGTTGGGTCTTATCTGATGCAGCTGGGGGGACTCACCAGTTTCTCTGTGGGGGACAGAAGGGCCTGAGTGTGGAAGGTGGGGAGTGTGAGCTTCCCCCAAAATGAGGACACTTTAGTGCCCATGGCAGGTTCCAGCTGGAAACTATCCTGGCCCCAGCTTCTCGGTGGGAAGGGGTTGGAGGTGGCAGGAGTGGCTCAGGAAATACCTGTAGTGAAAACAGGACTCAGCCCCCCGCCCCATCCCCTGCCTGGCTCCCTCCTTTGCCTGGGGCCCAGGGCATGAAACACCAAGAATGGGAGTGACACAGATGCCCTCACCGCACCTCTCAGCCAGGGATGCTCCCATACCCCTAACTTCCTCTGTCAGTTCGCTAGGCATCTGCTTCCCCAAACTGCTCTTCCCTGCATCTTTGAATCCATTTATGTTTTCACCAGGACAGTCTTTTGGAGTCACAGGTTGCTAAACAACTGCTCTCAGGGTCTGTCCTTAACCATTCCCTTTGGTCATTCCCTCTGGCTTCGAAAATTGCAATAATAATAGCCTTCCATTTACAGCTTTTACATACATTCTCTGTTTTCCTTCCTTCCTCCCTCCCTTCCCTTTCTTCTTTCCCTTCCTTCCTCCTTTCCTTCCCTTCCCTCCCTCCCTTCCTTCCTTTCTTTTCATTTATTTCTATTTTAGAGATGTTGCCCAGGCTGGAGTGCAACAGTGCAATGACAGCTCACTACAGCCTCAAATGCCTGAGTTCAAGCGATCCTTCCACCTCAGCCTCCTGATAAGCTGGGACCGCAGGTGCTCACCACCACGCCTGGCTAATTTTTAAATTTTTTTGCAGAGATGGGGTCTCACTACGTTGCCCAGACTGGTCTCGAACTCCTGGGCTCAAGCGATTCTCCCACCTCGGGATTACAGGCCTGAGCCACCGCGCCTGGCCATGCTCCCCCATTTAAACCTAACGTCGACCCAGGTAGGGACATATTTGTCAAAATGCCCACTTTATAAGGAAAACAGATGCAGGTTCTTGGGCAGGGTTTTTCTAGCAGTAACTGGAGGTCCCAGCTTGGGCTGAGGTTTGAGGACTGGGGTGGGACTTGGAGGGAGGATGGGGCTCTGCAGAACTGCCCAGCCCTCTGAAAGCCTCCTCGGGGGCTTTCTGTGGAGCAGGACTGAGGCTGATGACCCTCGGGGAGGAGTGACGGGAGAAGGGAGGAAGGAGAAGCGAGGGAGCAGGGTGCAGCTGAAGGCTCTAACAGTGCTACAAATCTGGTCCTCACATGGCAGCCAGGGAGCACTTTTTAAAACGTAAGTCTAATTGTGTCATTCTGCTTAAAACCCTCCAAGACTATCTACTGCACCTGGAGTAAAAGTCCTCCTCTGTCTCAGAGCCCACAGGCCCTGCTGACCCAGCCCTGCCACAGCATCCCCTCCCCTCTGAGCAACCCCCTTGCTCCTCAGATGGACCAAAAACATTCCTGCTTCAGGGCCTTTGCATTGGCTGTGCCTGCCACCCAAAACACCACCCAGCCACCAGGCTGCCTTCCTCACTCAGCTGGGTCTGTGTTCCAAAGTCCCCTACCCAGGTCTTCCTTGACTGCCTTGTGTACAAGAACCCTTCCCCCCCTTCACCACTCTCTAGCCCCTGGCCCTGGGCAGGTCCCCTCCACAGCACCTGTCCCCACTCATGTAAATGATTACACCATGTCTCCTGTCTTTCTCCCCTGTCCAGAAGGTCAGCTCTGTGTGGGCAAGGATGGTATGTGTTTGACTCACTCTGCCGCATTCTCAGCCCAACCCAACATCTGCTCCTAAAAGATGCTCACCAACTATTTGATGGATATATGAACCAATGGATGTCTCCATGCATAAGGCCATTATCCGGGCCACCATCGTCTCCAGGCTGAACTGTTCCATCCGTCTCCTCATCACTCTCTCAGCTTCAGGCCTTGCCCTGTAACCAACCCTCCAGTCCACACCCAAAGGAATACTTCTAACTCCCAAATCCAGGCAGGCACCATCCTGCAGGATCAAGTCCACCTTCTTGATCTAAGCCCCCTGATGTCCCCCAGCCCCTCTCCACTTACCCCCTGCCCAACTCTCCCACATGCCACATCTCTGTCACAGACAAGCCCAAGGTCCCACCTGTGCCCACCCTCTGCCCTGAGGACACTGCCCGGCTCCACCTCTGACAAGAGCTGTCCCATGCACACCTCGTCAGAACTGCCCTCGCCCTCCTCCCAGCCCCTAGACCCTCGCCTGTACCCCTCACAGCCCTCCCACACCCCAATTCGAGCTGTGGCAAATCACATGCCCGTCACACCTCCCCATCCAGGAAGGACCCAGATTTATTCACTTGGCAATCCTGCCCATCCCCACCACCTGCTCTAGTATCTTGCACAAACTTGGAGCTCCATACATGTTTGCTGAATCAAATGGAATCCATTCAAAACACAGCCCAGGGAGCGTGTCCATTAAGAGGGGCCTTTCCTCCAGGTCGCCAGCATCTCAGGCTGGTTTGAGGACAAACAGACCTTAAAGTGCCACTAATCACTGCACCCAGGAGCAGTTGTCCCCAGATTCTGCTAACCTCTCCTCAGGGGTTGCCTGGGTGCAAAGAGATTCACCATTCATCAGGGTTGAGAGGCGGTCAGGGCCCTGCCTAAATGGCAATGTGCTGCCTCTGGGCCAGCCACCAGCCAGAACAGCAGCTCCTGGCCCACTCCACAGCTTGCATGTGTGCGTGTGTGTGTGTGTGTGTGTGTGCATGTGTGTGGCCACCCCCGTGGGTGAGGACAGCAGGCACAACACAGCCACTGCTGAATTATTTATTCCCTACATTGTTAGCGCAGTAGAGAGAGCAACCTTGTCTCCAGGCTTCAATTAAAATATCACGGCACCCGCACCGTCTGCCCGGCCACATGCCCAGCTCCCACCAAAACTGGCAGGAGCGCATCCTCTGGGAATTGCTGCCCCTTCCCCCGCTCCCAGCCACGAGGCCCTGGTTCAGGACCTTGGACAGCAGCCTCCAGGGGTCTGCCCCGAGACACTCGGCAAACCTTTCAGGCCTCTAAAAGACCATTTAGTAAATTGATGCTCTGAAAGAGCCTTTCTAGCTTCCCAAAGGGGCCCTGGGACAAGCCTTGCTGGGTTTTGGGCCTAACTCCAATCCTTTGCCTGCTCCCAGCCCTCCCTAAATAACTGTACAGCGCGAGGCTGGAGGAGGAATTCCAGGTTCTCACCCTAGTTCTTCAGGCTCCAGGAGGAACTGCGGACACATCACACCTCCCTGGGCTCCATTTGTTATCACTCAGAGAATGCAAATGAAGTGGCCAGACTGTGACCTCCACGGACAGTCAATCAGTGGAAAGGGACTTTGAAAAAGTAAAAATGAGGTACCAATGTTGGCCACACCAGAAGAGGGCTTTAATTATATACAAGTGGGTTTTCTGCGGCCTCACCACCCTTGTCCAACCTGGAAATCCCTGATTCTGGGGCACAGGCTCAGAATGAAGAAAGAGCTGACGGATCCTTCAGGAGCTGGCTGGGTCACAAACTAACTGGGTCACCCACGAGATTTAATTCAACAACCCCCGGACTAGAATATGAGGCCGAGTGAAATCAAAGTGGGCGAGCTGAAAAAGAGCAAGAAATTCTAAACACATGCCGCCTAGAACTGCAGAATGAGCACCGGCTTCAGGGACAGGCAGCACCGCAGGCCTCCACTGCTTTCTGAGCAAGCCTCAGTCTCCTCTCCTGTAAAATGGGGCCAGTGATACTGACTTCCTAGCGGGTGACTCGCACAAGATAACCTGTGAAAACACCTAGCACACGCCAGACACATAAATCCAACCATTCATTTTATTAAGCATCTACTATGTTCCAGGCATGGGAGACCACAGCAGGGAAGAAGAGAGACACGACCTTGCCTCGTAAAGCTGACACCCCAGTAACCAGGGTTATTCTCTTCAGGATAGCAGAAGAGGGGGCATTGGAGATGGGCCTCAAAACAAATGTGGGATTACCAAAGCAAAGAAAGGTGGCAAGAAGGTACAGTCTCTTTGGGAAAATGATCGGCAGTACCTCCTTAAGCTAATCATTCATGCAACCTACGAGCCAACAATTCCACTTAAAATATGTATATGAGAAACGAGCGTTTTACATCCACTAAAGGACACAAATGTTCAGAGCGGCTCTATTCATAATAGCCAAACACTGGATTCAGCCCAAATGTCCAGTGGCAGCAGAAAGGGTAAATAAATTATGAATTACCCAAACAATGATACAATGAAAGAATACAGAGCAATAGCAGCGAGCAAACCACCAACAGACCCAACCCCAGGGGGTTATCGCAGACAATGTGAGCAAAAGAAGCCGGACATAAAAACCTCGCTGCACGATTCTCTTTACATGAGGCTCAAAACCAGGCGACACCAGTACACAGTTAGAAATCAGGCTATTGATTATCCTTGGGGAGGAGAGGATATTAACTAGGAGGGGCTCAAGGGAGCTTTCTGGGGCACTGAGAATGTTCTCTGTCTGATACGGGCACATGCATTTATAAAAGTTCAACAAGTCATGCACCTGAAATTTGTGTATCTTACAGTGTATAAGTTGTACCTCCATTTTAAAGAAAAATGTAAAGGAATGAAAAGGCAGACAGAGCATTCTTCAGGGCAGGTGGACCCTCAGAAGCAGAGGCCCAGCAGATGGGAAGCTGGGGGGATTTAGAGACTGGCCTAGGGGGAAATGGAACTGAAAATGGCAGGGCCAGAGGGAGGGAATGAAGATGAGGTGGGCGAGACAGGCTGGGCCAGTCCAAAAGGGCTTCCAAGGCCGTGCTAACCTGGGAGCCTCAGGGGTATCTGCCTCCTTCTACCAGGCCCCCCTGCCACGAACCCCACCTGTCCATAGTGAAGGATACTTGTGAGGTCATCCCTCCCTGCCAGCCTGGCTCCCTGCCCACCTACTCCCTCAGCTGCCATACTGGATTAAATCCCTGAGTTGAATTTCTGGGGTTTAGGGGGCTTTCATCCTGAGCACGCATGAAGTGAAGCCATGGTCCCTGGCTCCCATGCCTGCAGTTCATCCAGCACCCCAAGTATCACCTGGGACACCTGGCTACCTCCTACAGTCCACCTGCCACATCCACCTCCTCACCCGCCCCCACGGGGAGCTCACCTGAGCACCTGTCTTTCGCAGGATAACTGCTCCAATTAGGTAGGGCTTCCCACCTCCTGCTCCTCACCACCCAGCACCCAAGGCTGCACCATCGCATCTCCTCATGGAGAGAGAGGCCATTGGAAATGCACAGATGCAGCCAGGGAAGCAGCCCCAAGACCTCACATCCAGCCACCAGCGAGACATGGTACATGAAAGATGCGAGGGCCCCCCATGGGTGATGACCTAGCCATTGAATGAATGCCAGGCTTCAAAGACTAATCAAGGATATTGGAACATGCTCACCACTGTAGTCTAGTGGACAAAAGCTGGCTATAGAACAATATAGATGTTGTGATCTCAATTTGGTAAATTACACAGAAGAAAGGCTAGAAGGAAATACACACACGTATCAAGGTTGTCACCCTGGATAGCAGAATGAGTGAGCAATTTCAATTTGCTTCTTCACGCTTTTCTGTCTTCTTCCAAACCTGCGACAAACATGCTGGCTTTTATAACCAGCACAACAGAAAGGGCCTAAGGGACATTAAGCCACACTCACACAGGGACCCATGGCTGCCTGTTCCGTGCTTAATGGGATAGAGCAAGGGCTGACCTGATTCCAGCCTGCAAAGCACCCACAGGCTCCTGCATTAAGAGCTGCTGGACTAGGAGGACACACTCATGACTTTCAGGTGTGTGCAGGGGCAGGGCACTGTGCTGGGGCCTGGGACCCTGATTCGAAGCCCAGCTCTGATTCTAACTGGCTGAGGTGGCCCCCCACACATTAACTTCTCTGGGCCTCAGTTTCCTCATCTGTAAAAAAGCTGTCCTGACCGCGTTGTAGGACTCTTGTGTGGAATGATCAAGAAGTGACTGTGAAGGCTGTAAATTGTGAACTACTGGGATTTATCCCTGAGTTCCCTATTACCGTTCTCCACCAGGCCCTCTGTCCCATTGCAGTTTCTGAGAAATGCCCAGAAGCCACCTACAGCAGGCATCTGAAAGTCCTGAAAACCGTGGGCCATCCTCACATGCTAATTCCCAAGGTGCACATAAAATATGCATTTTTTAATTGAACTGGAAAGCAAACAAAAGCGAAGGAAAAACCCACCTCCTTGTTCAACAGCAAAATTGAGGGCCTGTCGCAATCTTCAGTAAACATTTACCTAATGAATACAACTGTACAAACTGGAACCAAACCCACTAACTTAATCTCTCATGAAGATTAAAATGGTCATGGTTGAATCAGGTACTTGCTGCTAACTTCCAACAGGTTCTCTGCCTCGCTTCTTTTAGGAACTGAGATTTGTTTTCCTATATTGACACCTCTCTGTTAAAACAAATAAAAATGTGTGGTTCATCCCTCTAGATTCTGTGGAGATCCACAAAAGAAACAGGTGATGAGGCCAGGCACGGTGGCTCACGCCTGTAATCCCAGTACTTTAGGAGGCCAAGGCTGGTGCATCACCCGAGGTCAGGAGTTCAACACCAGCCTGGGCAACATGGAAAAACCTGGTCTCTACTAAAAATACAAAAATTAGCCAGGCATGGTGGCAGGCGCCTGTAATCCCAGCTACTCAGGAGGCTGAGGCAGGAGGATTGCTTGAAACCAGGAGGCGAAGAAGGTTGCAGTAAGCTGAGATCGCGCCACTGCACTCCAACCTAGGTAACAGAGCGAGACTCTGTCAAAAAGAAAAAGATAAGAAAAGTTTTTTAGAAAGAAAGAGGGAGGGAGGGAGGGAGGGAGGGAGGGAGAGAGAGAGAGAAAGAGGTGATGAAGTCCCTGACCTGCTACATGAGGCCAGGTCGGGATCGGCCACAGGGCCTCCTTCTGGGCATGTCCTGCAGAGATGGAGGCCCAGCCACAGGGCACCACTGGACCAGTCCTGCCCCTCTCTAGCAGGAGGGCAAGGTGGCCACGTCAAGGGAAATTGCAAACACACCTGCCCTTTGATCCAGCCCTCTGTGGGGAGGAGTCTGTCCTGCAGAGACGTGCAAAGTCGCCCATGCAAAGACTTCCACAGCAGCTCTGTCGGAGCCTAGACTGGAAACCACCTAATGTCCATTATGTGGAGACCAGAAGCAGGGGCACTATGCAGCCACACAAAGAAAAAGGTCCTTACACACTGACGAAGCGTGTCCCTGGGAATGCTGCAAGGTCACCCAGCAGGCACTGCAGCTTCGGGGGCATAGAGGTGGCAGAATGCAGGGCCATATATATGCATTTAATCCCCTTCCTACCCTAGGTCAGTGGTGAGGATCTCCAAAGAACCCAGCCTCTGCAAGCGTGCAACACGCAGCCCAGCCCGTGTGCAGGCCTGAGGTTCTTTGGAAGGGTGCACAGGGAATAATGGCTGCCTCCAGGGCCAGGCTGGGGTGGGGGCGTGTCTCTTGGTACCCTGAAGACTGAACCATGGGAATGTATGATACATTCAAACAGTAATACTGTAACTTAAAAGAATGCCCAAAGATTTTGCATCTGTGGGGTTGAGGAAGCCAGGCCTGGGGAACCCAGTCTCCTCCAAGGCCACTGAATAAAGGCTCATTCAGGAGAGAAACCCATCTTTTAAGGAGACACTCAGGCACCCCTCCCCAGCACGCACACCCTTTCCCTCCATGAGACCTCAGCACACGGCCTGGGGCTCCCTGGCCTGGGGCTGGGAGGTGAGGGAGGCAGTCCTGGCCAGGTCCTGTGGGGGTGAGGGAGGGAGGGAAGGCAGGTGAGAGGGCTCCTGGCTTCCCCTTCTTTCCCCCTGTTGGGTTTGTTGTACTTTCCTAATTGATTTTGTGTCTGTGTCCCTGGGATACTTAGGACCATCTTAGAAAACCACTTAAGGAATTTAAAATAATCAAAGTACTTATAAGGCACTTAACATCTCCTGGCACTTCAGGCTTCTCATAAACCTCCTTCCAGCTGCAACCAGAGACCGGCTGTCAGGAGCTACCACTTCGGGCAGGAAGGTACCTTTGTCATGTCCCCAGCTCCTGCCACATCACCCCCTCAGCCCCAGCAGCCTCCCAGGAGCAGAACAGCCAACCTCCACACACGAGCACATCACGCCCTCTCTCCGGGCCTCCAGGCCTTTGTCCTGGCTGTTCCCTCCTCCTGGAATGACCTCTTTGCCAGCCAGCAGCCCTCAACCTAGCTCACTGTGTCCTAACCACTGAGTCTCAGCATTCATTCTCCTCTTACAGGAAGCCTTCCCTGACTCCCCCACCCCCCAATTTACATTAATAGACCCTGGCACCTTGGGAAAACCTGTGTTTAACAGGCCCTGGAGGATTCCAAGAGGGAGGCAGGACTGGAAACCATTCCCTGAGCAGAATGTAGAGAGCAACGGGGCAGCACTGAAAAAGACTGGCAGGCTTATTCCCCACGGGCCTGCAATGCCCCATCTGGGCATGCACTGCCAGGAGCTCCCCCAGAGCGTAAGGACACATCGGCAAGGATGTTGTAGAAACAGAAAGATCACTGTGGAATCACTTGGGTGCCCACAACCAGAGGATGAACAAGTAACTGTACAGGGGCATGGTCATACCGTGGAACATTACACAGCAAAGAAAATGAGCACAGCAACCACAGAGCCACATGGCACTGAGCCAAAAAAGCAAGTGGAACACGTGCAACATGATCTTATTTTTATCATGCATGAAACACAAAAGATAAGCCAGGTACAGTGGCTCACGCCTGTAATCCCAACACTTTAGGAGGCTGAGGAGGGAGGATCACTAGAAGCCGAGAGTTCGAGACCCTGTCCCTTCAAAAAAGTTTAAAACTTAGCCGGATGTGGTAGTTCGTGCCCATAGTTCTTGCTACTCCAGAGGCGAGCAGGAGGAGGGTCACTTGAACCCAGGAGGTTGAGGCTGCAGCAAGCCATGATCACACCACTGAACTCCAGTCCAGGTGACAGAGGGAGGAGACCTTGTCTCTTAAAAAAAGAAAACATGCAAAATAAAACTAAATATTATGTGTGGGGATATGTACATATATTTTTGTTTTGTTTTGTTTTGAGACAGATTCTTGCTCTGTCACTCAGGCTGTAGTGCAAATGGTGTGATCTCGGCTCACTGCAACCTCCACCTCCTGGGCTCAAGTGATTCTCCTACCTCAGTCTCCCAAGTAGCTGGGATTATAGGCGTGCACCACCATACCTGGCTAATTTTCATATTTTTAGTAGAGACAAGGTTTCACCATGTTGGCCAGGCTGGTCTCCAACTCTTGACCTCAAGTCATCCACCCACCTTGGCCTCCCAAAGTGCTGGGATTACAGGCATGAGCCACCGCACCCAGCCTGCAAAGTTCTCTTTCTTAAACAATTTTGAAACTGTTACTGGCAGATATCAGTATGCGGCCAGGTCTTGGGTACAGGGTAATTCATTATATTATCCTCTATAATTTTCCATATGTTTTAAATCATTTATTAAGATATATGTACACCTTGGTAAAAGAGAGAAAGCCCTTCATGACAGACCCCCATTGAACACGCCACTCATTTTCAATAAAGTGAAAGGCGGCATGGTGAGAGCAGCGCACACTCCACTTCCTGCTGAAGTCTCCTCTCAGAACAGACCCGACCCTGGAAACCACTCACCCTCACACATCGTCCCTCAGTCCTAAGCCTCAGACTCCTTCCCTGGCTAGGGTCTCCCAACTGGGATTCATTCCCTGGGATTAAGGGTTGTTCTCTTCCAGCTGCTCTGCTGTGGGGACCTCACTGGACTCCCCGACAGCTTCCAGAGCCTGAGCTGGGTCGGAGGGAGGAGACTGCACTGAACATAAACACCACCCTCTGCAGGGCCCTGACAGAGGTTGATGCTGCCCATCCTCCCCTCAGCCACAGCCCCAGGGACAGAGAATGAGGCAAGTGCTACCTCTGTCCGCTCCCATTAGGGCCCCGCTCTGCCCAGCCAGAGCTCCCTCTCCAGGAGATTTCAACTCTGATGACTTTTCAATCCCTCTTCCGCCCTGTAGCTGGCTGGAGACCAGGACCAGGCAGTGCCTTCGAGGCGGATCCCCGCTCAGGGCACCTGTGCTGGGCCAGGGGCAGGGCTGAGCAGAGCATCCCTCCTCCTGGGGCACCACCTCTCAGTAGACCCCAGGGAGAAACTGAGGCCTGGAGACAACTGAGGTCCAGGAATAAAGGAATGAGAGGAGGGATAGGGAGGAGAATCCAGCCTCCTCCTCACACGCAGGCCCACTTTACAACAGCTCCTGTTTCCTCAGTGCCTACAATGTGCTAGGCATTGAGCTAGTCACTTTGTGCTGTTGCAGCTAATGCAGCCACTCTACCCATTTTACAGATCTGGACAGTGGGTTCCGCGAGGGTGAGTGGTCTGCCAAGGCCATAGAGCCACGTGGCAGTGCCGAGGCTTGAACCCAGGTTGTGGTTTCCCTTCTGAAGCTCTGCACCCGGCCAGGTCTCCCCACATCCCTGGGAAGTCTGCAGAGCCAGCCCTCCTCACCCCACAGGCAAGGAGAGCAGGGCCCTGAGCAATGCCAAGACTTGTGGGATTGAGGGGCACTCTGAGTCGGAGGGAGGGGTCTGGGTGGGGTGGGTGCCCACCAGGAAGTGCTCAGTACTGAGATGCCCGAGGCCATAATCAAGGTATGAGGCAGGTGGGCAAGCAGGTGGGCAGCCAAGTAGGCGAGAGGCTGGGATGTGTCCCACAAGGAACAGGTGGGCTTGACAGCCATTCTGCCTCCAGCCCTTAACCACAGGCCACCAAGGCTGAGGCTGTCCCACACCACCCAAACAGAGAGGGAGCCCCAACACTGTCTCTGTGCTTGGGTGGTGTGGGACAACAAGGGAGTCCAACAGGCCCCGGGGGAAGAAAGAGATGGGGTGGAACATGTGAGAGGGGAACAGAAAGCCACAGTCAGACAGAAGGAGGCAGGGAGCTAAGGACATACAGACAGGGAAAGAGGGGGCAAAACTGTGTTCCGGCTCCCCTACCCGCCACAGCGCTGCGGGCCACCACTCTCCACATGGAACCAAGCATCGAGGCCGGCCCTGCCTCTCCTCACTGCCCCCAGCCCAGGCCTCCAGCGAGTGGCAAGCATAAAGGTCAATTGGAATATAAAGCGGAATTTGCCTTCATTTCCAACGTGTCTGGGTCATAAAAATGCTAGTTTAGTAGGTTGGGAGAAAAAAGAAGACACACAGTTCCTTGCGGCGGGGGTGGTGTGGGGCTAACGCTGCAGACTAATGGGGGTCCACCCTTGCTGTGGGAACCATCCTGTCCCTCAGTACCAAACCCAGGCCCCGGGCTGGCGGCTTCCCCGGTTTGTCTGTCTGTCTGTCTCTGGGCCAGGTACTGGAAATTGAGGGGATGACCAAGAGCGGTTCAGCCCAATCCTGCCCTCAAGGTGCTCAGGAACTATGGGGAGAGACACGATTCCTGCAAGAGCCCCCACATGTCCTGGGAAGGTCAGTTAAGTCCTGCTGGATTCGAGTCAGTCTAACTGCCCACAAGGCAGCAAGAAGGGCATTCCAGGAGGACATGGCCCGAGCAGGGCAGGAGGCAGGCCTTGGAAAGCACAGAGCATGACCAGGTGAGGAGGAGCGCGGTCACCTCAGAGCCTGCTTAATCCTGTGCTCTCATTTACAGAGAGGGCAGCCACAGTACCTAAGGTCACACAGCGAGTCAGCAGCAGAAGCAGGCCCCGAAAACAGGACCTGGGCCACAGGTGGCTTCACTGGCAAGGGAAGACCTTCAGCCCTGCCTTGCAT
The DNA here is from genome assembly GCF_002776525.5 of Piliocolobus tephrosceles. Lineage (NCBI taxonomy): Eukaryota > Metazoa > Chordata > Mammalia > Primates > Cercopithecidae > Piliocolobus > Piliocolobus tephrosceles. Next base: position 134,685,586 of record NC_045438.1, on the reverse strand, counting down.
AGAGAGCCAGAGATCACCCCAGCGCCCGCAGCAGGGCCACCCAACAGTATGAAGGGCCAGAGAACCCCAGGTCAATAAGTCCCTATGCAAGGAGGCTCTGGCACACCTACCAGAGTCATCGGTGGCTCAATGCGGTGATATGCCCCTTCCCATCACCATGCCCCCCCACCCTTCATGACTCAGGCTGCATCCCTCAAAGCCCCCTTGGATGCTCCTTTGGCAGGAGATGAGGACAAACATGACCGGGCCCTGAGTAAGCCCGCCACACTACCAGCTCCCACTGTGATTTTCACCCGCACCCAGAAAGGTGCACGTGATTCTGTCCATTTCCCAGCTGAGATGAACGAGATTCAGGAGGGTCAGACTTTTGGGGCCGGGATCTGCACCACCTACCACGTGCTGCCTCCAGAGCCAGTGCTCTGTTCCACACTCCATGGTCTATGCACCAGGCATTGCCCTGGGCCTTGCTGTGCATGCATTTCATCCTCACAGCGCCTGTTAAGTGGGTGCTGCAGGCATCCCCATTTTACACACAAGGAAATGGGGGCACAGAGAGGCTCTCCCAGGCAACAAATGGCAGAGCAAGGGTATGAACCCAGGCCAGCTGGCCCCAGGGTCCATGCGGCAGCCACCACATTACTGCCCCTCGGGGATCCCCATCTGGCTGGCCCTTCCTCTCTCTGGTCTCCAGCGCCCAACTCTGTCCATCCTCAGGCTGGAGGCTGGGGGAGTAATGGGTTAGGGTCTGACGAGGCCCAGGAAGGCCCAAGTGGGCAAAAGCCATCAGGGTGGGAGCCCAGGGGAAGAATGAGCCTCTCACAGGGGCTCTCACCTCTGTGGCTTCACAGGGGCTGCTCAGGGACCATCTGCCCAGTTTATAGGTAAGGAAACAGGGGTCCCAAGAGACCTGGTGACTAGTCCTCCTATGACACCCTCTACAGCAAGAAGGATGAGGAGGGGTTTGGAGGCCTTCTCCCTGATCCCCGGACTGTCTCGGACCTGCATCTCAAGCTCCCCGCTCAGATCAACAGCCAAGCAGAGTTCTGCCCCCAGGGTCTCTGCACGTGTTACTGCTCTGCCTAGAACACTCTTCCTCACAGCCACAGGACGGCCCCTCCACTCCATTCAGGTTCTGTACAAAAGTACACTCTGCAACAAGGCCTCCCCACCAACCCTGTCTAGACTGACATCCCCTCCCGTGCGGCTCTCCAGCCACTCCTTGCTTTGTGATTCTGCAGGGCACTGCTCCCCTGACGATGCGCACTACATGCTTTGTCTTCTCACTGCCTGCCTTCTCCCTCCAGTGTGGAAGCCCATCAGGGCAGGGCTCACCCGTGTGCTTCCTGCGTGATCAAGTTCACTTCGAATGCACCTGGAATGCACCTGTCATCACTCGGGCAGCCCAGGCCCAATCTCAGTTAAATCCGAATTCCTGAGATGGCCAGAGTATGAGGCTTTTCTAAACTCCCCCAAGTGATTCCAATGTGCAGCTGAGATGGACCGCTGCTCTAGAAGAGCCGGGCATGGAGGAGGTGGCCAGTAGGTTCAGTAAATGAACAAATATATGCATGACTCTTTACAGATGGACAAACTGAGTTCCAGACGGGAGAGAGGAAGCCAGAAGCCAGCAGTCATGAACTTGAGGAACCCCCCCCAGACTCAGCCCCCACCTCAGCCCTTCCACAACGCCACACATCACATCCAGAGGCCCCATCAGCTCCTAGCTGGGCTCCAGAAGCCTATGGGGCCTGCCTCCAAAGCCTCTCTAGGAGGTCTTCCCAGAGGCCCCCAAACGCCTCCACGCTTGCCTTTTAACTCTGCAGGAATGAGCCTGTTTGCCCATCCAGTCACCACATGCTAAAGCTGACATCCTACCTGCCTCCACTCCAAACCCTCCCAGACCTCAGGGTGCCCCTTGCAGGAAGCAGGCTTGAGAGGACTGCAGGGTGGGTGGGGCACTCCCTGGAGAAGAAAACCAAGGACTTGAGGCATCTGGGTCAGTGGCCAACTGAGGCTACTAAGTGTCCAAAAAAAGCCCCTGGGCTCACAGTCTCATCGGCCCACTGGGGTTCCAGGAATCTAATGCTCCCTGAACCCCCTCGTGATTGTGACAAGCCACTAGGCTTGAGAGCCGCTAGAGCAAAGCGACTTCTACAGCACTGGCCCCACTCCACAGGGAAGGGCCTGCTCAAGGGCACACAGATGACTGACTGCCAGTAGCCAGGGGGGCTCTGAGCCTCCCCTTAGGGCTGCTGGGGCTGCCCAATGCCGGGGTTCCCCTCCTTCCACGTCCCTTCGCCTCTCTGTTCAGGCTTGGGTCTGGCTCTGGTCTGGAGGTTCCCCTTCCCAGGCTCTCACCACAGTGGGGGTTTGGGGGAAAGAGAGACTATCTCAGCAGGGGGCTTCTCTGCCCTCCCCTCAGGAGAACTGCCCCTGACAGTCACCCTCAGCAAGACCTACTTCAGACAACCCTTCCTCTCCTTCCCCAGCACCTCGTGAGCACTCCAGCGTCTATCAAATTCTGTTCTGTATCCCCAGCCTCCCCTGAGCACCTCCTGAGGGCTTTGGGCACATTATCGCTTCTACCAACTGGGTATCATCACATCCATTTCACAGGCGAGTAAACTGAGGCTTGTAGGGGCCATGCAGTAAGTAAGCATAAGGCCAGGTCTCAAACCCACCCCTAGCTGGTGGTCGAGAAGGAGGAGAACAGAGTGGTGAAAAAAGGTAGATTCAGGGCCAGATGGCCTGGGCTCAAATCCGGGCTCTACCACTTACTAGCTGTGTGACCTTCAGCAAGTTGCTTAGCTTCTCTGTGCCTTAGTTCTCAGTTCTGCAAAACAGGGATAACAACTGTGTACCTGCCCTTGGGGTGGCTGTGAGGACCAGCCTGGCACAGGGTAAATGCTATGTAAATGTTCTAATTATTTCCTAATTATTTCACCTCAGTCACCTCTTAGAGAGGGTCCCTCTTTCCCCCCGACCCCCAACATTTACAGTTCTGTTGGGACAAATCTCTAATGACCGCCTAAAATGGTATGTGGTGATCCCCTTTAACAAGCAGCAAAGCTTTAGGTGAAAAATTCCCTGAGCCAGTGGGGACCTGGAGAAGGTGTTTCGGGGGGAAAGAAACACATCCAGCTGACCCTGGATGCCACCAGTAGTGGGCACTAGAGGGCACTGGCTTGACCCACTGGTAAGGTAGGTCCAGCCACACCCATCCCCACAGCCAGGAGCTCGCAGGGAGCTCCCAAGACTTTAGCTCCCAAGACTTCAGCCCAGCTGTTGCTGCAGACATGAGGGCTGCAGAGGTCTCCTTCCCGTTCCTCATCCCTCCATGAGTCCATTTGGTGAGGGTTTCCTGAGGGCCACCATGGGCCCACATCAGCTGGGAGTTCTATAGGTGGGGCGTAGAGCCTAGCAGGGGCCAGCTCCGTCTCTGTCTCCTCTACTCAGTTCTGTGCTTATAGCTTGACAGCAGCCGCAGACAAGACATAAGTGAATCGGCATGACTGTGTTCCCATTAAAGCTTTATTTATGGACACAGAAATTTGAGTTTCACATAATTTTCCTGTACCATGACATTATTTTTCTATTTATTTTGGTTTTCAACCCTTTAAAACATAAAGGCCTTTTTTAGCTCATGAACTGTACAAAACCGGGCCAGATTTGGCTCCCGGTCTATCGTTTGCTAACCTCTGGGCTAGAGGGGACGCCAATAGCAAAAAGGAAAACAAATGTGTTCATGACCACGACTGTGAAGAGTGCCATCAAGGAAAAGAACAGGGAAAGAGACAGAATAGCCAGGGGCCGGGGAGCTTCTCTGAAGATAAGCCATTTAAGCTCAAGGCTGAATGAGAAAGATCCGGCTTCAAAGAGCGGGAGGAAAAGACTTCAGACAGCGAGGCAAGCAGGTGTAAAGGCCCTGCGGTTGGAAAATAACATGGTGTCTTCAAGGAGCATAAAGAAAACAGTATGACTGGTGTGGGCAGTGCCCGGAGAGACAAAGGGACATCAGGGGCATCAGGTAGCACAGGGCCTCTCAGACAGGGAAGGAGTTCACATTTTAATCGAAGAGCAACAGGAAGCCAATAAAAGGTTTAAGCAGAGGGTTGAGTGGATTCCATCTGGGTTTTAGAAAGATCTCTCTGGCTGCTGAGTGAAGGTTTGGCTGTGGAGAGGCCATTCGGAGGCAGGGAGAGGAAAGATCAGGCTTCTGTAATGGGCTGGGTAAGAGACTATGGGGGTGGAGGCCATGAGGAGTTGTCATGTCCAGGACAAGTTCTGAAAGTGCAGCCTGCAGGGTGAGCTGACGAACAGAAACACGGTGGTCAAAACTGCCTCCAGGTTCCTTGGCCTGGTCAAGATGGGCAGGCTGCAGTAGGGTGGGTGGGCTCTCTCTAGAGTTCCTCCTGGTTGTGTAGTGAAAACACATAAAGACACAAAGCCACGTCCTCGACAGAACATCTTGTGGGATTTAAGCCAGTGTTCCCCCAGGGCCACACTCAGAAGCAGCCAAAAGCCTAGAGGGCACGTACAGCCCGACATGGGACTAGGGAACTCACATCGCCAGGCTGGGGGTGGCACGCAGAGGCCACCTCTGCTCCCCCTCCCCACGCCCCATTTCGTGATAGCAAGAAATTCTCATGACCCGAAGTTGTCTGCTCAGTCTCAACACTGAGTGCTGCGCTCGTGGCAGGAAGACACAGAGGCCCAGCAGATGGTGGGAAACTCTCCGGGATCAGCCTTAAAGGTCACCGTCTGGCGCTGCCTGCCCACTCCATCCTCTTCCGCATCAGCGGAGTCCCTCATGCTGACTTCAGGCCCAGCTACAAGCTGTGCTGTGACATTTCCTGTGGGCTGACTGTGTGCCAGGCACCATGCTAGGCCTTCTTGGACCTTAACTCTTTTTTTTTTTTGAAACTGAGTTTCGCTCTTGTCACCCAGGCTGGAATGCAATGGTGCAATCTCACCGACTACAACCTCTGCCTCCCATGTTCAAGCGATTCATCTGCCTCAGCCTCCCAAGAAGCTGGGACTACAGGTAACTGCCATCACGCCCAGCTAATTATTGTATTTTTAATAGAGAAAGGATTTCACCATGTTGGCCAGGCTGGTCTCGAACTCCTGACCTCAGGTGATCTGCCCACCTTAGCCTCTCAAAGTGCTGGAATTACAGGCATGAGCCACCACACCTAGCTGGACCTTAATTCTTCATCCCCATGGTGTCCTATGAGGCTGGCACCATTATCATCCCTATTTTACAAATGAGGAAACCGAGGCAGAGAAGAGTTAAGCAGTTTGCCAGGGTAGTCAGGCCTCAGGCTGCCTGGCTCCAGAGTCCAAATGCTTACCCCCATGCTGTGCAGCGCCCCCTTCTCCAAGCCTTAGCTTTTCCACTGCAAAATGAATAAAAGACTCAAAGAAATTATTTCTGGATCCCTCTAGCTCTTACAGGTACAGAACTTGGAAACTGCTTCCCTCCGGGGGTGTCTCCAGTCTGCTCCTCCTACCCCCAACAATGACTTCTCAGGAAAAGGGTTTTTTTTTTTGGTGACGGAGTCTCACTCTGTGACCCAGGCTGGAGTGCACTGGCACAATCTCGGCTCACTGCAACCTCCACCTCCCGGGCTCAAGTGATTCTCCTGCCTCAGTCTCCCGAGTGACTGGGATTACAGGCACATGCCACCACACCTGGCTAATTTTTGTATTTTGAGTAGAGACGGGGTTTCACCATGTTGTCCAGGCTAGTCTCAAACTCCTGACCTCAGGTGATCCACCCTCCTTAGCCTCCCAATGTACTAGGATTCCACATGTGAGCCACCACGCCAGCCACGAAAAGGTCTTATGGGCTCATTCACACTATGGTGTAAATAACTGACATGGTAAGTGGAGGTGAGGTAACTAGTGGATCAGGGATTCAAACCCAGGCCTGAACGTGGACTGGGCCCCCAACAGTGCATTGTACAGGCTACAACCACTGGGCTTGGGGGCCCACCCAAAAGTATTCTTCACACCCATCAGCAGCCGTGTCCTGAAAGAATGGGACAAACTGCAAATGAAGGAAGGGGTGGGAGCAGGGAAGTTAGGGATAGAAGCTGTCAGACCTATGAATTCCCAGAGTCAGGCCTTCTGGTCCCCAACAGAGACCTGTTCAAGTCCCACTTCTGACTCAGCTAATTTGAGCAGGCAGTCTCCCAGGAGTCAGGCCTGGGAGAGGGGACCTGGCTTTGAGCCCTGCCCTGTCATTTTATCAGGGTTCAGCCTCCATACCTGTAGAGCAAGAGGTTGGCCCCTTCCAGCTCTGAGGCTTGTGAGTTTTGCTCACATCCTGACCCTGACTGCACCCCATTCGCATTCTCCATGCAGGAAATCACCCCCACACCCAGGGTTCCCCTCTGAGCCAAGCACCGGAAGTCCACCTCTTGCAGGAAGGAAAGCTGTCATCACAGCCTCTGGTGCCAAGTTCCCAGCAGGCCACATTAACCCATCATCAGGGGAGCAGGACAGGGGCTGCAGTGGTGCCCTTTGACATGGACACCTGGTAGTGGGCGCAGGTCCCCTCCCCCAAGGCATCCCTCCCTCACCCTCTCCTTCCTGAGGCTCCTGCTCCCAACCTCCCTCCCCAAAGTTCAATCTTTTTGCTTCTGTAAATGGCTTTTAAGTTTCTCACCCAGCCTCTTGTTTCTATCAGTTTAATTATTGAGGAGGCCTCTTGTCGCCAGCCTGGAACATTAAGGCCGTTAAAAGGGACTGAGGGAATGCAGGCCACAGCCGGCTGGCTTCCTCCCCGCTGCCCCTCCCTTTCCTTGTCCAGCTCTGCCCGCCTGTCCTGCTTTCTTCTCCACTCCCCAGGTCTCTACCTCCCGGTCCTGCCTTGCTCTCTGTGCAGCCTGGGGGGGCTCCTGACTCCTGCCCCAACCACTTCATCCTGTGTCCTGAAGAGGCACAGACCAAACTGAGACTGCACCATGCTCCTCTGTGTCCAGACAGGGGACATCATGAACCCCCAGGATAGTAAGGCTCTTCACCCCAGGCCCTTCACCCCACCCTGGCCCTTCCCCATCCTGGGAGAGGTTAGCATAGCAGCTGCAGCCCACTCCCCTGTCTGGGGCACTGAGCGTCTCATCTCAAAATATCTACGTTCCCAAGAACACACCTTAAGACCCAACTCTGAGTGACCATTCCTTGAGCCTTCACCATGTACCAAGTGACGGGGCACTCTCAGCTCCTTTGGCCTCTCTGCCTCCCTGTAAAGTAGGCACTCACTCCGCTCTGAAAAACAGGGGAAGGGATCCTCACCAATGTCACAGGTTCAAGGGCTGGACCAGGCTGTTTTACCATCTTTCTGAAAGACCCAGAGTCACTAAAGGAGTTTAATTACAAGCTCAGATAAAGAAAATACAGCAGCCTCACTTACGGGGTGGCCTTCCTCGAGGCTGGGGATCTGTGCCCCACCCTGCCAGGCTGACAAGGAGTCCAAGGGCTTGTCCCCTCTGCTGGATGGCCCAGACTGCCTCAGCTCCCAGGCCAGGGCCAGGCGGGCTGAAGTGATGATTCATGTGGCCTGAGCCATCACTAGGCCCTGGCCTGGGACAGCCTAGCCAGCTCCTCCTCTCCTCTTGTGTCTAGTCCCCACTGCAAAACTGGGTGCGGTGGGAGGACTGAACCAGGCTACCATTCCCGAACCATCCTGCCAAAGAACTCTGAAAGATTATCAGAGCAACACAGCCCCCAGGGATTGTTCCAGCTGCCTATCGCGAGGGCAGAAATGCTTTCAAGTTTCCTGCTTCATCTTCAAACTACGCACATCCATGTTCAACCACTGATCATAAAAAAAAAGCCATGTACAAATTTTGCAGTCTTCATAATGCATCCATTTGTTTTAAAATCAAAATTGTGTTTTCATCCAACTCATCAAGTAAAACCAATACTCCAGGAAAAGCCTTATATTTGAGGCCCACAGAGCATACCAGAGATATGGCTGCATACACAGGTAGGGGCACATGTGTTCTTCAGCCCCAGAGCAGCCATCGGCAAAAGTCCTGCCCCACCCAGACATGTGACAGCACAACTCTGGCCTCCTCCCTTTGCCACCCACAAGCTTCCTCACCCCCACCCCAACACTGGGACCGTCCTCTCCCTTCATCTCCACTTCTACCTGGGCCCCCAGACATGCCCCCAAATCCTGATGCATCATGGGAAGTGGGCCAATGGCTTCCAGAAAGAGTCCCGGTGAGAGTGGTCCAGCTTCAGCTCTCCCCACCATGCCTGGTGCAAAACAGCCTCTCTCAGTCTACTTCCTAGCCCTGGAGACTTTAGGGAGACAAAGGTCAACTCCAGAGGCCAACAATCTGACACCAGGGTGAGGGAGGGACCACGCAGCTTCCACTGTGTCCCTTCCTCTTCCCTCTCCCCATTCTCTCCTCCACTCCCCACACACACAAACATGCACAAACACACACACGCACACACACACACAGAGCAAACAAGGCAGGCTCCAAGAGAGAAACGGGCACATAATTATTGGTAAAATGCTTGTAATGTTTTTCTCTCTACCCGGTAGCTTTCAGTTGTTTTAGCAGCTTAGCGAAGCACTTGGCTCCAATTGAATTGCAAATCAGCAGCTCTTGCCCCAGGAAGAGAGGAAAGGAGGCGGCAAGGAGGGGGCTGGGAGGGATTCCAGAAGGAAAGGGAGAAAGGTGTGCAGGGAAGAAGGGCAGAAGGAAGGAAATCACAGAGGGAAGCTTGGTTCAGGGCCCAGGGCACCAGAAACAGAGACCGCCTACTCTCTCAGGCCTCAGTTTTCCCGTCCTCATCTGCATTCTCTGCAGGCTCAGCAGCTCCACACCCCATCCAAAAAATGAGGACACATTCTCCAACCATAATCTCGGGTGGGACAGAGGGCCACAGGGGGCTTCCTCAACTACCCAGAAGAAAAACATATCTTTCTTGGGAATTGCAATTATATGAAAACAATGTCAAAACAAAAGTCTTGCTTTTTCTCCCTGGCAATCTCCAGCATTCATATTTCCATTCTTCTTATCTGTCTGTCTGCCTTTCTGTCTATCCACCTGCCTATTTTTTTATCTGTTTGTCTACCTATCTCCTCCTCCCTTCTGTCGTTCTCCAGAATATCCTTTTCCCTCCTGGTGCAGAATTCCCTGGAGAGGAGTGGAGTTGCTCACCAAGCCTCCAGCGGCAGGTGCTGTTTCAGCACCTCGGTCAGCGCCACAAGGCTGGGTCCGGATGCCTTTCACTCTGCTGTGCCTATGCTAAGACCACAAGATAACATACTGAAACCAGGAAGAGCTGCCCCAAATTCTCGGACACTGCTCTGAGGAAAAAACTGTTCCTTGGAGTGAGGAAAAGAGGAGGAAAAAGGGGCTGGTCGGCCAGGCCTGGCACCCTGGGGTGTGGCAGGCAGAGACCGCTGGGGGAAGAGCACCTCAGGGGACCAACCAAGGCACTGACCTTGAAGAGGCGAAGGATGTTGGCCACCATGATGGAGACCGAGCTCCCTGAAGCACCGATGACACCCACCACGCGTTCTGGCTTGGTGATGATGGGTGGGCCGCCACTGCCACAGCGGACCTCCGTGCCATCCTTCTCGATGAGCGCCTGCACAAAGGTCAGTGACTGCTCGAGGGCATGGGTGTCCCTGGAGCAGGTGTCCAGAATGCGGGCGCCCAGCGTGATGTTGGGCAGCAGGTCCGGGTCGTTGTTAATGCGATCCAGGGCGAAGAGCATGGCCTCGAGGCGGTGGATGCCCTTTTCCTTCTTAAGTTCTCCACAGGCCTTGCCCTCTGAGCCCCGGCCATGCACCGGGAACAGGCCTCCCAGTGTGATGTCCCCATCTATGCGGATGGAATTCATGTGAGGGTGGCCTTTGGGCTTCCCAAGGGAGGAAGGCATCCAGGGACCGTAAAGGCTGAGGAGCAGGCAAAGGGGCAGCCGGGCCCACCACCAGCCCAAGCCTCTCTTCCCAGGCATCTCGGAAATCCCTAGAGACCCATGAATGGCAGGCCCACTCCTAGCCCTGGCAGGCCCCTGGCCCCACGGCCTGGGTGGGCATGGGCAGGGCAGCTTCAGCAGCAGGAGGACTGAGGGCAGCCAACCGCATAGCCCATGCTACTACCCTCTCCCACCTCCTTGTCACTCGGGCCAAGCGCAGTTGCCCACACAGTCCAGGCCCACAGACAGCAGACAGTGGCCGGGGTTGCAGGAAGGCTCTGATCCTTGTCCCGTCCTGCAGGCCTGTTCTCAGTGGATGACTGTGGAAAGAGCAGAGTGCTCCTAGCTTGGCGTATCTTGGCATCAAGGAGAAAACAGCTCCAATCCTCTCCTCCTACCAACCTTAGAAGGGGAAAAGAGAGACAGAGTATCAAACAGAAGCCCAAAGAAGACATTAGCTAGTCTCATCTCTCATCACGAGCCTGAGAGAAGGAGATGCTAGAGGTTATCGCCAAAGGCTCCATAAATCTCCTGAACTTGGTTTCCTCTCCGCCGTTGCTCAACTCTGGCTTAAATGGGAGAGTGTAGGGCAGAAATTAGGTCATGTTTGAAGCTTCCTAAGGCCTGTACCCACTGCCATCAGTAGCCCGGGCATCAGAGAGCACACGCCCCAGGAACAGCCTCGAACTGGCTTGGGAGGAAGAGGGGCCTTCCTCAACACACCCACATGAAGGAGAGCAAGAAACAGGTCCTATGGGCCCAATCCCATTACAAAGATGAGGAAACTGAGGCCCACAGCAGGAGAGCATTTTGCCTGAATCACACAGGGAGTATGCAGTTTAATTACAAGCTCAGATAAAGCTTAGACAATGCCTACTACAGCCCAGCTTCCCTGCTCTCAGCTCTGGAACCCAAGACACTTTGGCTCTTCAGGGACTCAGAGACCCAGGAACGCAAATAAGGCCCCCTCAAGAAATCATCCTGGAATGTAGTGGTGTAGGCTGGGCCAAGGGAAGACCAGGGAGGAGCTGAGGCTGTGGGGGTTCTGGATTTTCATCCTGAATCAGGGAGCGCAAGGTGAACCCTGCACTGTCCTGCTTCTACCCCAGCTACACAGCTACCCCAGGCAGAGCAGGGGAAAGCCAGCAGCCCCTGCATGAGGAGCAGGCCTCCACTCAGCTTGCACATCCGTCCTCCCTCCCTCCCTCCCTCTCCTGACTTTCTTCATCTCTCCATTTCTCCACTGCTCTTTCTCCCCACCCCACTTCCTCCCTCTGAGAGCGGGGCTCGGGTTACGGCCTGAGCTACTGTACATTATTAAGATCATCATCATTATTATTGTTGTTGTGATTAAATATTTATCTGCAAGGGTAGAGAAGAGAACACCAGCCCTTCCTCATTCTCACTGCTAATTTGGGCTAATTTCCCCTGGGGGTTCCTTCCTTTACCCCAGCCTCCCCACTCAAAGCCAGCAACCTCCCTCCCCACCACTTCAGAGGCCACAGGGAGAAGAGATGGAAGCTGAGTCAGGGCTTGGCTGGGAGCCAAACCCAAGGCCCCCTTCCCCAGGGGTTTGGCAAATGAAAACCAGCAAGTCACTTGTCCATTCTGTGCCTCAGTTTCCCCAAGCAGTTGGAAGAGGAGCTTGTGTTGGGATTGAGAGGCTTCCCCAGAGATGTGGTCCCTCCATCAAGACCAAACAGTGGTCTCAGGGTCATCGGTCCCCCACCTGTCATTCCCCCTACAGAGGCCTGACTGCTCCAGTTCTGGGCCAAGAGGAGGGAAGGAAGCTGCAGTGCCCCCAGAGTCCAGCCTCAGCTCTTGAGCTTCTCCAGCCTTCTAGACCCTCATTTCACATTTCACCCCTTCCTCAAAATGCTCCCTTCACATTACCTCCTCGGAAACCAAGAATATGGCTACTAATTCTCCCTGGCCCCGTGCTGCAGGTGAACCGGTAGCCCAGAGGTATCACATAATTCTCCCAGAGTCACACAGTGAACCAAGATGCATCCAGGACTGGAAGCCACATCAGCCACATGGGGAAGCCCCAGCAAAGCTGACAGAAAGTTTCACAATACCACCCTCTCCCCTGGAGCCAGGAGCTAGGAACCTAGGACTGGGGGCCAAGGCCAGTGCTTTGGGGAAGGCTTAAGAGCCATTAAAATACAAAGTGGGGAGCTGCACCTGTATGCAGCTTTCATCATCACTCATGCCTTCCTGTGAATGAGTTTACCAGATCTCTGTCCTAGATGGCTATGGAGAGTGAAAGGAGGTGGGATATGACTTGCTAATGCCAGTACCATGTAATTCAGAAGAGAGAAACCAGAAGAGCCATAGATTAATCTTACGGTCCTGCTGCAGTAGCTAGTGATAAGGCGCATCCCTGCTAGCTCTTAGGAAAATCTGTAAAATGGGTGCGTTAGAGTAGAATCCAATCTGGGGGCCATACTGTCCCTGCTGACATATTTTTAGTTGCTGCAATGATGGAGGGGAGTCAGCTACTAGCCTGTGTGCAGGCAGGGGGCACAGATGCTAACTGGCCAGCTGTGGGTGGGAGAGCCTGCACAGTTAAACACCATCCTGTCCAAATGCCGACGGTGTCCTGTGGAGAAATCACAGCAAATGATAACCACTGCCATGTGCCAAGCACTGTTCTAAGTGCTTTACCTACATTTTCTCATGTAATCCCCACATCCCTATGAGCTACATGGTATTTTTATCCCTATCTCACAGATGAGGAAGGCAAGGCACCAAGTGCTTAAGCGACATCTAGCCAGGGGTACAGAGCTTGTGCAGGCTGCCTGTGCCCCTGGCTGCTCCTCTGTGCTGGCCCAGAGGATCTCTCAGGCCTTGCCAGTTCTAACGTCCTGTGAGTTTACGATCGGTTTCCATGAATTTCAAACGGAGGGATTTTTGGCATCATGACAGGCTGTGTGCCGGGGCTACAGCAGGGCAGATTCAGGCTGGGAGACCAGTACACAGCAGCTTTTGACAGTCAGGCCCTGCTCAGGCTTCCAGATCCTTCGTGAGGGCTCACACAGGCTTCTCCTTGAGGCCAGAGCACGTCTGGGCTGAGCAGTACGTGCGCACACGCGCACACACGCATACACACACACACACACATATACATACCCACACGGGGAAGGGCAGACGCCATGAGGGAAGGAGGCCTCCAAGAGGAGAAAGGCAAACACCCGCAGATTAGAATCAAGAGCCTGGAGCCCCAAGCTGGTCAGATCCCCTACGAGACCTCCCTTCCACAGGACTGGGTCCCAGCCCCTGCCTACAGGTCCCTGTCCACCCCTCAGTCCCACCAGGCCCGCCTTTTCTGAGCTTCTCCAGAGAACTGGGCAAGCCACTGCCTCTTTTAGCTTCCCCTCCCTCCTTTGATCATGTAACAGGAACAAGGGAAAAGTAAAAATACCCCATGAGTGAAAGAAGCCACTGAGAGCAGAGGCTGGGTGTGGTGGGGTGGGTTGGGGTGGGGGCCAGGCGGATGCTCCCTTCCCCGGCAGGGCCTGCTTCCTTCTGCAGAGGCGGGAGCTGGGGGCACATAGGAGGGGTCCCTCTTTAAAGTCCTTTGCCCAGTTTTCGGACACTTCCCCGCCAATTCCAAAATAGCCAGGAGAGCTCAAGCCTGGGTCAATTAGGGGCATCCTTCCCCAGGTAAAATTGCCGGGATGACTGAGTCCAAGCCAGTGTGGGCCCTACCCCCACACAGGCCTCTTTCCCCTTTCCTTTCCCTCTCCCTTCCTCACCACCCTCTCCCAGTCTCTCTCCTCTTCTCTGGCTTCACTAGGTTCCTTGACTCCAGGGGACGACAGAGCCAGGCATGGAGGAATGAGAGCCCTGAGGGGCAGGGATGAGAGCAACTGGGTCACCTCCACACAGCAGTAGCTCTCAGGCCAACACTGTTTTCCAGAACATTCTTTCCAGTGAATGGGGATGTGAGGGGAGCTGGTTGGGGAGAGCTGCAGGCTATCCCTTTCCCCCACCAACAGTCAGAGTAAGGGGGATGGGGGAGTCCCCACACATCCCAGCTGGGACCTCTCTGATATCTAGGGCTTTTGTGCAGGGACTCCAGGAACCTGCCTTGTGGCCACTTCTAAGTCCCCGCTCCCATTTTTTTTTTTTTTTTTTTTTGAGACAGGGTCTCACTCTGTTGCCTAGGCTGGAGTGCAGTGGTGCAAACATGGCTCACTGCAGCCTCGACCTCTCAGGCTCAAGCGATCCTCCCACCTCAGCCTCCTGAGTAGCTGGGACTACAGGAATGCACCACCAGGCCCTGGTAATTTTTTCTTTCTTTTTTTTTTTTTTTTTGCAGAGATGACATCTCACTATGTTGCTTGCCCAGGCTGGTCTCGAACTCCTGAGCTCAAGCGATCCTCCAGCCTCAGCCTCCCAAAGTACTGGGAATACAGGTGTCAGCCACTTTGCCCAGCCCACTTCTTAGTATAATATTAACAAGCAGGACCTTCCTGCTTTTCCAACTTCAATCCTTCCCCCTGCATCCAGGGCCCAAGCCAGAAAGAACCACAAACCACAGAACCACCAGATCCGAAGAGAACTGCTGTGATTTACCAAACCCCCAATTATTTTTCACTGAGTTTCCTTTTATTCTTCCAAAACTAAGAAAATAGAATAAAATACAAACACCAGAATAAAGGGCAAATAGAGGGAACAACCTTGTCCTTTGCTCCCCAGGGTCAGGGTCATCGCCAGAGCCCCTGGCTCCTGCTCTTAGCCCTCTGAGGGTCAGCTCCCATAGGAAAGGGGCTTGGGGACTCAGGCCCGGGCCCCTTGGGGTTCAGCAAAAAGAGCCAGGCCAAGAGCTCCCTCCCACCTTCCTCTCAGCTCCCAACCTTCTCTGTGTTCCCACCCGCACTTCCTTCATCTCCATTCACCTTTGCCTCTGCAGGGCCCACCCAGCCCAGGTGCTCAGGAGTGCTGAGAATTGTGAATGGCTGTGTGGAGTCTGGTTTCAATTCCTGAGCTGTTTAGATGCCTCATCGCCCACATACCGCATCTCCCAGAAAGGGGATGGCAGCGCCACTGTCCCAAAGGGGAAATGAGGGAAAACTGGAGGTCTCTCCCCTCCCCTCACCTCTGTGACCCCTCTGCCATCCCTCTGGGCCCCCACTGGCTGGGCAGAGGTGTGGTTTGTAGGACAGGACAGGAATCGGTCGTCAGAACTGTCAGAACTGTGCCACCCCTGCCAGCCATACTGTATGGGGTAGGGGGATAACCAGTTAGCGCTTCAAATCCAGGCCATGGGGTAGGGGGTAACCAGTTAGCGCTTCAGATCCTAGCAGCACAGCCCTCTTCGTGCTGACCTCTGCAGCCCAGCCCTGCACAGAGCCTGGCATCCCTAGCAGGCTTCGTGGAAGTGAATGAATGATGTGATGTGAGCCAAATGATTCCTGGGCCTCTCGTTCAAGTAATCTATTTCTGTGTTTAAGGCCCCTTCCATAAGCAATTCTTTAACCCACAGGAATGATTCTAATGGTGGAATGTGAGGCATAGTTTCAGGCAGGGAAACTAAGGATTGATTGAGCGATGAGAAGGCATCTTGGAACCTTCAACCCACCTAAGGCCAGCTGGGGCTTTATTCTGCCTAAAGAGAAGCCCTGCTCCCAGGCAGTCAGCTAGAATGGCCACAGCCACGTGCTAAGAGCTAAGAGCAAGAAGAAGGGCACAGTGGGGGTCTAGCCCCAATCCTCTTCCCTTTCCCTCCCCGCTGAGCTGCTCCAGCTCACCAGCCTGAACCAGGAAGCCTCCTGATGCCAGAAACCCCAGACCCCACTCCACAAGCTGTCCCCTCCCTGTTCTGCCAAAACAACAGGGCCCTGATTCAGAGGCCACTGTCTCTGTGATGGGCAGGGGGTGGAATGCCCCAGAGGAGAGCAGGGAGGGAGGGAAGGAGGGAGTAATTCTTTTGCCTAATGCCAGTGTAAACTTGGCGCAGAAAACTTTAAATCCATTGCCCCTGCATTCTCCCTATGATTCCCTCCAGTCTCCTCTCTGTGAAGCTCTCCCTTCAAGAAGCAGCTGAGATCCTTCCTCCTCCAGGAAGCCTGACCTGATTATTACAATTCTTGTTATCTCCTTCCTCCGCAGTTAATGACACAACAGAACCTCTCTCGTGTTAACAATGACGAGGCTGGGAGCACATTAAAGGCCTGCATGGACAGCACTGCCCTCATCTCTATGTCCCCCATGCCCAGCCCAAGATTCAGAACACAGGAAAGGCTCAGTAAGTGACCAGGCAAAGCCAGGTCCCTGCCCAGAGCAGAGCCCAGGACAGGGGATCTGCAGCAGTGTGCCCAGTCCAGAGTGGCACTCGGACCTAGCACTGAATTCTCACAACTCTGTTGTGTGCTCAAGCACAGAAGACAGTCCCCTCTGCCACAGCCACTCAGTCCCTCAGTGTGACATTCAAAGGTGCTCTGAGCACCCACTGTGCACCAGGCCCTGCTCTGGGTGGGCACCGGGGAAACACTGGGAGTGAAACAGACACAAATGCCTGCCCCATGGAGCCCATGTCCCAGAGTGGGTGGGCACAGGACAGACAACAAATACATGAACACACAGACAGCTGGAACTTCAGGAGATCAGGGGATATGACAAAAAATAAGGCAGGTAAGGGGACAGGGAATGACCCAGAAGATTCTTTTTAGAAAAGAATAATCAGGGAAGGCTTCTCTGAGGAGATGGCATTTGATCCTAGAGTAAAAGCGGTAAAGGCATGAGCCACGTGAACATCTGGGAGAACAGGATTCCAAAGAGAAAGAACGGCAAGTGCAAAGGCCCTGAGGTGGGCACAGGCCGGTCACCTGATGTTCGAGGAGGAGCAAGGAGGCCAACGTGACCAGGGAGCAGTGGGGAGACGGTTGATGCGACGTCAGAGAGGGTCCAGAACACAAGATCAACAGGTGCCTTATGGACCACAGTGTGGACAGGGAGATGAGGGGCCACGGAAGGGTCTGAGCACAGCACAGGCAAGGACTCATCACCAGAGAAACCTGAGACCTAGAAGGACAGCCACCTGGAAAGGCCACAGCAGCTCACAGCAGCAAGTCCCACCTACAAGGCAAGCACATCTCATCAGCCCTTGGGTCCCCCTGCTCAACCTAGAAAATGCCCCACCCTGACCTTCCTCCTCTCCCAGCCACCAGGCTCATGCTTGCCTGGATCTCCTCCCCCCAGTAGGCCCCAACCATACAGACCCCCAGGCCCCTCCTCCCCATCCCTACATGCCACCGTCTCCAGTTTTCCAGCACAAGACCCAAGTGGGCAAGTGGCTTTGTTTGCAGCTGTTACTATTGTGAGCTTTGCCACTAATACTGCTTCTTCCTCTCTCCTCCCTCTTCCTGTCCCCTCAACAACCCAGCACTGCCCTGGAAAGCTGGGGTCACTGGCTTAGCCCAATCAACATCCAAACTGCACAGCAAGAACATAACTGTGGTTGGCGGGGAGACTTCCATCCCTCAGCTGCACCGAGGTCAGGCACTGAAAAGGGGCAGTGAGTGGCACCTGAGAAGCAATCACCCTCCACAAGCTTAGGAATCAGGTCGAGCCTCCAATATTTATTTCTATATTTAAACCTAAAAATAACCCTGTGGCAAAGACAGAGTTTTTACTAGAAGTCATGCCCCCAACCAGGAAACAGATCCAGGGGCTAGCCTGTGTCACCCTAAGGAACAGAGGGGTGGCTGGGAGGGCCAAGTGTGAAGGACTGGGTGGAACCCAGACCTCCTGATTCCCATGCTGGTGGCCCAGCCCGGGGAGAGCAGCTGCCTGAGCTCTCCTGGGACTCACCATCATCACAGCCAATGGGCGGCCAGTGCCTTCTCGGGAGAACTGAGAGCCTTAACTAGACACCACGGCCTGCCTGTCAGCGTGGCTCGGCCCCAAATAGCATGGGCTGGCATTTCCCAATTACCACAGATAATATCTACCTTAATTGAATGGGGTCCAGATAATGTCATTATGCACTGCGTTCCCCAATTTATTTAATATACGTGTGTACACATATATTTATGCCTCACTGCTGCCACGAGATTGCTAAATGGTGAGGTTAATAATAAGACATTTGGACGGGAGTCATCAGCTTTAATTTAAGGGGTGATTTTTACTATCCTTGTGGTGCTCGTTTTTCCAGGGAGCCAAGAGAAACATGGACAGACTGGAACAGTCTCTCAGGCCTGCAGGTGAGGAGGTGGGGTGGGGTGGGCAGGGCCACGGGGTGGGCTGGCTGCTAGCTAGCAGGCTCTATCTCTTCTAAGCAAGTTCCATTGACATGCCTCCCTTCCAGGAGCAGGCTCAGGCAAGGCAAGCCAGGTGGAGGGGAGAAGTGGGAAACCGAGGCAGAAGCCCCCAGGGCAGGCAGGAAGAAGGAATTGGTTGTGAAGGAGGAGCTACCAGCCTCAGGTTCATCTGGGAGGCAGTAGGGAGAGGGAGGCCAGAGACAGTACACAGACAGAGGACAGACATAGATGGCTCGCAGGACCCAGAAAAAGCAGCCTGCACTCTACAAGGACCAAAGGCAGCAAAACCCTCTAACTTAATTTTTTATAATCCCCTGCTAATTAGGGCAGAGGTGACACTTAAGGAAATAAGCCCTCTCCGTTCTTTCCAGGAGCCATCAGGCTGAGTGGGAGCGACAGAGAGCTGGTGTCCACTGCTCCAGGCCCACTGCCCAGCAATGCAAGCCCCGTTAGGCCGCCAAGACAGCCAGCAGCCCTTCTGCGGCCCCAGTGAGTGGGGCCAGAGCTCTAATGCCGGCTCCCCGCATGCCTTCTTCAGGAGGCAAAGGCGGCCGCCACTCTGCAGAAGTGAGATAACCTTCGAGCCAGCAGCCAGCAGGCCCAGTTGCCCAGGCTGCCAGTGTGGCCTGCCCACTGGAAAGCTGGGTTCTAGGCCGAGCAGAGGAGGACAGTAGGGTGGGCAGATATCTTGGGGTGGGTGGTAATTAGAGGCTGCCGGCTCCACACTTGTCTAGGAGAGAGGACACATCTATTGGCTGTAATTATTCAGTTCAGGAGTCTGTGGGTTCTGCTCCCATCTTTTGCTGCCAGCTGTCCCCCTGCGGCTGGGTGGGTATGGGTGTGGCCACACATCCTGGCGCTGGACTGTGGACCCCTTAGGAAGTGTGTGGGGGCTGCAGAGCCCTTCTGGGCCTGAGCCTGGCCCTCTGACCCTTCTGGCTAGCACACTGCTCAGTCCCAGGCTCACTCATTTGCTCACTCACTCTCTCATCTACCTCGGGCTGCCTGCCGCTGTGCAAGGCGCTCCCTCCCAGAGACGTCACGCCTCCAACGGAATGAAGCCGCCCAGACGCAGGTCGGGGGAGGAGGGAGGAGGGGGGTAGGAGGAGCGGCCTACGCAAGGCCACTGAGGCCCAGAAAGCAGCTCAACTCCTGACATGCTCCCACCTCCCCTCCGCCTGCTCAGGACCTGTGCTTAGTGAGGAGCTACATGCCGCCCCCCTCCCCACCCCCCCACCCCCGGCCCCGGCAATATATCTGGCTCCTGAAAATGCCTGAGAATCCATGAGTAGAGTAGAGCACTCCTTTGGGTTAAGCAATGCCATCTTCCTCTCCCGTCTCTCTTAAATGCAGATGCCCCTGGAAAGGGTAGTCCCTGAAGTGGCTAAGGTGTGGTGTGCGAGGGGATAACTTTTGGGGTATTTTTGTCCCTGACAGCTGTGAAGGTATTGGCAGGTAGGCAAAAGCTTATGTGTAAAAGGACAGAAGTTGGAGGAACATGAAGACAGTAGCCACCCAATTCACAAGCAGACATCACGTCCAGCCCGGGGCTGAGCAGAAGCTTGGAGGCACCATCCTCAAAGTCCCCCGCCCACCCCAAAGACAGGATCTGACTAAGGGCTGGTGAGGCCTTCCAGGAAGTGGGAGAGGGGACAAGGCTCCAAGCGCAGCCAGGCCCATTTCCACGACTGGTTCAACAGTCCCCAGGGCCTGCCAAGAAGAGGTGATGAGGCCCCTGCGCTGTGGGTGATCACACCCCGGAGTGCCTAGACGCCTCTCTAGTCCTCCCCTCTTCATGGAAGCTTCCCCCTACCTTAGGTCAGAAGGCCCTAAGGCCCCTCTGGACTCCGAGGAGCTGAGCATGCAGACCCACAGTCTGAGGCCCAGCATCCCATTGGGATCCAGGGGAAAGTGGAGCGAGCCCAGGACACATCCCGGGAGTGTGGGGAGATGGGAATGAGGGCATTCTTCACGTCCACCATTGGCTGGCCCTGGGGCGGGAGGCTGAGCGCTGCAGAATGGTAGGGTGTGGGATGGGGTGCTCCCTATGGAGACCCTGGGAGCACTGACCTCCCCGCCTGCCCTAGGTCCCCACTCACCCCACAACGGACAAGGTGAGGGACTATGATGGAAACACACACGCCCCTCCCTGCTTGTCACCTCGGGCTTTCTGCCAGATTGACACAGGGGCAGCCACCGCTCTGACAGACACGTGGCTTCGGGCCCCCAGCTAGGCAAGCCCAGCTCAGTTGGTGTCCGGAAAGGCCGTGTTCTCCTGCGCCAGGGGCCCGGAGGGGAGAAAGAAGCAAGGCGCCTCCTCCAAAAGGGACTGAAAGTCTGAGGGCGGGATGTCACTCGGGGCCTAGGGGCAGGGGGCGCTCGTACGTTCGGGCCTCAGGACTCCCTGCCGCCGCCAATGCTACTGCCCCATCTCAGCACAACAGCCTCAGACCGCCCTGGTGCGGGGGCGCCTCTCACAGTCGGGGCCTCCACCTCCAGGCCCCACCCCCGCGCGGGGAGGAGACGGCTCCCACCTGCGAGCGCCGGGAAAGACCGACCCCGGAGCGGGGACCCCCAGCACACACGCGCGTACACACATGCACACACAGAGACCACGGCCGGTCCGCTCGCCCGGCGGCCGCGTAGACGCGCGGGTTCATCACGGTCCCGGGGAGGGACGGTCCCGAGTGTCCGGAAAGAGCCTGACCCTGAAGTCCTGGGGCTGCGGGGAGACCTCAGACCCTGGAGACCGCCACAACCCGCCGAGGCCACGGGCAAGCGGTTGCCGGGCTCCGGCCGGTGGCGAAGGCGGCGCTGGGGCGGGCACGGGAGCCGGACGCGGTGCCTGAGAAAGGAGCCCAGGCGCGCGAGGCTGGGTGCCCTCTCACCGGGAGACTGCCGGGAAGAGGTGCAAATAATGCCCCGCGCCCCGGCCTGTCCTGCCTCTCCGCAGACTGGGATGCGCTAATGCCGCCGCCCCCACCTGAAAGCTGGCACGACCCTCTATCTTGTGGAAGCCCCTGTATGCAGAGGAAGTACTTTCCACCGGGCCCGCAAAAAAAGCCTCTGCCCCATTCCCTTCCTCAGGGGCATCCGGAAAGCCTGCCTTAGCCCCAAGGGGAGACCCTCTAGTTCAGGTCCCGAGCCCTCCGGCCCCTAGGGCTCCAGGGGCGCCGGCTCTCTTCGGGGCACTCCAAGCGCGGGAGCTCGCCGGAGGCCACCTCCCCGAGCCCCAATGTCCCCGCCGCAGCCCTCGCCCCAGGAGGCCGGAGGGCACGGTCCCCTCTGTCCGTCCCCCTCGGGCCACAACTCACCGCGCGCCAGCAAGGTTTAAGCCGCGGCGAGGGGTCGGAGCCCCGGGGGCGCAGGCAGGCGACAGCCGGAGGCACGGTTCTCGCGGTGCCCAGAGCCCGGGCCGCGGCGGGCGGCGCTGACGCTGCGGACCGAGCGCGCCGCGGAGCCGCCCGGAGTCCGGGACGCAGCAGGGATGAGCTGGCGGCCGCCCGGCCGGAGCCGCCGCCAAGCGCGCGGCGTTCGGCTGCTGCTCCGGCAAGCGAGCAAGCGAGAGGGCGATCGGCGGCAACCCCTGCTCCTGCTGCGGCGGAGCCCGGCGTCCGAGCCGGAAGGAGAGGGAGAGGCGGCAAGGGGAGTGAGTCTGGCCGAGAGCTCCGGGCTGGGAAGGGAGCGGAGCGGGAGCGACCAGCGAGCGCAGCCGGCCGAGGTGCGGGCGCCTGGCGGCGCCGCGGCAGCGGCAACAGCAGCAGGAAAAAAAATGAGAGCGAGCTAGAGAGCGCGCTGGAGAGCGAGCGAGAGAGAGAGCGAGAGACGAGAGAGCGAGGAAGGCGCTGAGAGGGGAGGCTGCGGGAGAGGGCGGGAGCGCCGGGAAGCGCAAGGGGGCGAGGGAGCCGCAGCCGTTGGCCCCGGCGCCCACAGCCGCTGCTGCACCCGAGGAGGCGCGAGCCCAGCCCCGCAAGTTTGCGCTGAAAGTGCCGGCCAGGCTCACAGCGCTTCCGCCGGCCTTTTAAAGAGAGAGCACCTGGAGCCCACCCCTTACCCCACACCTCCACCTCCGGAAGGCCAGGGCTCTCGCGGCGCTCCGCCACCCCTCCACACCCGCCCTGCTGGCAGCTCCCCTTCCACCACACCCCACCGGCGCCCTCTTCCGGAAGCCCCCTCTTCCTCCTCCCAGTGCGCCTGCCAGCTCGCCTACCCCGAGGACATGGCAGGGACCCCTTCTCACCCCAGAGGGGGAGGGTCGGGAACATAGCCTCCCGAACACACACCCAGAAAAGTACAGCAAAGCACAGGGACGCAGAGGGGCGCGCTACTCCCACCCTGGTGCGTCACTGGAACCTCACACATCCGCGCGCACGTGTCGTATGCCCCCATGTGGCATGTTCATTTGCACACCCCACTGCTCCTGGTGCAAGTGTATAATAAGGGGAGAAACTAAGGCCCAGTGAGGTGATTCCACTTGCCCCAGATCTCACAGCCTGTCGGGGGGACACTTTCCACAGAGCCCCCTTACCACCTAAGAACCCCACCAGGCTAGGGAAACACCCACCCGCTGGTCTCCCTCCAGCACTGGTTGGCAAAAGTGTAACAGGTGGCCTCCTGGTCGGCAGGCTGCAGTGAGACTCGGAAAGAATCCCTTAACCAACCATAGAGCCAGCTCGCCTCCCTCCCAGAGGGGGCTTGAAAACTTTCAGTTGGTTAGAGGCAGGCAGCAGGGGAAGTGAGGGAGCCACTGCAGCCCTCTTAGGATTGCAAGAGCATCTCGCCCCAGACTGCAGAAGTGGCTTCAATTAGAGCCGTGATGTGTGACTGTCCTTGTCCTGGGGAGGGCGCACAACACTGTGCCAGGGAGCTGGGGGAAGAAGGCGGCAGAACTGGAGAGACTGGCCAGAGGCCTCCCTCCCCATCAGTACTTCGACCCCCAGCTGATCTGCCAAGTGCTACCTTGTGCTTGACGATGCTCAGGCCTGGCAGGACTCTGCCACCCTCGCAGCCCAACCCAAATTTCTACAGGGGAAATTAGGTGAGGGGAATGTCTGGGAAGGTCTGGGAATAACAGGGACAGACCCCCACCGCCTGCAATGGGACTGCCCTTTCTCCCTCCTTGCCCCTTTTCAATGCTCCTGCCCCTTCCTGAAGACCTGCTCAGGCTCCACCTCCTCCAGAGCTCCAGACTATGCTAGGCCAAAACCACATCTCCTTCAGCACCGTTTGGCCATGGAGCCTGGCACCACGCCTGAACGGTAGCGTAAGCTCAAGGATTGTTTGGTGGGTGAATAAATGTTGGCAAAGCTTGCATTCTCTTTGCTGTCACATGTAATGGCCCAAATACATGTCTCATTTACCCAATCAGTCTGAAGTCTCTGAGGGAAGCACCCAGATTGTTCATTCATTCATGCTTTTCTTGTTTTTAATGAAAACAACACTGACTGAGGTCCTGCTCCATTCCCAGCTCTAGGTGTACACACATGACTGAACGCAATTCTGCCCTTGAGGGGTGCACCCCATGGTCATTTGGACCCCAGCACCACACATTTTGTAGAGATATAAGCAAAGGCTGTGAAAGTTCCTGCTGCCCAGCAGCTCTGCCCAGCCAAGTGTGCACTGCTCTGGGCTTGCAGGGAACTCAAGTTATTCCTGGAGAGGCCATGTCCTTGGGAATAGCCTGCCTGGGTTCAAATCTGACTGTGTCACGTGTGTGTGTGGGTCACATTACCCAAGGCCCTCAGTTTCCTATCTGTAGAACAAGGATTACGACACTAATCTCAAAGCAGAACTGCAGGTATGGGGTGTGCATCGTTCACTGCCAAGAAGCCACCCAGTTGAGAGGGCTCAGGGCAGCTCAAATTCAGCCTGCCTTGGTCTTGACAAGTGACACGTCCTGTCTTGTGGCCGTGTCTGCCCAAAAGATGGGGTTCCTTTTTCTGATCCTCTCAGAGGTACCATATGGACTAGTGCCTGGGGCCCTGCTTACAAGGTGTTCATGAAAACAGAATGAAATAATGTAGGCGCAGCACCTAGTCCTGTACTTAGACGCCCGTAAGTGGGAGCCACTGAAATTTTTAACACAATCCTCAATATACTTTTGTTGAATGAATGAATGAATGAATGAATGAATGGACTAATTACAGTGAAGATAACATGAGCCATGGTTTATTGAGAGATAAAACAAACCCAGCCACTCTCCCCACCCCCTGCCCCCCAGTGTTGCTTTCACTCTGGCCATAATTACCCCACCCCCCGCCCGCCACCAGCTGTGTCGCAGAAGGCTAGGCAGGCTATATTTTTCAGGGGTTAAAAAAAGAAACACTGTTGGCTGGCAGATGGCTGAGTCTGTGGACTCGTCCAGTTTGCAGGTTCCCAGCCTGAGGCCTAGCTCTTCCGGGCAACATCCTGACCACCCCAGGCCTCCAGACCATCACAGTGGCCAAGCGCTCCGTCAGTGGCCCTCACCTGTGGGCCCCCACTTGTCCAGCTGGGGCACCCTCTTCTCACTCTTGTTCTCTCTGCTGGGTCGTGGCTGACTTGACTTGCCATGGAGACAGACTCAGAGACCCAAACACAGACTCACACACAGAGACACACACACAGACACATAGACTAACACACACAGAGAGACAAACACACACACCTCAAAGAACTTCCAGTGGCATCCCCTGCCCTGGGGGAGCTAGGGGACCACAGCTGTGGGAGAAAAGCAATCAGAAGTGACCTCAAGGAGTCACGCTTCAAGGGACCTGGCCTGAGCCAGCTGCTCCAAGACCTGATTCCTAAACACGTCTCCAGCAAGCCTGCCTCCCCTATGAGTCGTGCTCTGACTGTGAAGAGTTGGGGTGAGGGGAAGAGGACACAAGGCAGGAAAGCAGGAAGCCCAGACTTCTGCGCTAAGAACCATGTGATGTGGGGGAGCCCCCCAGCCTCTCTGAGCGTTGGTTTTCCCATCAGTGAGACCAGGGGATGGGCCAAGGTCTCCCTAAGGATGGTGGGATTCAGAACTGGGTCTCACTCTTGAACCTTTAAAGGAGGCTAGCCTGCTACTGGTGGAGTAAGCAGGGGATGATGCTGACCCACCCGTTCCTGCACCAGTCCTCATCCCGGGAAATGGCAACATCGTCTCTGCAGGGGAGGGGGAAGGCTGAAGGGAGGAGAGAGAGGCAGGGAGTCCTAGAGAAAATAATAATACAGAGTCCTGAGCCTGTGTTTCATACCTGTGTGACCTGGAAGTTCTTCCTGAGGTCTGACCTAACTCACTCTTGCTGCATCAGATTCTTTCTTCCTGCTCTTTTTCTGTCCTCCCTGGTGAGGGAAAACTACTCGCCCCAACCTTTTGAAAGACTCCTAATAGAGGAGGGCAATTGTCGTTGAAAATCCTGACCTTTAGGATTTGTTGAAATAAATTAAAGCGAGCCCGGAGGTGCAGGTTCCCTGAGAGAACCGAGAAGACCCAGGACACCTGATAAATGCTTCTGTGTTGAGCTGGCCCAGCCATCACCTCAGCCTCCGTGTCTGATGGGTTTCAATTTTGGTTTCCCCTAAACCAGGCCATTAGATGAAAATGTCTGTGATGGGGAGGTTTGTTTAAACAATAACTGTCCTCTGGCAGGACATTTTCAGGATGAAGAGCTGACTGCACAGAGAATGCAATGGCCCCAGGCTCTCCAGGGAGTCATAAGTCACCCTGCAGGCACTGAGGAGGAGCCATGGGCTGAGGTCAAGGGGCTGGGGCCCCGGGTTAAGAATCCTGAGTAAGTCGTCCCTGTTCTGCCTCCAGAGGTCACCTCAGTCCCGCTCCTTCACCTCAAGGGCACTTAGAAATTCTCACAGCCTGGCCAGGTGCGGTAGCTCACGCCTGCAAATCCTAGCACTTTGGGAGGCCAAGGCGGGAGGATTACCTGAGGTTGGGAGTTCGCGACCAGCCTGACCAACATGGAGAAACCCCATCTCTACTAAAAATACAAAATGAGCCGGACTTGGTGGCACGTGCCTGTAATCCCAGCTACTCGCGAGGCTGAGGCAGGAGAATCGCTTGAATCCGGGAGGCGGAGGTTATGGCGAGTCAAGATATTACCATTGCACTCTAGCCTGGACAACAAGAGCGAAACTCCATCCCTAAAAAAAGAAAGAAAAGAAAAAAGAAATTCCCGCAGCCTGCTCGGGACAGGCTGGGACAGATATGAGTGACACCTTTGATGGCTAGGGGACAGAGCCCTGGGAATCTGCTCTTCCCTCAGGCCAGTATGAATCCAGCCTCCAGGAATCGTCCCCCCTCTCTGGGACTGTCTCCAGCTTTTGGCTTGGAGTAATTACTTGACTAAGGCTAAAGTCCCCTTTCCACAATTCCAAAATCTGAAATGCTCTGAAAGCCACAAGTTTGTTCATAAGTTTTTGGCAACTCAACTGGCAACAAAACTTGACATCAAAGCTATTCCCTGCTGCTGCCTCGAGCCTTGGTGGAGGAATACTGTCTGTTGCACTGCAGGAAGACCAGCCTGAATTTGCTCTCAGGACACTGTCCCAGGCCTCCTGGCGGTATTGCATACTATATGGCATTTGCACCATAATATATTTCTAAATTCCAAAAAGACCTGGCCCCAAGGGTCTCTGATAAGGGCCTTGCACCTGTAATCATCCCATGTGGACTAAGGGCTTTCCAGGGTACACAGCACATTTGTACCTGTACCTCTACCTGCCCTGGCAGCCTGAAGGAGGAGAGAGACTGGCTGGGGCCAAGCAGGCTGAGAGCAGAGAGAGCTGGATCTGAACACAGCTCTGCTAAATGCATTCACCCAGGACTAAGTGGGAGCAGGTAGGTGAGGATTTATGATAGAGTACATTCGGCACCAGCGTGCTAGAGAGGCCTTCACACATGCTGCAGGAGCACCCCGCAAGAGTGTGGGTGCAGGACAGAGTTAGAGGCTAGGCTGGGGTCTCTGTCTCTTCCCACTTGCATGGAGGTCAAGGCAGCTGGGAAGGAGGGGATGCCCACCAAGTGGCTGGGGGGCAGGCAGGAGAAGGGCTGTGAGTGGAGTGGGTGAAGGAGACGAGTGGTCCAAGGTCAGCTTGAGCCTTGCCAATTGTCTGCTCCAGAGTTCCCTGACCTGAGAGATGATGCTTCCTCCTTCCTTCCCCAGCCTCAGTTTCCCCACCTATAGGGCTCCTTCACCTGAGAGATTATGCTTCCACTTCCCTTCCCCAGCCTCAGTTTCCCCACCTGCAGGGCTGAAGAGGGAGGGGATATGAGAAAGGAACAGCAGAAGAAGCAGGAAAACTGCCTCTTCCTTTCCAGCGGCCACAGGGCAGAAGCTGAGAGAAGCCAGAGTGAAATTCTTTCTGCCACTGGGCAGAAAGGAGGAAGCACTTTATTTAAAAAGAAGGGAGGGATGGTGGGATTTAGGACTGGGTCTTATTCCCAGAGCGGGGTGGCAAGTGGCAGCCCGGGTGCTCAATGGGTCACCTCTAAAGCACAGGTCCTGGTGGTCTGAGGCAGAGGACCTAGGCACAGGTCCTGACTGTGCCCCTCCCACACCCTGCCACGGGCTAAGCCCCTGGTGCTGCCTCAAGCATAAGAGTGGCCAGGAAGGTAGGGATGGCTGAGGCTGGGAGGCCAAAGGAGTCCTCCTCTTGAATTAGACCCTAAAAGACAAGTAGGATTCAGAAAAGCCGAGGACCTAGATAAGGGGGAGTGGGGTGCGCTGCCAGACTGAGCACCTGGCCTTCCACTGGGCAGACAGATACTGTGCCGAGTTTACAGTAAGAATTTATTGTCCAACAAATTGTTAAATGAATGAATGAATGACCCACCTAGAAAGACTCTTTCTCCTCCTTCTCTCTCTCGATTCTCTTCCTGTCTCTTTTTTCTGAAGACTCATGATTTTCCAGCCTCTTTGCCTGGCTGCAATTTAAAACAACTTATCATCTCTCTCTCCACATGTCCGGGGGCTGTCAGCCGCGAGCCAAATGTCATTAGGATGGATGTCACAAGCCGGGATGTCAAAATACAATTAACATTTAAAAGCCCCTCCCGCCCAAGACCTCGCGGCCTCCTGCTCCTTCAGCTGAATGGCAGGACTCCGGGCGGGCGCCAGGGGAGCAGCCAGGTGACAGGCGCGGGAGGGGCGCAGTCCAGCTGGCCCTGGGAGGAGACCTGCAGGAGGCGGTGCCCTGGGAGGAGAGTGTCCTTGCTTCACTGCCCCTCAATCTGGAGTGCTGCCCGCCCACCCCCAACCCGCCCATCTTCCTCAGACCCTCCAATCCTTTTCCCGAGCTCTCCACCGCACTCTTCCAGGATCTTGTTGCATACACTCCACGGACAGACCAGTGTGGACACTGTGCACAGCACTCAAGGTCTTCACAAGTGAGCGTTCCGTGCCACTCTGCTACTTTGAGCCTTAGCATCATCCACTGCCAAATGTGAGTCCCAATGCGACAGGCCACTCAGGGGGCAGTTGGGGGATGAAAGAATGGAGTGAGAAACGCTTTTCAAGGGCCAAGGACCTCACGATTGGGGCCTTAGGTTGTATCTGATGCTCCTGTCTTCCAAGCAAGCTCCAGGCCCTTGACATGGGGCCAAGACCACACAGCTTGTTAATTGATTGGCAGTTGGGAATCCCAGGTGGGCCCCTCTGTCAGTGTCCCCCCCACCACACTCCAGTCTTGGTTCTACTTAGGAAACTCCATGGACAATGTTTGCTCCTCCCCAGGCAGGACCCAGACAGCTGACAAGACAGGGAGCTGGACACAGGCCCCGGGACCTCCCACCAGCGGAGCCTGGAGGAGCCCTGCATCCTGCTCAGGCTGCCTCCAAGGCTGGCTGCTGAGGTATCTCCAGCACGGACACCAGGCAGGCTGCACTGCCCTGGAAAAAGTCCCATCAAGGCAGAGGAGAAGGGGTATTGTGGTCTGGCCCTGGGGCTGAGGTCACAGCTGCACTGCCCCCAACTCCCTCCTCCTGATTCCTGGGGAAACATGAGCTACAGGGGTGGAGGGGATTCTGCTCCCCTTGAAGGAGGCAGCAGCATTTATGCAAACACCCCTTGTCTTCCTCCTCCTCTTCAGTTTTTTCTCTCTCTTCCTGTACCCACCTCCCAACGACCAACCCATCACCCAGACCCCCCAAAGAGGACAAAGCAGTGCTGGGGAAGAAAAGCCCACACGCCAGCTCCTACCCTCGTGGGCTGCATTTTAATGGCGTTTGATTGGATCTGATGCGCTTTTAATTCCCTCCTGGGACATCAGAATGAGGGTAGAAAAGAATCTTTAATTCATCAAACTGAAATATTAATAGAATTCTAACCAGCTGGAGTGGGGTATGAGGCCCCCACAATGGAAGACAAGGGGGACAGGCAGGAGCAAGGTGGGAAGGTGGCTGGGGATGGGAAGGTGTGGCATCTCAGGAGGGCTGGGGCCTGCAGAGCCCCAGGCTGGGGGTGGAGTAGGTGGCACACTGGAGCCTTTGCTGCATGCCAGGTGCTCATCAGAGTCTCCACAACAGCCCTGTGATGGACCGGCCAGTGCAATGATTCCACTCCACAAATGGGGAAGCTGAGAGGCACAGAGGAGGGAGGGTCCAGGTGTTAGCCCCTGTGGTGCGACCCTGGAGACCTCCTCACCCACTGAGACATACGGACTGTACCCTGGACAAGAAGGGACCTGGGCAGAAAACCCAGGGCTCCCCAACGCACACACCCAGCTCAATCCTATATCCCCACCCCTGGGCTCTCCTCAGCCCTCCCTATATCTGGGATCTGCATCACCCCTTCAGGGTACAGACACGCATGCGGGGCCCAGAGAGGCCAGGGTTGCACAGAGATTTCATGCCCAGCTCAGTCTCTGCCCTCAGTCCCTGCCCCAGATTCTGGCCAGCCCAGCTTCAAGCCTCCATCCCCCACACTCCGGGCATCTCTATCCTCAGCTCTGTCTCAGGACTGCTGGGGACCCCAAGACTGCCTTGGCTTGTCCCCACCAAGTGCTCCCCACCTGCTGACAAAACCGAATCACCAGGCGAGGCGCGGTGGCTCTAGCCTGTAATCCCAGCACTTTGGGAGGCCGAGACTGGCGGATCACAAGGTCAGGAGATCAAGACCATCCTGGTTAACACGGTGAAACCCCGTCTCTACTAAAAAAATACAAAAAAACTAGCCGGGCGAGGTGACGGGCGCCTGTAGTCCCAGCTACTCGGGAGGCTGAGGCAGGAGAATGGCGTAAACCTGGGAGGCAGAGCTTGCAGTGAGCTGAGATCCGGCCACTGCACTCCAGCCTGGGCGACAGAGCGAGACTCCGTCTCAAAAAAAAAAAAAAACCGAATCACCTTCCCAGGGGCAAAGGCTTTTCCCAAACACTGCAGAGGTCATGGCTGATGGTAGATGCTCTCCTGTGAGCAGGTATGAGCAGGGAGAACAGAACTGCAGGAACCCTGGGGGCACAAAAGTAGAAGCCAGGACTGGGTGCGGTGGCTACACCTGTAATCCCAGCATTTTGGGAGGCTGAGGTGGGAGGATCACCTGACATCAGGAGTTCAAGACCAGCCTGGCCAATGTGGTGAAACCCCGTTTCTACTAAAAATATAAAAATTAGCCAGGCGTGGTGGACATGCCTGTAATCCCAGCTACTGGGGAGGCTGAGGCATGAGACTCCCTTGAACCTAGGAGACAGAGGTTGCAGTGAGCCGAGATCACTCCACGGCATTCCAGCCCGACAACAGAGTGAGACTCTGTCACACACACACACAAAAAGTAGAAGCCAGGAAAGACCCCCTGTATTTCTGGGAGGCCAGTGTCAGGTCCAGGACCACATGGGGTGTTTGGGACTGTCAGTGGGTGCGGGCTGACCCTGGCACAACACTCCCCCAGGTGTCAAGCTCTATGTTAAAAGCTAGGCTCTTTCCATAGCCACATTCAGCCCGGGCTGTGACATTCACCACTGCATGAGCACTTGACCTCTCCAGCCCAGGTTTCCTCACTGATAAGGAGAGGAAGATAAAGCCCACAGCTCAGGCTGCTGCGATGGCCCTGTGAGATGGTGAGCACGGCTCCCCGCACACACCTCCTCTCAGCGCAGTCCTGCTCCCCCACCCCAGCCCAGCCCAGCCGCTGGGCCCTCAACTCTCCTTCTCACCTATGTGGCCAAATTACCTTCTCTTCTGCACCCAAAAGCCCCCTCCCCAACCTTCAAGGCCCAGGTTAAGCAACACCCCTAGTCCAGAATTCCGAGGCATCCGGCTCGCTGGTCTGCCTTCCCAGACCTGGAAGAATGTGTCCCTTCCCACCCCATTTCTTTGGTCCAGTTGGTTTACAGTCCTTGGGCAACAAATGTGAAATGGGTGGGTGGTTGCATGGACAGACAGACGGGAGGTTAGATGGACGGATGGTCCTGACCGCCCCCCCCCCCCCCCACACACACACTCTCTCTCTCTTAGACCTCAGGAAGCTCGTGGGAAATGTGGGATAAAAAGCAGCAGCAGGAGGGCAGGGAGGACACACGTGGGAGGAGTTGGCACCCCGGCCCGGCTCTCTGTGCCTGCAGAAGGGGGTGCCACTGCCCCGAGCAGGCACCCTGCACCGGCCTCCTTAGAATGGAGGGCCAGTTCAGCCACCCCAGAAACGCGGCGAGATCGCTGTGAAGAACATGAGGAGCCTCGATTCCAGCGCACCCGAGCGCGGGCCCAGCGCCCCACGAGCCGGGCTCCCCATCGCGGGCCAGCACCGCCGCCCGGTGGCCGAACGCCCTCACTGCACCCAGGGGCCGGGCCTGGGGCGGGTCCGAGAGGGACCCAGGCCCAGTCTACGCCTCCCGCAATGCTGGGCGCCTCCCCGTCCCACGCCGGGGGACACGCCCGGATTAAGAGGCTTGTTTTTTACCTGAGCAGATTCCGGAAGGAGGCAGCGGGGGCGGCGGGGGTCTATTTCAGGGCTGTTTCCCAGCTGGGCGGCCGCCCCCTCGGATTCGTGCACGGCCAAGCTCACCTGCTCTCCTGGCAGGGAGGGGCCTCTTGTGCGCACCCACACACACCGGCAAAATCCAAAGGACCTGGGCGGGAGGCGGCAGGTGAGGTTTCCTTAGTGAGAGGAAGGTGGGGTACAGGGGTGGGGTGCGATGCAGAGGCGTGGAGGGGAGCAAGGAGGGGCGCGCCAGCCGCAGGAAGCTGTAACTCCAGGTTCCCAAGCCGGCATCCTCCCATTCTCAGCATCCCCTGAACTCCCTATGTGTGCCAGGCCGGCGGTTCGCAACCTCGATGCACACTGGAGTTACCTGGAGAGCTTTAAAATTTCCCTGTGTCCAGGCCGCATTCCAAACCAATTAAAATCTGTTTTTTGTTTGTTTGGGGACAGATAGGGTCTCGCCATGTTGCCCAGGCTGGTCTTGAATTCCTGGGCTCAAGCGATCCTCCAACAAAGCGCTGGGATTACGGGCAGCAGCTGCCGCACCGGCCTAAACCAGACTGTGTGCGGGAGGACCTAGGCTCCAGCTATCCCAGATGATGCCAGGTGCAGCTACGCCTGAGACCTCCATGCCAGGCATTACAGGCGCTGCCAGGCATTACGGGCACAACGTCGGCAGGCTCTGGCATGGGGTAGCCCCTTTCATCCTCACCACAGCCCCAGAGGTACATAGGAAGATCTCTAACTTCAGAAGCTCAGAGAGCTTAGCCGGGAGTTGGGCTTCAACCCCCTACCCCCAACCCTGTGCCATGTCTGTCCAGGCAAACTAAAGCCCCATATGCGGAGAGAGATTGTCACTAACATGCATCATTACTTGTGCAATATTTTAATATTTTTACTAATTATACAGCCATGTCCTCCCAGGGGCCCAAGCGCTGAGGACAGATGGACAGAGTGGAGAGCCAGGGCAGGCAGGCACTCCATGAAAAGAGCTATTTTAGGCCGTGTGCAGTGGCTCATGCCTGTAATTCCAACACTTTGGGAGGCCGAGGTGGGTAGATCATCTGAGGTCAGGAGTTTGAGACCAGCCTAGCCAACTTAGCGAAATCCCCATCTCTACTAAAAATACAAAAGTTAACCAGGCGAGTAGTCCCAGCTTCTCAGGAGGCTGAGGCAGGAGAATCACTGAAAATCCAGGAGACGGAGGTTGCAGTGAGCTGAGATAGTGCCATTGCACTCCAGCCTGGGCGACAGAGTGAGACTCCATCTGAAGGAAGGAAGGAAGGAAGGAAGGAAGGAAGGAAGGAAGGAAGGAAGGAAGGAAGGAAGGAAGACAGACAAAAGAGGTATTTTAAAATTTAAAAGCGCAAATGTCAAGGAGTGTGTTGGTAGGGAGAGGTGTGTGTGAGTTTCACACACTGGAGCTAACTCAAGCTCAAGTGCTCCCAGGCCCCACCCTCTCAGGCAAAGGGAGGGAGAGGGCCCTGGGACCTCTGCCCTATTCCAGGCCCGTTAACAGCGGGATGTGAAAACTGCAGCACTAACAGCTGTGTATTGTCACCATCTGCCCCATTTGACAGACAAAGGGATCGAGTGGGAAATGTGAAGTGGTTTGTCCCAGGGCACTGAATGAATCTCCAAGTCCCATCACTTCCAACTCCAAAACATATCCTGAATCTACACAACCACATGCGTGGAATTCAGAGGTAATGTTGAGCAAAAGAAGCAAGACTCAAGCATACATACACAAACTCTATGTGATTCCATTTCTACAAAGTATAAAAACTGGCCTATAGTGACGGAAGTCAGAATATTGGTTACCTTTGAAGTGGGCAGAGACCAAAAGGGACATGAAGGGACCCCTGGGGGCTTCTTATGTTCTGTCCTTCACCTGGGTGCTGATGACATGGGTGTGTTCATGCTGAAAGTGTGTTTTGTTTCAATAAATATATGGAG
>NC_045438.1:134644277-134651417 GCF_002776525.5 Piliocolobus tephrosceles | reverse complement strand
AATAAAAAAAAAGGCCGGGCGCGGTGGCTCAAGCCTGTAATCCCAGCACTTTGGAAGGCCGAGACGGGCGGATCACGAGGTCAGGAGATCGAGACCCTCCTGGCTAACATGGTGAAACCCCGTCTCTCCTAAAAAAATACAAAAAAAACTAGCCGGGCGAGGTGCTGGGCGCCTGTAGTCCCAGCTACTCGGGAGGCTGAGGCAGGAGAATGGCGTAAACCTGGGAGGTGGAGCTTGCAGTGAGCTGAGATCCGGCCACTACACTCCAGCCCGGGCGACAGAGCGAGACAAAAAAAAAAAAAATTAGTCAGGTATGGTGGCATGTGCTTGTGGTCACAGCTACTCAGGAGGCTGAGGTGGGAGGATCACTGGAACACAGGACGTAGGCTGCAGTGAGCTGAGATTGCATCGCTGCCCTCCACCCTGGGTGACAGAGTGAGACCATGTCTGTAAATAAATAAATAAAGGAATTCCAAAGCTGTCCAGTTCCCAGAAATGCCCCTGCATTCGAGATGGCTTGAAACAGGAGCTCCAAGCATCTCCACCTCTCCGTCTAGCTCACCTCCGCCTCACCCTGCAATCCAGCCTCATCCAGGTGGCAGGAAACACGCTGCTACAGCTAGGTTTCTCCAGCTGCACACAACAGGATACCTCTGGCCAATTTAGGCAATAAATGTAAAAACTGTAAAAGAAAATAACAGGAACGGACTTGACAACACATGTGTAACTTGCTGATGGTCACTGCCTGTTCACTGAGAAGATGTGAGCTACCTTCCAGACTCCCTTAGGATAATAGCAGCCACTGTAACCGAGCCTCTCTGCATATCCCCCCAAAGCCATGCAGAACAACAGGGAGATCAAAGAAAGTCATTCCTACCCCCTGCCCTCAGCATCATCTGTGGAGGGAGCACTGCAAACTCCATCCACAACCAAGTAGAGAAATAAACATCTGAAAATGACAGAACAAGGTCTGGAGCCCACAGAGTACACAGTCAGGTGGAGACTCCATACAAAAGAGGAGAGGGCAGCCAAGGCCTGAGTGTAGACACAAACAACGACCCCAGAGAGAGCAAGTCCTGCCCTAACTGGGGCAATGCTGAGAAAGGGCTGATGCCCAGTGGATCAGAACACCGACTTCTGGGGGAACTGAGAATGTGCAGGACCAGAGTCGCGGTCTAGAAAGGGCTGAGGAAGTGGAGCGGAGAAGGGGCGACCCGAAAGGGGAAGGCGTCCCTTGAAAGTTTGGTGGTGAACGCAGATAAGGGAGTAAGCTGTGGAAGTTAAAGGTTTTACAAAAGCAATAACAATCACAAAATCAAAAGACATATCATCCCCTCCCCACAACAAAAGTATCATTG
This sequence comes from Piliocolobus tephrosceles, assembly GCF_002776525.5. NCBI lineage: Eukaryota > Metazoa > Chordata > Mammalia > Primates > Cercopithecidae > Piliocolobus > Piliocolobus tephrosceles. The sequence continues at coordinate 134,650,059 of NC_045438.1, read as the reverse complement.
ATTTTTTGAAAAACTTCTTTAGAGGCTGGGCTCACACCTGTAATCCCAGCACTTTGTAGAGCTGAGGCAGGCGGATCACTTGAGTTCAGGAGTTCGAGACCAGCCTAGACAACATGGTAAAACCTCATCACTACAAAAAATACAAAAATTAGCTGGGTGTGGGGGTATGCATCTGTAGTCCCAGCTGCTGGGGGAAGATGGGGGAGGCCTGAGGCAGGAGGGTCGCTTGAGCCCAGGGGGTTGAGGCTGCAATGAGCTGAGATGGTGCCACTGCACACCAGCCTGGGCAACAGAGCCTGGGGAGAAAACTTCTTTAGAAGAGGGTGCCCTTGAACTAAGAAACCTAGTAAGTCACCCAAACCCCCTGCTTCTGTCTGCAAATGCCTGTATTGCTGGTCAAGGGAAATAGCAGATACTTTAACATGAACTGAAAAAAGCAAACATTCATACGAATCTACTATAAGAAAAAAATAGAAAGTGAGAATCAAAACATTTTAGCTGATCAAAATTCTCCTCCAGAAAAATACCAAGTAGAAAACTGTAACACAATACTCCAACCCAAATCAAGTATTCTTACATAAGCCTTTGCAGTATAAAAACCCTTTAAATAAGAAATTTTAAAACACCAAACAGAAATAGACCAAAAAAGGAGAAAAGCAGGAAATGAAAGTTAACAAAAATTAGGAAACAAATTCAAGAAAAAGTGGCAGATCTGGGCAACACAGTAAGAAATACAAATTTAGCTAGGTGTGGTGGCACACGCCTGTAGTCCCAGTTACATGGGAGACTGAGATGGAAGGATCTCTTGAGCCTGGGAGACAGAGGTCGCAGTGAGCTGAGACTGTGCCACTGAACTCCAGCCAGGGCAATGTAGTGAGACGCTGTCTCAAAAAAAAGAAATTAAAGAAAAGTTAAAATCATTTCAGAAATGATGATTAAATTGCAAGGTACTCACCCATAAAAATAAAAATTAAAAATACTAAAAATATGGCCAGGCGCAGTGGCTCACACCTGTAATTCCAGCACTTTGGGAGGCCAAGGGGACAGATCATCTGATATCAGGAGTTCAAGACCAGCCTAGCCAACATGGTGAAACCAGTAGAGACAGGTATCTGTCTCTACTAAAAATATAAAAATTAGCCAGATGTGGTGGTGCACACCTGTAATCCCAGCTACTTGTGAAGCTGAGGCAGGAGAATCACTTGAGCCCAGGAGGCGGAGTTTGCAGTGAGCCGAGATCGCACCACTGCACTCCAGCCTGGGTGACTCCATCTCAAAAAAATAAAAATATGAAATAAAATAAAATAAAAAATTCAAATGAATAAATTGAAAGATATTGTAACAGGAAATTAAATTTAATGGAAAATATAATAAGAGATTCATGAAAGAAATGAAAAGAACCAAGAGAACAGAAACAAAATCAATAAAAAGAGTTTTTTAGTGGTGCATACCTGTAATCTCAGCACTTTGGGGGGCTGAGACAGAAGAGTTGCTTGCATCCAGGAGTTCAAGACCAGCCTAGGCAACAAAGTGAAACCTCATCTCTACAAAAAAATTAAAAATTAGCCAGGCATAGTGGTGCATGTCTGTAGTCCCAGCTCCTCAGGAGGCTAAGGTAGGAGGATCACTTTAGCCCAGGAGGTTGAGGCTGTGGTGAGCTAAGATTGAGCCACTGCACTCTAGCCTAGACGACAGAGGGAGACATATCTCAAAGGAAAAAAAAAAAAAAGATATTTTTTAAGTGTCAGAGAGAAAGAGAAAGACATGGCTAAAGAAGATATGCAAAGATAATCCAACATACACATAATTGGAGTGCCTGAAGAAAAACTAACAGAAAACAGAAAAACAACAGAAAAAAAATATCAAACAAAAGCATAACCCCTCCCCTGACAAAAAGGGGAAACTTTCTAGAAAAAACAACTTGAGTCTACGTATTGAAAGGGCCCATGAAGTACTTAGAGAAGTTGACCTGGAATCATGGACTCTGAATTCTATCTTAGTAAAAACCTGGAAAAGGAGAAAGGCACCTTTACCATGGATAATCTGGTGGGCTCCACCTTAAGCAGGTGATCCAGCTCAGCGTCACCACTGACATTGTCTGTCCCCAGATGTGCTACAGAAAGTACACGATACCACCTAGGCAGCATTCTTGCTGTAAATGTTTTAACCTGAATCTAATTATGAGGAAATCATCAAATATACATATTTATATACATATATATACATACACATACACACATATATATACACACCACACACACACACACACACACACACACATACACACACATATATAGATTTAGAAGGGGGGATCTTGTTGTGTTGCCCAAGCTGGACTTGAATTCCCAGTCTCAAGGAATCCTTCTGCCTCAGCCTCTCGAGTAGTTGGGATTACACACACACCACACTACCTGGCATCAGACAAAAATAGTAGGGGCCAGGCGTGGTAGCTCACACCTGTAATCCCAGCACTTTGGTAGGCCAAGGCGGGTGGATCACCTGAGGTCAGGAGTTCAAGACCAGCCTGGCCAACATGGTGAAACCCCATCTCACTAAAACTACAAAAATTAGCCAGGCGTGGTGGTGGGCACCTGTAATCCCAGCTACTTGGGTTCTCAGACAGGAGAATGGCTTGAACCCGGGAGCGGAGGTTGCAGTGAGCCAAGATAAAGCCACTGCACTCCAGCCTGGGCCACAGAGCGAGACTCTGTCTCAAAAAAAAAAAAAAAAAAAAGCTGAGCATGGTGATGTGCACCTGTAATCTCAGCTACTCGGGAGGCTGAGGCAGGAGAATTGCTTGAGCCCAGAAGGCAGAAGTTGCGGTGGGCTGAGATTGCCCCCACTGCACTCCAGCCTGGACAACAGAGTGAGAGTCCGTCTTAAAAAAAAGAAAAGAAAAGAAAGTGGCTGCTTTACGTGTTATGGGGGAAGTGGGGGATTCTAGGAGAAGGGGGTTCTGAACAGACATTGTCCACTATGCAGAGTGAACCCAGGATAACCTTAGAGCCCAGAGGAGAAGCAGCAGGCTCAGACCTGGGTGAGGGTAGGGAGGCTGCTGGGCAGACACCAGGGTTGGGCCTTGGAGTGATGGGCACTCCAGGTTTTCTCACCTGCCCCTGCCCTGCACAGCAGTGGGCTCATACCAACCTGATGTTTTCTCCCAGGAACCTGGATGAGAGAGAGAGACAGATTGGCTCTAATTGTGTGCTGCACCTGTCATTCATGAATTGGGACACTTACCACCCTGCAGCCTGAGAGGGAAGGAAAATCTGCCCACATATGGAGAAGGAAGAGGGAAAATGAGCTTGCCTCCTGAGACCTGGTGGTGTCCCTCCCCACCTCTGACCATGGCTCCCCTTCATGCAGCTTGAGTCTACATATTGAAAGGGGCCTCTGTTCCTCCCAGCTCCAGTCCTCACACAAGTACAAATTGAAGAGGTCAGAAACCCAAACCAAGCAGCTAGGGGGAATCACTCAACAAGGCCGAGGTCCAGGGTGTGTGTGGGCACAGGGTCCCCTCTGACGGGGGAAGGAGTTGGGACTTACTGCAAGGCAATGCGCGCTGGTGATGAAAGTTTTTAGGAAAATCCTTTTTTTTTTTTTTTGAGACAGAGTCTGGCACTGCTGCCCAGGCTGGAGTGCAGTGGTGCGATCTTGGCTCACTGCAACCTCTGCCTCCTGGGTTCACACCATTCCCCTGCCTCAGCCTCCCGAGTAGCTGGGACTATAGGCGCCCGCCACCACGCCCAGCTAATTTTTTGTATTTTTGGTAGAGCCGGGGTTTCACCGTGTTAGTCAGGATGGTCTCCATCTCCTGACCTCGTGATCCTCCCTCCTCGGCCTCCCAAAGTGCTGGGATTACAGGCGTGAGCCATTGCACCAGGCCTAGGAAAATCCTCTTGATGTAGAGTGAAGAATGGCCCCGAGGGGCAAAGCTGGAGGCAGGGAGGCCTGTTAGGAGGCTGTTGGGGTAATCCTAAGGGTCACACAGAGCTCAGGCAGGTGGCAGGGGGTGGAGAAGGAAAAGACTGCAGAGACGATAGGGGAGAGTCAGCCTGGCTGAGGTCATGGGGGTGGGCTCAGAAGGGACCCATCTAGGAGGTGTAGAGCTGAGCCAATGATGCCAATGTTGGGTGATGTTGGGAACACAGGTGAAGCAGAATTGGGATCTGCCAGGGAAAGGCTCAGGGATCTCCAATAATATCTTCAAATATCTCCAGGCAGCAGGTTGAATATTCTCATTTCATGGCCCAAGGAGGAGAACTTGTCCAGAGAGAGAAACTACAGACAGGAAGAAGTGTCTTCCGCATGGCGAATCCAAGTCAGGAGGCTGAAGCAGTCAGCCGCCACGGGAACGGCTGCCCCAGGGAAAGGGAGGTCTCTGCCCCCCAAGGTGTGCACTGGAGGACCAGCATCACTGCATGGCCACGTGTCACAGATACTGCAGGTGACTAAAGCATCAGACAACAAGGAGATCGAATTTATTTTCTTTCTTTTTTTTTTTTTTAAGACAGAGTCTTGCTCTGTTGCCCAGCCTGGAGTGCAGTGGTGCAATCTCAGCTCACTGCAACTTCCTCCTCCCAGGTTCAAGCGATTCTGCTATTTCAGCCTCCCTAGTAGCTGGGATTACAGGCACACGCTAGCACACCCAGCTAATTTGTATATTTGCAGTACAGACAGGGTTTCACCATGTTGGCCAGGCTGGTCTCGAACTCCTGATCTCAGGTGATCCACCGGCCTCCCAAAGTGATGGGATTACAGGCATGAGCCACCATGCCTGGCCAGGAGATCAAATTTCTATGATTCTCTGAGAAGCAACATGAAGAACATGAAGAACGCAGGACTTGGAGCCTCGGGTCTGAGACACCACAAAGCTTGGCCTTGGCCAAGTCCCTGAACCTCTCTGAGAAGCAGCTGTTGAGAGGAATGAAAATCTCTCACGGACTGTGTGAGGAACCAGTGAGAGGCTGAAGGTGATCCACTTTATAACCATGAAGAACAGCATGGTTACAGCTACTTGATGTGGGGACAATGGGGGCGATCACAAGCTTGAGAGCAGATGACTTAGTACGGTATTCCAGGCCCGCACCAAGCCTCCCTGGGCCTCCTGCGCCTCCTCCCTCCAACCACATCTGCAGCAAGTGTTGCCAGCCAGGAGACCCTCACAGTGCAAGAGTATCAGATCTGGGGAGCCTGTGTCCCTGCTGTAGCAGATGTGCCTGGGGATCTACTGATACCCCTCCCCGCAGGGACAGAAGCTGCTCCCTCCTCTCGAGAAGACAGGGATCTCAGGAAGGTGGACAAGGCAGCTCCGTTCTCAGCCCGGCCTGGTTCTTTGACAGGTTCTGACTCAGCCCTGAGTCAACACTGGCCAGCAGAGGGCACTCCAACACCCCTTTTGGTCCTTTCAACCTCGTTTCTCTTTTTGACCTTTTCCTTCTTTTTTTTTTTTTTTTTTTTTTTTTTGTTTTTTCTCAGACGCAGGCTGCTCAGTTGCCCAGGCTGGAGTGCGGTGGCATGATCTCGGCTCACCGCAACCTCCACTTCCCGGGTTCAAGCGATTCTCCTGCCTCAGCCTCCCAAGTAACTGGGATTACAGGCACCTGCCACCATGCCCGGCTGATGGTATTTTTAGTAGACACAGGATTTCACCATGTTGACCAGGCTGATCTCAAACTCCTGACCTTGTAATCAGCCCGCCTTGGCCTCCCAAACCACTGGGATTACAGGCGTGAGCCGCCACGCCAGGACTTTTTTTTTTTTTCTTCTTCTTCTTATTTTT
>NC_045438.1:134643194-134644177 GCF_002776525.5 Piliocolobus tephrosceles | reverse complement strand
GCCATCTCGGCTCACTGCAAGCTCCGCCTCCCAGGTTCACGCCATTCTCCTGCCTCAGCCTCCCGAGTAACTCGGACTACAGGCGCCAGCCACTACGCCCGGCTAATTTTTTTGTATTTTTAGTAGAGATGGGGTTTCACCATGTTAGCCAGGATGGTCTCTAGTTTTTATTTTTTTGAGACAGAGTCTCGCTCTGTTGCCCAGGCTGGAGTGCAGTGGCGTGATCTCGACTCACTGCAACCTCCACCTCCTGGGTTCAAGCGATTCTTGTGCCTTAGCCTCCTGAGCAGCTGGCACTACAGGCATGCACCACCACGTCCAGCTCATCTTGTATTTTTAGTAAAGACGGGGTTTTACCATGTTGGCCAGGCTGGTCTCAAACTCCTGACCTCAAGTGATCAGCCTGCCTTGGCCTCCCAAAGTGCTAGGATTACAGGCATGAGCCACTGTGCCAGGGCTATAGTAAAAAATACTTTAATTGTATATTTAAAAAACTAAAATAATACAATTGGATTGTGTATAATACAAAGGATAAATGCTTCAGGTGATGGATACATTTACCCTGATGTGATTATTACACATTGCATGCATGCATCAGAATGTTTTAGGTAACCTGTAAAATATATACACCTACTATGTATCCACAAAAATTAAAAAATAATTTAAAAAAAGAACGGTGGCTCAAGCCTGTAATCCCAGCACTTTGGGAGGCCGAGACGGGCGGATCACGAAGTCAGGAGATCGAGATCATCCTGGCTAACACGGTGAAACCCAGTCTCTACTAAAAAATACAAAAAACTAGCCGGGCGAGGTGGCAGGCGCCTGTAGTCCCAGCTACTCGGGAGGCTCAGGCAGGAGAATGGCGTAAACCCGGGAGGCGGAGCTTGCAGTGAGCTGAGATCCGGCCACTCACTGCACTCCAGCCTGGGCGACAGGGCGAGACTCCGTCTCAAAAGAAAAAAAAAAAAAAAAAAAAAAAAAGA
>NC_045438.1:134636983-134642794 GCF_002776525.5 Piliocolobus tephrosceles | reverse complement strand
TCTTTTTTTTTTTTTTTTTTTTTTTTTCTTTTGAGACGGAGTCTCGCCCTGTCGCCCAGGCTGGAGTGCAGTGAGTGGCCGGATCTCAGCTCACTGCAAGCTCCGCCTCCCGGGTTTACGCCATTCTCCTGCCTGAGCCTCCCGAGTAGCTGGGACTACAGGCGCCTGCCACCTCGCCCGGCTAGTTTTTTGTATTTTTTAGTAGAGACTGGGTTTCACCGTGTTAGCCAGGATGATCTCGATCTCCTGACTTCGTGATCCGCCCGTCTCGGCCTCCCAAAGTGCTGGGATTACAGGCTTGAGCCACCGTTCTTTTTTTAAATTATTTTTTAATTTTTGTGGATACATAGTAGGTGTATATATTTTACGGGTTACCTAAAACATTCTGATACATGCATGCAATGTGTAATAATCACATCAGGGTAAATGTATCCATCACCTGAAGCATTTATCCTTTGTATTATACACAATCCAATTGTATTATTTTAGTTTTTTAAATATACAATTAAAGTATTTTTTACTATGGCCCTGGCACAGTGGCTTATGCCTGTAATCCTAGCACTTTGGGAGGCCAAGGCAGGCTGATCACTTGAGGTCAGGAGTTTGAGACCAGCCTGGCCAACATGGTAAAACCCCGTCTTTACTAAAAATACAAGATGAGCTGGACGTGGTGGTGCATGCCTGTAGTGCCAGCTGCTCAGGAGGCTAAGGCACAAGAATCGCTTGAACCCAGGAGGTGGAGGTTGCAGTGAGTCGAGATCACGCCACTGCACTCCAGCCTGGGCAACAGAGCGAGACTCTGTCTCAAAAAAATAAAAACTAGAGACCATCCTGGCTAACATGGTGAAACCCCATCTCTACTAAAAATACAAAAAAATTAGCCGGGCGTAGTGGCTGGCGCCTGTAGTCCGAGTTACTCGGGAGGCTGAGGCAGGAGAATGGCGTGAACCTGGGAGGCGGAGCTTGCAGTGAGCCGAGATGGCACCACCACACTCCAGCCTGGGCGACTGAGCAAGACTCCGTCTCAAAAAAATAATAATAAATAAAAATAAAAATAAATATTTTTTACTCTAGTCACCCTGTTGTGCTGGCAAATACTAGGTCTATTCATTCTTTCTAACTATTTTTTGTATCCATTAACCATCTCCACTTCCCCACCACCCCCCAACTACCCTTCCCAGTCCTCTGGTAACCATCCTTCTACAATCTATCTCCATGAGATAGATTTTTATTTTTTTTTTTATTTTATTGTTTTTATTTTTAGTTCCCACAAATAAATGAGAACATGCAAAGTTTGTCTTTCTGTGTCTGGCTTATTTCACTTAACATAATGACCTCCAGTTCTGTCCATGTTGTTGTAAATGACAGCATCTTATTTTTTTAAATCACTGAATAGTGCTCCATTGTGTATAAGTACTACATTTTCTTTATCCATTCATCTGCTGATGGACACTTAGGTTGCTTCCAAATCTTGGCTATTGTGAATAGCGCTACAATAAACATGGGAGTGCAGATATCTCTTTGACACATTGATTTCCTTTATTTGGGTGTATACCTAGCAGTGAGATTGCTGGATCATATGGTACTTCTATTTTTAGTTTTTTGAGGAACCTCCAAACAGTTCTCCATAGTGGCTGTACTAATTTACATTCTCACCAACAGTGTATGGGGGTTTTCTTTTCTCCACATCCCCACCAGCATTCATTATTGCCTGTCTTGGGATAAAAGCCATTTTAACTGGGGTGAGATGATATCTCATTGTAGTTTTGATTTACATTTATCTGATGATCAATGATGTTGAGCACGTTTTCATATGCCTGTTTGATATTTGTGTGTCTTCTTTTGAGAAATGTCTATTCAGACCTTTTGCCCACTTTTTATTATATTTGTATTAGATTATTTCCTATAGGGTTATTTGAACTCCTTATATATTCTGGTTATTAATCCCCTGTCAGATGGGTAGTTTTGATATATTTTCTACCATTTTGTGAGTTGTTTATTCACTTTGTTGATGGTTTCCTCTGCTGTACCGAAGCTTTTTAACATGGTATGATCCCATTTGACCATTTTTGTTTTGGTTGCCTGTGCTTGTGGGGTATTAGTCAATAAACTTTTGCCCACTCCAGTGTCTTGAGGGGTTTCCCTAGTGTTTTCTTTTAGTAGTTTCATAGTTTGAAGTCTTAGATGTAAGTCTTTAATCCATTTTGATTTAATGTTTGTATATGGTGAGAGATAGGGGACTAGCTTCATTCTTCTGCATACGGATATCTGGTTTTCCCAACATTATTTGTTGAAGAGACTGTCCTTTCCCCAGTGTATATTCTTGGCACCTTTGGCAAAAACGAGTTCACTCTAAAGGTAAGGATTTATTTCTGGCTTCTCTATTCTGTTCCACTGGTCTATGTCTCTGTTTTTATGCCAGTACCATGCCATTTTGTTTCCTATAGCTCTGTAGTATAATTTGAAGTCAGGTAATGTGATCTCTCCAGTTTTGTTCATTCTGCTTAGGATAGCTTTGACTATTCTGGGTCTTTTGTGATTACCTATAAATCTTAGGACTTTTTTTTCTATTTCTGTGAAGACTGTCATTGGTATTTTGATAGAGATTGCATTAAATCTGTAGACTGCTTTGGGTAGAATGGACATTTTAACAATATTGATTCTTGGCTGGGCGCGGTGGCTCACACCTGTAATCCCAGCACTTTGGGAGGCCGAGGTGGGCGAATCACAAGGTCAGGAGATCGAGACCATGGTGAAACCCTGTCTCTATTAAAAATACAAAAAATTAGCCGGGCGCAGTGGCAGGTGCCTGTAGTCCCAGCTACTCAGGAGGCTGAGGCAGGAGAATGGCGTGAACCCGGGAGGCGGAGCTTGCAGTGAGCCAAGATTGCGTCACTGCACTCCAGCCTGGGCGACAGAGCGAGACACTGCCTCAAAACAAACAAACAAACAAACAAACAAACAATATTGATTCTTCCAATCCATGAACATGGAATATCTTTCCATTTTTTGTGTGTCCTCTTCAATGTCTTGCATCTGTGTTTTATAATTTTGATTGTAGGGATCTTTCACTTCTTTGATTCAGTTAATTCCTGGATATTCTATTTTATTTACAGCTATCACAAATGATATTACTTCCTTGATTTCTTTTTCAGATTGCTCACTGTTGGCATGTATAAATGCTACTGATCATTATGTGTTGATTTTGTATCTTGCAACTCTACTGAATTTGTTTATCAGTTCTAATAATTTTTGGTGGAGTCTTTAGGTTTTTCTAAATGTAAGATCATATCATCTGCAAACAAGGTTAATTCGACTTCTTTCTTCTCAAGTTGGATGCCCTTTATTTCTTTCTCTTGTCTGATTGTTCTAGCTATGCCTTCCAGTGCTATGTTGAACAACAGTGGTAAAAGTGGGCATCCTTGTCATGTTCCAGATCTCAGAGGAAAGATTTTCAGTTTATCCTCATTCAGTATGATACTAGCCATGGATCTGTCACATATGGTTTTTGTTATGTTGAAGTATGTTCCTTCTACCCAGTTTTATGACAAAAGGATGTTGCATTTTATCAAATGCTTTTTCAGCATCAGTTGGTTTTTGTCCTTCATTCTGTTGATATGATGTATCACATTGATTGATTTGCATATGTTGAATCATTCTTGGGATAAATCTCACTTGGTGATGATGAATGATCTTTTTAATGTGTTGCTGAATTCAGTTTGCTAGTATTTTGTTGAGGATTTTTGCATCGATATTCATCAGCAATAATAGCCTGTAGTTTTTTTTTACACGCCTTTGTCTGGTTTTGGTATCAGGGTAATACTAGCCTTATGGAATGAATTGGAAATATTCTCTCCTCCTCTATTTTTTGGCCTAGTTTGAGTAGGATTTGCATTTGTTCTTCTTTAAGTCTTTGGTAGAATTCAACAGTGAAGCCATCAGGTCTCCGGCTTTTCTTTGCTGGAGACTTTTTATTATGGCTTCTGATATGGTTTGGATCTCCGTTTCCACCAAATTTCATGTGGAATTGTAATCACCAGTGTTGGACCTGGGGCCTGGTGGGAGGTGACTTGATCATGGAGGTGTTTCTCATGAATAGTTTGGCATTATCCCCTTGGTCCTGTTCTTATGAGGGTGAATGAGTCTAGGCTGGATGCAGTGGCTCACGGCTGTAATCCCAGAACTTTGGGAGGCCCAGGCGGGTGGATCACCTGAAGTCGGGAGTTCAAGACCAGCCTGACCAACATAGAGAAACCCCATCTCTACTAAAAATACAAAATTAACCAGGCATGGTGGTGCATGCCTCTAATCCCAGCTACTTGGGAGGTTGAGGCAGGAGAATCACTTGAACCTGGGAGGTGGAGGCTGCGGTGAGCCGAGATTGCACCATTGCACTCCAGTCTGGGCAATAAGAGCAAAACTTAAAAAAAAAAAAAAATGTGAATGAGTTCTCATGAGATCTGATTGTTTAAAAGTGTGTACCACCTCCCTCCTCATCCTGTCTCTTGCTCCTTTTCTGGCCATGTGATGTGCAAGCTCCTACTTAACCTTCTGCCATGACTGCAAGCTTCCAAAGGCCTCCCCAGAAGCCAAGCAGATGCCAGCATTATGCTTCCTGTACAGCTTGCAGAACCATCAGCCAATTAACCTCTTTTCTTTAGAGATTACCCAGTCTCAGGTATTTTTTTATAGTAATGTGAGCACAGACTAATACAGCTTTGATATCATTACTTATTATTGGTTTATTCAGGTTTTGGATTCCTTCATGGTTCAATCTTGGTAGGTTGTATGTGTCTAGGAATTTATCCATTTCTTCTAGATTTTCCAATTTATTGGCATATAGTTGCCTATAGTAGTCATAACGATCCTTGGAATTTCTGCGATATTGGTCATAATATCTCCTTTTTCATCTCTGATTTTATTTATTTGGGCCTTCTCTCTTTTTTCTAGTTAGTCTGGCTAAAGGTTTGTCAATTTTATTTGTCTTTTCAATAAAACAACTTTTTGTTTCACTGATATTTTGTATTATTTCCTTCATTTCAATTTCACTTATCTCTGCTCTTTATTATTTATTTTCTTCTACTAATTTTGGTTTTGGTTTGCTCCTGATCTTCCAGTTCTTTAAGATCCATCATTAGGTTATTTATTTGAAATTTTTCTTATTTTTTAATGTAGGCACTTATAACTATAAATTTCCCTCTTAGTACTGCTTTTGCTGTATCCCATAGGTTTTGGTATGTTGTTTTCAATTATCATCTGTTTCAAGAACTTTTTCAACTTTCTTCTTTTTTTTTTTTTGAGACAGAGTCTCGCTCTGTCACCTGGGCTGGAGTGCTGTGGTCGGATCTCAGCTCACTGCAAGCTCCGCCTCCCAGGTTTATGCCATTTTCCTGCCTCAGCCTCCCGAGTAGCTGGGACTACAGACGCCCGCCATCTCGCCCGGCTAGCTTTTTGTATTTTTTAGTAGAGACGGGGTTTCACCGTGTTAGCCAGGATGGTCTCGATCTCCTGACCTCATGATCCGCCCATCTCGGCCTCCCAAAGTGCTGGGATTACAGGCTTGAGCCACCGTGCCTGGCCTCAACTTTCTTCTTAATTTCTTCATTGACCCACTGGTCATTCAGGAGCGTATTGTTTAATTTCCATTTATTTGTATAGTTGCCAAAATTCCTCTTGTTACTAATTTCTAGTTTTATCCCATTGTGGTCAAAGAAGATGCTTGAGATTATTTCAAATTTTTTTTAATGTTTTAAGTTGTATTTTGCCACCTAACATTTGGTCTAATCTTTTTTTTTTTTTTTTTTTTTTTTT
>NC_045438.1:134623155-134636883 GCF_002776525.5 Piliocolobus tephrosceles | reverse complement strand
TTTTTTTTTTTTTTTTTTTTTTTTTTTTGAGACAGAGTCTCACTCTGTCACCCAGGCTGGAGTGCAATGGCACAATCTTGCCTCACTGCCACCTCCACCTCCCAGGTTGAAGCAATTCTCCCACCTCAGCCTCCTGAGTAACTGGGACTACAGGCGTGCGCCACCATGGCTGGCTAATTTTTGTATTTTTGGTAGAGAAGGGGTTTCACCATGTTGGCCAGACTGCTCTTGAACTCCTGACCTCAAGTGATCCGCCGTCTCAGCCTCCCAAAGTGCTGGGATTACAGGCATGAGCCACTGCTCCTGGCCTTTTTTTCTTTTTTTCAGACAGAGTCTCATTCTGTCGCCCAGGATGGAGTGCAGTGGCGTGATCTAGGCTCACTGCAACCTCTGCCTCCCAGGTTCAACCAATTCTCATGCCTCAGTCTCCTGAGTAGCTGGGACTACAAGTGCACATCACCATGCCCAGATTAAAAAAAAATTTTTTTTGAGACAGAGTCTGTCTCTGTTCCCCAGGCTGGAGTGCAGTAGTATAATCTTAGCCCCCTGCCACCTACACATCCTAGGTTCAAGTGATTTTCCTGCCTTAGCCTCCCGAGTAGCTGGGACTACAGGTGCATGCCACCACACCTGACTAATTTTTATATTTTTAGTTGAGATAGGATTTTGCCATGTTGACCAGGCTGGTCTTGAACTCCCAACCTCGGACAATCTGCCTGTCTCAGCCTCCCAAAGTGTTGAGATTACAGACGTGAGCCACCATGACCACCCAACATTTTGTATTTTTAATAGAGATGGGGTTTCACCATGATGGCCAGGCTGGTTTCAAACTCCTGGCCTCAAGTAACCCACCTGCCTCAGCCTCCCAAAGTGCTGCAATTACAAGTGTGAGCCACCACATCTGGCTTTGGTCTACTCTTGAGAATGATCCATGTGCTGAGGAGAATAATGTGTATTATGCAGCCATTTGGATGAAATGTTTTGTGAATATCTGTTATGTTCACTTGGTCTATAATGCAGATTAAGTCCTATAATGCAGATTAAGTCCTTGATTTCTGGAAGATCTGTCCAATGCTGAAATTGGGATGTTGATGTCTCCAGCTATTATTGTCTATCTCTCTTTGGCTCTAATAGTATTTACCTTATATATCTTGGTGCTTCAGTGTTGGGTGCACATATATTTACAATTGTTATATTCTCTTGCTGAATTGACCTGTTTATCATTATGTAATAACTTTCTTTGTCTCTTCTTACAGTTTTTGTCTTGAAATCTACTTTGTCTGATATCAGTATAGTTGCTCCTGCTCTTTTTTGGTTTCCATTGTCATGGAATGTCTTTTCCCATCCCTTTATTTTCTGCCTATGTGTGTTTTCATAGGTGAGGTGTGTTTCTTGCAGGCAACAGATTATTGGGTCTTGTTTTTTTTTTATCCATTCAACCATTCTATGTCTTTTTATTGGAGAGTTTAGTCCATTTACATGCAATGTTATTCTTGAAAAGTAAGGACTTACTTCTGCCATTTTGTTATTTGTTTTTTGGTTGTTTTGTGATCTTGTCATCCTCTTTCCTTTCTTCCTGTCTTTTTTTTTTTTTTTTTTTAGTGAAGGTGATTTTCTCTGGTGATATGATTTAATTTCTTGCTTTTTTTATTTTTTGTCTATCTGTTGTGTTTCTTGATTTGAGGTTACCAAGAGGCTTGCAAATACTCTCTTATAACCCATTATTTTAAGCTGATAACAACTTAATTCTGCTTGCATAAACTAACAAGCAAAAAGAAAACTAATAAAATCTCTACACTTTAACTTTGTTGCCTCACTTTTTAATAGAAACAACAAAGCCTCATGGAGCCACCACGCCTGGCCCCAGTTGTCAGAGTTGGCTTTTTTTTTTTTTTGAGACCGAGTCTCACTCTGTCGCCCAAGCTGGAGTGCAGTGGTGCGATCTCAGCACACTGAAACCTCTGCTTCCTGGGTTCAAGCAATTCTCCTGTCTCGCCCTCCTGAGTAGCTGGGACTACAGGCACGTGCCACCACACTCAGCTGATTTTTTTTATTTTTAGTAGAGACAGGGTTTCACCATGTTAGCTAGCATGGTCTTGATCTACTGACCTTGTGATCCACTCGCCTCGGCCTCCCAAAGTGCTGAGATTACAGATGTGAGCCACCACGCTTGGCCCCAGAGTTTTTAAATGACCATTCTCAGTGCTGGCTGTGTTTCAGCCCACTGAGTCCTCTCACATGTTGCTGACGAGAATGGGAAACATGCTTGACCTTTCTGGCAAGCAGCTCAATCATGTGTAGGACTTGAGAAGGGTTCAGCTCTTCGGCCTGCTAATCCCATTTCTAGGAATCTCTCCTCTGACATAATTTAAAAATGGGTCAGAGGTTTATGTCCCAGCATCTGAAATTCATTCCATCATTATAGTAATAATAATAATAACAACAATAATAAAAGAAAAAATATGGCCAGGCGCAGTGGCTCAAGCCTGTAATCCCAGCACTTTGGGAGGCTGAGACGGGTGGAACACGAGGTCAGGAGATCGAGACCATCCCGGCTAACACCGTGAAACCCCGTCTCTACTAAAAAATACAAAAAACTAGCCGGGCGAGGTGGCAGGCGCCTGTAGTCCCAGCTACTCGGGAGGCTGAGGCAGGAGAATGGTGTTAACCCGGGAGGCGGAGCTTGCAGTGAGCTAAGATTCGGCCACTGTACTCCAGCCTGGGCGATAGAGCAAGACTCCGTCTAAAAAAAAAAAAAAAGAAAAAGAAAAAATATAAATGTCCAGCAAGAGAAAATTGATAAAACATATTAAGAGTGAAGGATAGGTCAGGCATGGTGGCTGATACCTGTAATCCCAGCACTTTGGGAGGCTGAGGCAGTTGGATCACATGAGGCCAGGAGTTAGAGAGCAGCATGGGGCCAACATGACAAAACCCCGTCTCTACTAAAAATGCAAAAAACTAACTGAGTGCCCTGGCATGTGCCTGTAATCCCAGCTACTCAGGGGGCTGAGGCAGGAGGATTACTTGAACGCAGGAGGAGGAGGTTGCAGTGAGCTGAGATTGCGCCACTGCACTCCAGCCTGGGCAACAGAGAGAAACTCTGTCAAGAAAGAGAGAGAGAGAGAGAGAGAAGGAAGGGAGGGAGGGAGGGAGGGAAGGAAGGAAGGAATGTTTACTGCCTATGTCTTGAAACGTTGTTGTAGTTATTATTTTTGATTGGTTCATCTTTTAGTCTTTCTACTTAAAGAGTGTTTACATATCACAGTTACAGTGTTATAATATTCTGTGTTTTTCAGCAAACTTAATATTGCCTGTGAGTTTTGTACCTTCAGATGACATCTTATTGCTTATTAACATTATTTTCTTTCAGATTGAAGAACTCTCTTTTGCATTTCTTTTGGACTTTGATGAAATCCCTTAGCTTTTGTTTGTCTGGGAAAGTATTTCTCCCTCATATTTGAAGGGTATTTTCACCAGATATACTATTCTACCATAACAGTTTCTTTCCTTCAGCACTTTAAATATGTCATGCCACTCTCTCCCAGCCTGTAAATTTCCCACTGAAAAGTCTGCTGCCAGGTGTGCTGGAGCTCCATTGTATTTTGTTGGTTTGTTTTCCCTGGCTGCTTTTAGCATCGTTTCTTTATCCTTGACCTTTTGGAGTTTGATTATTAAATGTTTTGAGGTAGTCTTCTTTGGGTTAAATCTGCTTGCTGTTCTAGAACCTTCTTGTACTTGGGTATTGATATCCTTTAGATTTGGGAAGTTCTCTGTTATTATCCCTTTGAATCAACTTTCTACCCCTGTGTCTTTCTCCACCTCTTCTTTAAGGCCAATAACTCTTAGATTTGTCCTTTTGAGTCTATTTTCTAGATCCTGTAGGTGTGCTTTATTATTTTTTATTCTTTTTCCTTTTGTCTCCTCTGACTGTGTATTTTCAAATAGCCTGTCTTCAAGCTCACTAATTCTTTCTTCTGCTTGATCAATTTTTTGTTTTGTTTGGTTTTGTTTTTGAGGCAGAGTCTTGCTCTGTTGCCTGGGCTGGAGTACAGTGGCACGATCTTGGCTCACTGCGACCTCTGCCTCTTGGGTTCAAGAGATTCTCCTGCCTCAGCCTCCCAAGTAGCTGGGATTACAGGCACATGCCACCACACCTGGCTGAGTTTTGTATTTTTAGTAGAGACAGGTTTTCACCATGTTGGCCGGGCTGATCTTGAATTCCTGACCTCAGATGATCCACCCACCTCGGCCTGCCAAAGTGCTGGGATTACAGGCATGAGCCACCGTGCCCAGCCATGCTTGATCAATTCTGCTATTAAGAGACTCTTGGCCGGGCACGGTGGCTCAGCCTGTAATCCCAGGACTTTGGGAGGCTGAGGCGGGTGGATCACCTGAGGTTGGGGGTTTGAGACTAGCCTAGGCAACATGGAAAAACCCGATGTCTACTAACAATACAAAATTATCTGGGCGTGTTGGCGCAGGCCTGTAATCCCAGCTACCTGGGAGGCTGAGGCAGAAGAATCACTTGAACCCGGGAGGCAGAGGTTGCGGTGAGCCAAGATCATGCCATTGAACTCCAGCCTGGGCAACAAGAGCAAAACTCCATCTCAAAAAAATAAAAAAAAAAAAAAAAGAGAGGGAGAGAGGGAGAGAGACTCATGCATTCTTCAGTATGTGAGTTGCATTTTTTAACTTCAGAATTTCTGCTTGATTTTTTAAAATTATTTTGATCCCTTTGTTAAATGTATCTGATAGAATTCCGAATGCCTTCTCTGTGTTCTCATGAATTTCTTTGAGTTTCCTCAAAACAGCTATTTTGAATTTACTGTCTGAAAGGTCACATATCTTTCTCCAGGAGTGGTATCTGGTGCCTTGTTTAGTTCCGTTGGCAAGGTCATGTTTTGATGCTCGTTGATGTTTGTTGGTGTCTGGACATTGAAGACTTAGGTATTTATTGTAGTCTTTGCAGTCTGGGCTTGTTTGTACCTGTCCTTCTTAGAAAGGCTTTCCAAGTATTCAAAAGGATTTGGGTGTTGTGATCCAAGCTGTGTGAGCAATAGGGAACAGCCCAAGCCCAGCTATGCTGTAGTTCTTGCAGACTCATAGAGGTACTGCTTTGGTGGTTTTGGATAAGAACAGAAGAATTCTCTGGATTAGCAGGCAAAGACCCTTATTCTCTTCCCTTACTTTCTCCCAAATAAATAGCCTCTCTCTCTCTCTCTCTCTCTCTCTCTCTCTCCTCTCTCTCTCCTGAGCTGCCTCGTCCTGGTCCCGGTCCTGAGGGACGGGTGATACAAGCACTCCCGTGGCTGGTACTGGACTGGGTCAGATTTAAAGCCAGCACAGCTCTGGGTCTTGCCCAAGGCCTGCTGTAACCGCTGCCTGGCTACCGCCTATGATCACTCAAGTCCCTATGGCTCTATGATTAGCAGGTGGTGAAGCCAGCCAGGCTGTGTCCTTCCCTTCAGGGTGGTGAGTTCTCCTGGGCCCCAAGGGGGTCCAGAGATGCCATCTGGGAGCTAGGGACAGGAGTCAAAAACCTTAGAAGTCTACCTGGTTTTCTCTGTGGCTGAGGCAGCCCTCAAACCACAAGCCACAGTCCTTCCCGCTCTTCCCTCCCCTTTCCACAGGCAGATGAGCCTCACCCCATGGCCACTACCACAGGTCCATGGGGAGCACTGGCAGGCTACTGCTGAAGTTCACTTAATTTCCCATTTGCCCTGAGAATACCTGCTGGAGCACTTGCAGCTGCAGCGTTTACACTGAGATAACTTTGTCACAAATTATCTCCCTTTTATTATTATTTTCACACTGTTCTAGTATATTGACTTTGAAAACAAAAGACATTATTCTATTTAGAACATTCTGGTTTTAGTCGTGATACTTCCATTTACAAAATGTCATAATTCTTGATCACTGAAAATGACAAATCCTAGAAAACATAGCATTCCTACGCTTGATGTTAACATCATTCTCGAACAGTTTTTGGCCAAAGATTCATTTAATGAATCCGATTTTCCTGAAATAGATGATTCTAATGATTCAGACGATTCTGATGATGTTAGTTCTGTTTAGAAATAACTCCAAGAACAGTTTTTATATTTTATTTTCACGTTGAAAATCAGTCAGATTCGCTTTAGCCTCAAAGAGCGTGTTTATGTAAAATTAAATGAGTACTGGCAGTGAACTGCACGTTTTTGTTTTTTCTTAAATGAGAAAAGGGTTAAGGCCCAAGAGCTCTTCAGTCAGCTCATGTTGGATGCTGTCAGGCCGAGGTCTCTCCTCCCAGGGCAGCAGCCTCCCCTCTGGCTCAGAGCAGGCCCAGAAATGCCATCCAAGAGCCAAGGTCTGGAATCGAGGACTCCAAGGGCCTGCTTGGTGTTCTAGCCCACTGCGGATAGGCTGGTGCCTACGGTGCAAGAAAAAAATCTCCCTTACTTTTCCCCCTGCTTTTTTCAAAAAGGAGTCTCCCACCACAGCCACCACAATCGGGGTTGTGTTGAGTCACACTGAAGTCACATCTCAGTGTCTCACCCAAGGTCCACAGTGTACTACCTGGGTATTGCTGCTGGTTATTCAGGGCCCAAGGGCTCTTATAGTCAGCAAGTGATAGATCCCGCCAGGCCTAGGTCCTTCCCTTCAAGACACCAGTTTCCCTTCTAGCCCAGAGTGTGTCTAGAAATGTCAATCGGGATCTACAGCCTGGAATGGGAGCTTTAGACTCATGACTCTGCCTGATGCCCTATCCTACTGCTGCTAGGCTGGTATCCAAGATGCAGGACAAATCCCTCTTTACTCTTCCCTCTCCTCTCCTCTCCTCTCCTCTCCTCAAGCAGAAGGAAAGGATCTCTTTTGGAGCCATGAGCTGTGCAGCATGGGGCCGGGGGAAGGGTGGTGCAAGCACTTCCTCAACCACCCTCAATAGGTTGTGTGCCCCCCAAGTCCACTGGCTCCAAGCCCAGCTCAACACTAGGACTCACCTAGGAGTTGCAGTCCTTGTGGCCTAGACAGCATTTCAAGTTTACTTCAGACCCGGGAGCACTTTAGCCTGTGGTGGCAAGGCTTGCCAGAACTCACTTTCTGACCACTGGAAGGGGTGACTCCCCTCTGGTTAGAGCTGATCTGAATGCTCCCTTTATGAGTGGGCATCAGCTGAGCTCAGCCTGCTTTTGCTTTCCACTGTGGCAGGGCAGCACTGGGCTCAATCTGAAGTCTCAGAATCACGGCGCTCTCCCTTTCCCAATCACAGACTTCTCCGCACCATGCAGCTGCTGCAGGGGGATGGGAAGGGGTAGTGTTGGCAATTCAAGACTGCCTTTCTTACCCTCTTTAGTGCCTCTCTCAGTGACGTGAAGTTAAAACCAGGTACTGTGAATGCTCGCCTCATTTTTGTTTCTTATGCAGGTGCTTTCTATGTAGACAGTTGTGGAATCTGGTGCTTCTGTCAGGGAGATGATCAGTGGGGCCTTCTATTCTGCCATCTTGCTTCACCTCTTCCTTGTAACCTTTTCCTTCTTAATACAAGTACCAGGAAATGTGCGAAGGTATGTGGGTATAGAAGGAGGAGGCAGAATACAATCTGCCATTTACTGAGCACCTATTGTGTCCCAGGCACTGTGCCAGACCCTTTACAATATTTCACTTAACACTCACGTCAGCCTTTTCAGGTAAATATTGCTACTCCCCATTCATGTGTGAGGAAATTCGGGCTTAGAAAGGTTGTCTTTGGGGCTGGGCACAGTGGTTCACGCCTATAATCCCAGCACTTTGGGAGGCCAAGGTGGGTGGATCACCTAAGGTCAGGAGTTCAAGACCAGACTGACCAATATGGTGAAACCCCGTCTCTACTAAAAATACAAAAATTAGCCAGGTGTGGTAGTGGACACCTGTAATCTCATCTACTCAGGAGGCTGAGACAGGAGAATTGCTTGAACCAGGGAGGCGAAGGTTGTAGTGAGCCGAGATCACGTCACTGCACTCCAGCCTGGGCGACAGAGCAGCAAGACTCCGTCTCAAAAAAAAAAAAAAAGTTGTCTTTGGAAACTTTTTCCATCAAATGTACACAGCTCCTGGAAAAGGGTCTACTTTCATTCACTCAGCAAACAAGGTTTAAATCAAAAGGCCTTACAAAGGCAATGATAAGAAAAACACAGGCTGGGCGTGGTGGCTCACGCCTGTAATCCCAGCACTTTGGGAGGCCGAGACGGGCGGATCACGAGGTCAGGAGATCGAGACCATCCTGGCTAACATGATGAAATCCCGTCTCTACTAAAAAATACAAAAAACTAGCTGGGCGAGGTGGCAGGCGCCTGTAGTCCCAGCTATTCAGGAGGCTCAGGCAGGAGAATGGCGTAAACCCGGGAGGCGGAGCTTGCAGTGAGCTGAGATCCGGCCACTGCACTCCAGCCCAGGTGACAGAGCGAGACTCCGTCTCAAAAAAAAAAAAAAAGAAAAGAAAAACACTAACAAAAGAGAGCTGTCTGAAGCAGCAAACAGCAGGCAGGCCAGGTAGTGTCCCCCACAGGTCCCAGCCAAAAACAGGTGCCTCGCTGTGGCGGGAACCCTTTGGGATCCTGGTTCCCTGCCTAGTTTCCTCAGCTGGTCTCTGGCATGGGTTTGTCCTTGGTCCACCCACCTCGCCCTCTCTGGGCCCTGTGGCCTGAAGCAGCCCACACTGCTGCCCTCTGACCCTGTGCCCTCAGCCAGGCCTGGGCTCAGGACACCAGGTGGAGCCACCATCTTGTTCTCCGCCCTGGCAGGGTCCTCTTCCTCTGCTCTGAAGTCACAGGTATTACTCCTCTGGGTCCCCAAGGACCTTTGGCTGTCATCTGACCCTGGTCTGAGCCTGACCCCTACAGAGGAGGGGTGGGAGGGAGGGTTGCTGTCAGGCCCCATGCCCGGCTGATGCAGTTTTGGGGACTTACCCTCTTACTCGGCCTGCATTGCCCTAAACTGTGGGTCGGATGGGGGTGTCAACCCCAAGGCTGCCCACATCATTCCTGACAAGGGCAGGGGGCTTAGCCTCACTTCAGGAGTCACTCACCCTCAGTTCCTTGTGTTGAGCTGGACACCCCTGGCACAGCACCAGGATAAGCAGAGGCCACCACCCTGCCTTGGGGATGCTGCGCTGGTGACTGGTTCCAAGGACCTTCTCAGCTCAGCAGCGCTTTAACACAAACCATTTTGTGTCCCCTTTAAAGGGGATGTTAAATCCAGCCTTTAACATCTTCCCATCCCTTAGCACCGTCTCCAGCACATCCCATTGCTTTCTGGGGACTTTCAGATATAAAAAAGCCCCGCCCCATCTGGTGCCAACTTGAATTCCACCTGATGTCTGGTCAAGCGCTCCCCTCCTCCCTCCCTGGCCCACGGCCATGCCCAGGGGCCTGTGAACGGGAGGAGCCTGGGCCTTCCCCTGTCTGGGAAGGAGGGAGGGGTGAAGCGAGGGACCCTGTGCTTCATGGCACCGCTTCCCTGTGGGTGTCAGTGGCTCCCTGCTGTGTGACAGCCACACAGCCAGCCTCTTGTAGAGCGATGGTGGGCTGGCAGGGTCCCGGCTGGGTCCCTGCCAATTCAGTGCCCTGACAGGGGACCCCTGTGCTGGCTCCAGCCCTTCCACCACCTCTCAGCTCCCACCTGGGGTCCAACTCCCACTCCTGCTGCTAAGGGCCCCTTGCCCAGCAGCCAGCCCTCCCTGGGGAGACAAGCAAAATGGCTCTAAGGCTCCCAGAGCCCACTTGGCCACAGCAGACTCACTCATCCCGGCCTCACCAAGCAAGCGCCATGTAAGAGACCCCTGCTGTCCTCATCCCACCTGTCCCTGCTCAAGTGGGCCTAGGGGAAGATCAGACTGACCACTGAGGAGGCAAACATCCAGCCAGAGAATGTGATGTGGGCTCCCCATTCTACAGGCACTCCCCCAACCTCCCCACTGCAGGGAGAGGAAGCCCCTAGTGTCTCCCCCATAGCTGACGAGAGCAGTGGGAGAGGAAAGCCACCACCCTCTCTCCTAGGATTTATCTAGATTTCCTAAATTCTGGCTTCTATAGACCCAGATGGCAGTTGGGGGTAGGTAAGGAATTGGGGTAATAATACTAATATCAGAGCCAGGCACTGTGGCTCATGCCTGTAATCCCAGCACTTTGAGAGGCTGAGGCAGGTGGATCACTTGAGCTCAGGAGTTTAAGAGCAGCCTAGCCAACATGGTGAAACCCAGTCTCTACTAGAAATACAAAAATTAGCCAGGCATAGTGGCTCATGCCTGTACTCCCAGCTACTTGGGAGGCTAAGGTAGGAGAATCACTTGAACCTGGGAGGCGGAGGTTGCAGTGAGCCGAGATTGTACCACTGCACTCCAGCCTGGGCAACAGAGCGAGACTCCACCTCAAAACAAAAACAAGAGCAATGCTAATAAAAGACACATCGCTTCTGAGGTCCTGGTCACTGTTCTTGCATTGATTTGTTAGGGGATCATCAGGGTATCACTTCACCAGCTGGAAACCTCTGTGGCTGGTGGCGCCTTTTCACAAGTTTTGCTCAGGGCCACTGGGCTTGTTCTACCCACTCGGCCTGGCAGGCTGCATTCAGCTTTCACTGCCAGCCTGGATCCCATGCCTGCCAAGGGCGAGCCAGGTGCGGAGTGGCAAGGGGTGCGTGAGCGAGCAAGCACAGGGTCCAGCCACTGCGTACAGCCAGGCACACCAGCTACGGTGAGGCAGGCCGCTCCGGGCGCCGACACAGGCACTGGCGACCTGCTGCAGCTGGTCTAGACGTACCACAAGCAGCTTCCACTGTGTACACCAGGGAACATGGTGGCGCCCGGAAGCCTGGAGATGCCAGGAACCGCAGAGCCCCAAAAAGCATGTCACAGCCCTGGCTTGGGGAGCTCCCAAGCCTGGGTTCACCAAAAGGCTGAATGAAGCTCTTCTTTCTTTCTCTCCTTGTTGCTCGCAAACATGGCAAGCAGGGCGCGTGTTTCAGCCCTGTTTGTGTGAGCAAGGTGAAGAGCTGCTTTATTGAGCAACAGTACAGCTCTCAGGAGACCCAGAGTGGGTAGCTCCTATCTGCAAGCAGGTCATCCATTGTCTGCCCGAGTCTGATCGAGTCTGGAGTTTTTAATGCGCTTCACAGGGGAGGAATTGTGTGCTGGTTTGTCCATGGGTGGCCATGGGCGGCCTGAAAAAAGCACTATAAGTTCTTGCTCTGATCAGCAGAACTGGCAGCCTGGCCCCCAGACTTCAGGCTGTCCCTGGCTTGAAGGTGGGGTTTCACCAGGGATTCACCCCTTTCCGCCCAGAAACCTGTCTGCCTCCTGCCACCATTCATGGTGCCCAGGCTGTTCACGTTCAGGGGCACCTGCAGACCTAAACCGAGGCACCCTCAGCCCCACTTTGGACTCCCTCCCATGCTTGCCAGCACTCAAAGTCTGGAGGGGGCCAAGGTGCAGGGGGCTGGTGTGTCAGCACTGCACCAAGTGCACACACACCTGGCTGGGTCATGACAGCACCCAGGCTCTGGGTGTGACAGCACCTGGGCTTGGCCACAACTTTGCTCTGACATCAGAGCAGGCAGTGGAAGTGGGGAGAGGCCAGGCAGTGGGAGCAGGCACTTCCGAGCCTGCAGGGGTAGAGGGGCTTCCCAGGCCCCTGAGAACACAGGGATGCTGGGAGTCCACAGTTGTGGCTGGGCGGTTGCAGCTGTTCCCACCCCAACAACTCAGAAGGGGGTGCAGCTCCTGCCTGTTTCTGGTTCCTGCTGGCTCCATGGAGCTAGCAGCCCCAGCCATGCCTCCCACACTGCAAGCAGAGTTTTTTCAGCAGCCACTCCAGATGGACCACTACCACCATCAGACTCACTTAATCCTCCCAGCAACCCTAAAAGGTGGGTACTAGGTGGAGCATGGTCGCTCACACCTGTAATCCCAGCACTTTGGGAGTCTGAGGCAGGCGGATCACCTGAGGTCAGGAGTTCAAGACCAGCCTGGCCAACATGGTAAAACCCTGTCTCTACTAAAAATACAAAAATTAGCCAGGTATGGTGACACATATCTGTAGTCCCAGCTACTTGGGAGGCTGAGGCATAAGAATTGCTTGGGAGGTAGAGATTATAGTGAGCCAAGATAGTGCCACTGCACTCCAGCCTGGGTGACAGAGCAAGACTCTGTCTCAAAAACAAATAATAATAATAATAAATTAGCCCAGCGGCTGGGCATGGTGGGTCATGCCTATAATCCCAGCACTTTGGGAGCTGAGGCAGGCAGCTCACCTGAAGTCAGGAGTTTAAGACCAACCTGGCCAACATCTGGCCAACAGATGGGTGAAACCCCATCTCTACTAAAAATACAAAAATTATCCAGGTGGCAGGCACCTGTAATCCCAGCTACTCTGGAGGCTGAGGCAGGAGAATCACTTGAACCCAGGTGATGGAGGTTGTAGTGAGCCAAGATTGTACCACTGCACTCCAGCCTGGGCAACAGAGCAAGACTCTGTCTCAAAAAATAAATAATAAATAAATAAATAATATTAATTTTTTAAAAATTAGCCCAGCTGGCCGGGCGCAGTGGCTCAAGCCTGTAATCCCAGCACTTTGGGAGGCCGAGACAAGCGGATCACAAGGTCAGGAGATCGAGACCATCCTGGCTAACATGGTGAAACCCCGTCTCTACTAAAAAAATACAAAAAACTAGCCGGGCGTGGTGGCGGGCGCCTGTAGTCCTAACTACTTGGGAGGCTAAGGCAGGAGAATGGCGTAAACCCGGGAGGCGGAGCTTGCAGTGAGCTGAGATCCGACCACTGCACTCCAGCCTGGGTGACAGAGCAAGACTCCGTCTCAAACAAAAAACAAAATAAAAGCAGAAAACAAAATAATAACGGTCCATCATCTCACCATATAAAAACCAAGACTGCAAAAGACAGAAAATCCAAGCAGCAAGGGGCAAATATTCTGGCTCACGTGATCAAACCACAGCTCATACAGGAAATGCTGCAGCCTCCCCCTCTCTCCCACCTTCTCTCATCTCTCAGCATGCGGTTCCATTCTGGGCAGGCTTTCTCCCCATGTGTGGGAAGCACGACTGCCACCCTCACTGAGCTCACATCCTTAAGATGCTGCCCCAAAGAGGAAGAAGTTTCTCTTACCACTCTAATTCAGAAAATCCCAGGGAAGGACTCCAGTTGGCCATCTGGGGTCATGTGACCCATGGCCAGTCAGAGAAGTAGAAAAGGAAAGTATTAAAGGCTCTCAGCCATTGTGGCATCATGGCTGAGAAGAGTTAAACCCTGAACAGCATAATTTTTTAGAGGTAGCTGATCTGACAAGAGATAGGGTATGTTTCCAAAAATACTACCTCCTAGACAAGGAAATGGGGTCTGGCCAGGGCTGAAGCTGCAGGCAGTTAGGTAAATTGCCATGTTACGGGGAAACTGAGCCTTGAGCCAGCTCAAAATGTGGAAAGGGAGTCTGGGACTTGTTCTTTCAAGGGGATATGAGGTAATCTCAGATCACTTCCTGATACCAACAGAAATAGAAATGCAAATACTGTCTGCAAAACTCTTCCCCAAACCCCAACTGAGACTTCCACAAATTTTAAACAATGAACTCACAAAGATCACCAGCACACAAGGAGGTGAGGTAGTGTGTCTGTGAGCTCACAGAAACAATGAACTACAGATCCCTAAGGACTGAAGATTTGGGGATTTTCAGATACAAAATGTCAAGTAGATATTT
>NC_045438.1:134587474-134608155 GCF_002776525.5 Piliocolobus tephrosceles | reverse complement strand
GCCCGGGCGTCGTGGCTCACTCCTGTAATCCCAACACTTTAGGAGGCTGAGGCAGACAGATTGCTTGAGCCCAGGAGTTTGAGACCAGCCTGGGTAACAGGAGACCTTGTCTCTACAAAAAATACAAAAGTTAGCAGGGTGTGGTGGCATGCACCTGTAGTCTCAGCTACTCAGGAGGGTGAGGTGGGACGATTGCACTTAAGCCTGGGAGGTCAAATTTACAGTGAACTGTGATTGCACTACTGTACTCAAACGTGGGCGACACAGTGAGATTGTCTCAAAAAAAAAAAAAAAAAAAAAGGATCTGAAGCAAATAGCCAAAATATTAAAAACAAAATAATCTTGTTGGAGGGTGTATATGTATTTTTCTTTATGCATCAAATATTTTAAAATTAGTAATTAAAAGCAAAACAAACAGCTAGAGTGCTGGGATACCCTAGTGATGCCTGCCTGGTGCCGACAGGGCACGGTAGTGACAGGGAGAGGGCACTGTTTTCCATGCCTGCCTGGAATCCCAGGGTGTCTGACTTCCTGCACCCCCTGCCCTGTGTCCCCAGGACTCAGTGACCCTACCTGGCAATAGGGCTGGCTGGCACCGCCCCAGATCCCTAGAGGTCACCTGCCCTCCAGCCAGAGGACACTGAGAAGCAGAAATCCAGAGGGCCGTGCTCCCACACAGATGCTCCCTGGGCCCCCAGACACAGACCTCGCCCTCGACCTGTAGGGAGCCCCCAGTTTTTAAGACTCATTATCGACCTCACCCACTGACTTCTCCAGAAGGGGTTTTTGTCCCCTCTCAGGGTAGCTGAAGGCTGACTGGGACCAGAGGCTCTGTCCAGCGGAGCCTTCATCCGACAGCACTAGCAGTGACCGTCTCATTTGCAGACAGACCGGTGCTTCTACCCAGTTTTTATATTGACCGCTTTTTCATTCATTTATGTGCAAAGTCTTCCTGATTAAAGTGTTTAGGTTTATATGTCGGCTGAAGAACAAAAGAGTGGAGAAGAGAGTGTGACCCACCGGCGTAAGGGATTTACAACTGAAAGGCTGCGGGACTGAACGGTGGAACCTGAGCCATGGTGTGGACTCTCGGCGGCCTCCTGAGCTCCAGGAGGGTCCTTGGCCCCAATCTGCCTCACTCGGTGTTTCCTTCCCAGCTTTCCTAACTCGCCGCAGGCCTCAGAGGACCCTCAAAGCCTTGGTTTTCCCTCCCTCGGAAGACAGGAAACGGGGTTGGGAGTTTGTCGCAGTATCGCAGCCCAAGAGCCCAAATTGTCCCAACCCCGGTCCACCCGCGCCCTCCAGCAGCTCTGCTTTTAGAGCAGGCGCGGCGACGCGGGCCACGACCGCGAGGTGGCGCCAGGCAGCCACGCGAGACTCCCAGGGTCAGGCCCACGCGGGCCACCGGCCGCACTACTCTTCCGCTCCCCAAGTCGGCACCCACGGCCCCCCTGCCTCCACGATGCTGACTGCTGCAGGTCGAATCCCTCCCAACTCCTGCCCGCACGGGACCCCAGTTTACAGGGGAGCCGGCTGCCTGGCATCCCGGTGCGGCCGCAGAGGCGTCCTCGTGGAAGGAGGCTGGAGACCGCTGCGCCCCATCAGGTGCGCCGCACGCCCTCCGTGCCCGGCCAGTCGGAGTGCGCCTTGCTCCTCCTGCATTGTGAAAGGGAGTGGGCAGAACGGAACATGGACCTAAAGACACTGGCACTGGGAGAGCTCCGCCTGGGGCCGATGCCTTAGGCAGTACAGTACTGGCCATCTTGATTGGGGTGCTCCTGTGGCTTGCCGTTCTATGTGTGGAGAAACCAAAACCTGGAGGGATTTTCTGCCCTGCCCAGGCTGCACAGCTCACCAGTGGTGGGGCTGACATTGGAGCTGCCGGTCCACACCTGGGCTCCTCAACCCCATGGAAAGGCAGAGGTGCTGACCAGGAATCACCCCAGGTACCTGGCACGTGCATGACGGGAAGCCCAGGCTTCGCCTGCCTGAGCAAGCCCGGTCCCCAGGACAGGCCCACCACAGTACTGGAGTCCTCCCCACCAACCCCCCCACACATCCTCCTCACACTCTCCCCCCCAACCCACCTCCCTGACCCTCCCTGTCCTGGGAAGAGGAATCATAGAAAGAACAGGGGCTTTGGAGCCCCAGAGGTCTGGAGATCTGGACTAAAACGGGTTCTGTCACTACTGGTTGTGTGATCTTGGACATGTCATTCAACTTTCCTTATGCTCCCCCTGGAGAAGTGAAACCATACGCGTGACATAAAATACCTGGTGTGTGTGGACGCTCAATAGACTATGATTATTCCAGGAGTAGTGATTAACTCCTATTTTGTGCCAGGCCCTCTGCTGGGGTTCAGGGAACCCCAGAGATGAATGAGATGTGACTGCTGCCCTCCAGGAAGGACTGTTGGCCAAGATAAGGTTATTTTCCAGAGATAAAGCGACCCAGGAGAGGGAGACATGGGTTTGCCTGAGGGGAACCAAGAAGGGGTGTTGACCTGGAATGTGCTGCAGCTGACGGTCACTGCCACTGCCTTTATGGAGCGCATACTCTGTGCCAGGTTCTTCACCTACATTCATTCAACAAATAGGTATTGAGGCCCTTTTGAGTGCCAGGTACTCTGCTGGGAGCTGGGCATAGCCATACACAACGGGGACCACCCACTTGGAGTCGAGCAGACAGCCTAGTGGGGAACAGATCTCAAAGAATTCATGACATCCTCCCTAAAAATAAAGAACAGAGGGGAAAAATGAAAGAAAAAAAAGAAGAAGAAGTTATGACACACAGTCTGAACTCATAATTGAGGCAAGTGTCTCGACGGGAAACGTCAGGAGTCAGAACCTCAGAGAGCACACCAGGGGTAGGTGGCTGCGCGTCTGCACTGATGCCAGCAATAAGAGGGGGTGTCGGTAACACATTTTTAAACAATAAGAACAAGCTAAAAGCCACTCTGCTCTTCAGGATCACTACACACAAGCGACTCTAAACAACGTTCTCACCCGCAAATTATTTTGGTGGTTTAAAACCTCAACAATTGCTTCTCTTACTGTTGACTTTTAATAACCTATACGTAAGTTTCAAGTTAATATATTTTATTACTTATTATTTAATAAACATTGATTTTACCTGGAAGTTAATTGAGAGAATTCCCTATTATTTTAGCCAGTCCCCAGCACAGGAGGACCCAGCTGCCCCTGTCCATACAGATTCAGAATTATTTACACTCACTGCAGAGAAAAGTTGTGTCTAGAATCCCTGTTGTACTATATTGTTCTGCATTTAAACACTGGGTTTGAAATAAACATTGGTAGCATAATTTCATGTGATCACCTGGGAGTTTTTATTTGTTTAAGTTCTTCCACTGGGAAGATACTTGAAAGCTTTTACAATCAATCTCAAAGAAACACAGATATTGACAGTACTGTAATTTCTGGAATTTAGTGTAAAATGAATTTTTTTTCTGAATTTCTGCCAAACTTACCCTTATGTTTAAGGCTTTCCTTAACTATTTGTGTATCTATTGCCTCATGTGAAAAGAAACATTTCCAGGTAATTTTTTTTTTTTTTTTTTTTGAGATGGAGTCTCACTCTGGCACCCAGACGGGAGTGCAGTGGCGTGACCTCAGCTCGCTGCAACCTCTGCCTGCTGGATTCAAGCAATTCTCCTGCCTCACCCTCCCGAGTAGCTGGGACTACAGGCACACGCCACTATGCCCAGCTAATATTTGTATTTTTAGTAGAGACGGGGTTTCACTATGCTGGCCAGGCTTATCTCCTGACCTCATCCTCCAACCTCAGACTCCCAAAGTGCTGGGATTACAGGCGTGAGCCACCGCGCCCGGCCCCAAATAAATATTAGTAAGAAGTGTTTTTCGGTCAACTATGATAGAAGATAAACAAATCTTCCATGACAAATTTGCCTACACTAGAACACGAATATGCAAAGATCAGTTTTGAGAAAGTCTTTGACAAATTTGCAGAAGGCTGGAAAGCAAAATGTAATGTTGTTCATTGCTGCAATAGATCTAGATATTCATTTTTCTCTTTTGTCAAAAAATGCATTAATATAATTTTAAAATATTAACCTAATACTTTTTTCTTTTCTTCTTCTTTTTTTTTTTTAGCGTTTTTTTTGGGAACAAATTCTCGCTCTGTCACCAGGCTGGAGTGCAGTGGTGCGATCTTGGCTCACTGCAACCTCCACCTCCTGGGTTCAAGCAATTCTCCTGCCTCAGCCTCCCAAGTAGCTGGGACTACAGGCACATGCCACCACGCCCAGCTAATTTTTGTATTTTTAGTAGAGACAAGGTTTCACCATGTTGGCCAGGATGGTCTCTATCTCTTGACCTTTTGATCCACCCGCCTCAGCCTCCCAAAGTGTTGGGTTTACAGGCGTGAGCCACCGCGCCCGGCCTCTTTCTTTCTTTCTTTTTTTTTTTTTTTGGTTCTATCATATTTGTTTTATTTTTTACTAGGATAATTGTATAATTGTATATGTATGAAATTCAATAAAAGAAAATTTTTGGCCAGGCGTGGTGGCTGACACCTGTAATCCCAACACTCCAGGAACCTGAGGCAGGAGGGTGGCTAGAGCTCAGGAGTTCAGGACCAGCCCAGGCAACATAATGCAACCTAGTCTCCAGTAAAAATAAAAATAAGTGTGTCTGTAGCTCCGGCTATTCAGGAGGCTCAAGTGGGAGGATCAGTTGAGCCCCGGGTGGTTGAGGCTGCAGTGAGCTAGGATTGTGCCACTGCACTCCAGCCTGGGTGACAGAGTGAGACCCTGTCTCAAAAAAAAAAAGGAAAGAAAGAACTTTTTTTTACTGCATTTTTATTGGTTGTTATTATTCAGGTCATGATTATTATTGGAGGTAATGTTGAATAAAGGAGAGGTGTTAAAAAAAAAATACCTGCTCTATGCTGTCCAAAAAAACCTTAAGAAAATTATGCTCTAGGTATAAAATACTGTAGGTATGACCTTGCAGTCAAGGAACGCTTCCTGGAGTAAGGAACATCCCACCTGAAAGGGTGGGTTGGAGATGACCAGGAAAGTGTGATGAGGAGGGTGCTGCAGGCAGAGGAAAGAGTACATGCAAAGGCCCTGAATCAAGAAGGTGGGTGTGCAGAAGAAACTCAACACTACCACTGTGGCTAGAGCAGAGTAAGCAAGGGAGAGGGCCCAGCAGGGCCATGTGATTCAGGTAGGATTTGTTTGGGCTGTGAGAAAACACAAAATAGTGACTCAAACAAGCTCAGTGCTTAACTGTTTTCCATAACCAAAGTCCGAAGGTAGGTATGTGATTTAAGGCTAGTGTGTATTCTTCCAAGGTAGTGCTGCACCAGCCTCAGCAATTGTTTCCTCCTGCTGGTCCAAGATGGGGGCTACAGTATCAGCCATCTTGTCCTCATTCTTATCAGCAGGCAAAAGGAAAGGTCAAAAGAAGCCCTGCCCCCTCCCTACCTAAGAACATTACATTTCTGTCTGCATTCAATTGGCCAGGATTTAGTCACATGGTCCCACCCAGTCACAAGGGAGGCTGGGAAGTGGAATCTTTATTTAAATGACTTTATGCCCAGCTACAAATTGAAAATAATGGACAAGGGAGGGGCAACTGTTCTGCCACATCATTTAAAGAATGTTGGTCTTTATCCTAAAAGCAATGGCAAGCCATTGAAGATTTTTTTGAAGATTTTTAAGATTAGTGTGATCATACTTGCATTTTAAGATAGTAAAGAGCCAGGTGCGGTGGCTCATGCCTGTAATCCCAGCACTTTGGGAGGCTGAGGTGGGTGGATCACAAAGTCAGGAGTTCAAGACCAGCCTGGCCAACACGGTGAAATCTTGTCTCTACTAAAAACACAAAAAATAGCCTAGCAAAGTGGTGCGAGCCTGTAGTCCCAGCTACTTGGGAAGCTGAGGCAGGAGAATCGCTTGAACGGGGAGGTGCAGGTTGCAGTGAGCTGAGATCCGCACCACTGCATTCCAGCCTGGGCAACAGAGAGAGACTCTTTCTCAAAAAAAAAAAAAAAAAAAGATAGGAAGGAATGGATGGGCAAGCAAGTCAGGGTAACTTCAGGGAGGCAGAGTAGGAGGCTATGGCAATAATCCAGTATGCAGGGGCATGGATGTGGAGGGAGAGGTAAAGGAAGGCATCAAAGCTGCCAACATTGCTAGCTGGAGGTTGGAAGCAGTTACTGAGATTGCCGAGAGTGGAAAAGCAAGTTTGTGTGTGATGTCATGAGTGTTTGTTTTGTTTGGTTTTGTTTTTTACACAGGGTCTCAGTCTGCAGTGAACTGGAGTGCACTGATGAGATCACGGCTCACTGCAGTCTTGACTTCCTTGGCTCAAATGATCCTCCTGCCCCAGCTCCTGAGTAACTGGGACTACAGACACATGCTACCATGCCTGGCAAAGTTTTTATTTTTTTCTGGACACAGGGGTCTCACTATTTTACCCAGGCTGGTCTCAAACTCCTAGCTGGGCTCTAGGATCCTGCTGCCACAGCTTCCCATAATGCTAGGATTACAGGTGTGAGTCACCATGCCCAGCTATGAGTTCACTTTTAAACATAACATCAGGGTGCCTGTATGACACTCAAATGGGGTGTCAGATGGGCAGCTGGATACACAAGCCCAGAGCACACAGAGAGGTCTAGACAGATAGGAGTGTTAAAGGGTCTTTGGGGTGTCAGTTTCAGGCGGGAAACTCCTGTGACCCTGGTGCCTTTGCCTGAGTTCTTGTCCTGTGTCCAGGTGCCCCCAGGAAGAATGAGGTACACAGACAAGTGGAGCATGAAGATGAAGATGAGCTTTATTGAGTGCTACAACAGCTCAGAGACCAGCAGTGGGTAGCTCCTCTCTGTAGACAGGTCATCCCTTGAGTTTTCAGTTCTTAGCAGAGAGGAGGCCCTGGAGAGGGTGGCTCTTCTCTGCTGGCGGGTTGTCTCTGCAGCCCTCAACAGAGAGGTAGCTCTTCTCTACAACTGGTCACTCTGTCATCTACAGTTATCAGCAGAGAGAGCAGCTCCTCTCTGCAGCTGGTCATCCTGCCATCACTCTGCCCTCTTCGTCCTCTGGCCATCCTCTGCCCTGTTCTGGCTGAGCCCAGGGCTTTTATGGACCTCAGAGGAGAGGAAGTGCATGCTGATTGGTCCATGGGTGGCCATGGGCAGCCCAGAGAGGCACCACAAGTTCCCACTCCAGTCCTCGGGACTGGCAGCCTGGCCCCCAGACTTCAGGCTCTCCTTGGCCTGAAGGTGGGGCCTTACTGGAGACCCACCCACTTTCACTCAGGAGTCAATCAGCCTCCCACTGCCATTCATGGCCCCTGGGGCTCTGCCCCAACCCCTGCTCCGAGATCCAAGCAGGCCCCGGGAGCGGAGAGAAGCTAGGCAGCAGGAGCAGACACCCCGAGCCTGCAGGGACAGAAGCGGGGTGGGTTCTTCCTGGGGCCCCGAGGGTGCAGGCTGCAGAGATGCCTGGGTCCTGCACCAGGGAAGGTGGCCGCAGGAGCACCTGGGAGCTCCCACCCCACCAGCTCAGAAGGGACTCAGTTCCTGCTTATCCCAGCTCCTGCCTGCTCCATATAGCAAGAGGTCCAGGTCTGCAGCCAACAGTCAGGTGGTTGCTGCTGCACCCAGGAGGGCAGCTCCTGCCTGTTCCTGGCCCTGCTAAAAGCACAGGGAGTCTCAGACCCACAGCCACAGTTTGGGTGGCTGTAGCCCTGCCAAGGAGGGCAGGGCTTCTGTCAGCTCCATGGAGCCGGAGGCCCAGTCTGCCTCCATTTGGTTTGGGTGGCCACGATTTGGGTGGTTGCAGCAGCACCCCAGGGCGCTCCTGCCCCAACTCAGAAAGGGCGGGGCTCCCACTGGCTCCATGGAGTGTGTAGCCCCAGCTGTACCTCCCTGCTGCAGCCAGCGTGATGGCAGCAGCCACTGCCAGGAGTGTGGGGACATGGCAAGAGATGATATCTGATTTGGACCAGCGAACACAGGTGCAAGTGAGCACCTGGGGAACTCTGGAAGTGACAGTCTGGAAAGAAAAGAAAGTGGAGGAGCCTGAGGAAGAGAGGTCAAAGACCTGAAGAACAGCAGGAGAGAGAGGACTAAGGAAGCCAAGGGGACTGAGTGTCTTGAGAAGAGGATGTGGCCCTGCATGCCAAGGCCGGGGGGAGGCTCCCCCTGCCCACAGCCTAACCTGATCTGTATTGATACAGAAGCAGGAGAAGAATGGAAGAAAACTAAAGTCAGGAGTCAGCAGCCTGACTTCTGGACCCGGCAGCAACACCACCCACTCAGAACCCCGTCCCTACCTATAAAATGGGAACACAGCACCAACCCTACCATGGCAGATGCTGCTGTTGCCTCCAGCACCATTCCTCCTGACTCCCTAGTAGAGTCCCAGATTTAATGGGGTAACTGTGGCACAGACCACCAATTGCCCCAGTATACATTCTTCATTCTTAGGTAGAAATGAAAATTTTAGGCCAGGTGCAGTGACTCATGGCTGTAATCCCAACACTTTGAGAGGCTGAGGGGAGAGGACTGCTTGAGCCTAGGAGTTTGAGACCAGCTTGGGCAACATAGTGAGATCTCATCTCTACAACAACAAAAAATAATTAATGTAAAAAATAAATTTAAGTAGCTGTGTGCAGTAGCTCACGTCTGTAATCCCAGCACTTTGGGAGGCTGAGGCAGGCAGATCACCTGAGGTCAGGAGTTTGAGACCATCCTGACCAACACGGAGAAACCCCATCTCTACCAAAAATATAAAATTAGGCTGGACGCGGTGGCTCACGCCTGTAATCCCAGCACTTTAGGAGGCTGAGGTGGGTGGATCATGAGGTCAGGAGATTGAGACCACAGTGAAACCCCGTCTCTACTAAAAAATACAAAAAATTAGCCAGGCATGGTGGCAGGCACCTGTAGTCCCAGCTACTCAGGAGGCTGAGGCAGGAGAATGGCATGAACCTGGGAGGCGGAGCTTGCAGTGAGCCAAGATTGCACCACTGCACTCCAGCCTGGGCAACAGGCAACAGACTCCGTCTCAAAAAAAAAAAAAAAGAAAAGAAAAAAAAAAATATATATATATATATATAATTAGTCGGGTGTGATGGTGCATACCTGTAATTCTAGCTACTCGGGAGGCTGAGGCAAGATAATTGCTTGAACCCGGGAGGTGGAGGTTGTGGTGAGCCGAGATCGTGCCATTGCACTCCAATGCAACAACAGTGAATTTCCAACTCAAAAATAAAATAAAATAAAATAAGTAAATAAATTTTAAAAGCCAGGCATGGTGGTGTGTACCTGTGTGGTCCCAGTTACTTAAGAGGCTGAGGTGGGAGGTTCACTTGAGCCCAGGAGGTTGAGGCTACAGTGAAATGTGATGGCACCATTGCACACCAGCCTAACCAACAGGGCAAGACTCTGTTGCAAAAATACATACATACACACACACATACATACAAGAAATGGAAATTGTAGCTAAGCACATGATTGTCTAGCTAAAGATTACATTTCCCAGCATCCCTTGTGGTGAAGTGTGGTCATGTGACTGAAGTGGGCTATTACAAGGGAGGAACCCTGAGCTTAAAGAACCCGAGTCTTTTTTTTTTTTTTTTCTGAGACAGAGTCTTGCTGTATCACCCAGCAAGCTGTATCACAAGCAAGATGTGCAGTGGCACATCTCAGCTCATTGTAATCTCCGCCTCCTGGGTTCAAACGATTCTTCTGCCTCAGCCTCCTGAGTAGCTGGGATATAGGCGTGTGCCACGACGCCTGGCTAATTTTTGTATTTTCAGTAGAGATGGGGTTTCACCATGTTGGCCAGGATGGTCTCCATCTCCTGACCTCAAAAGATCCACCCACCTTAGCCTCCCAAAGTGCTGGGATTACAGGCATGAACCACCGCGCCCGGCCAGGAACCTGAATATTTTGTAATGGGACCTAAGCAAACCTGCCCTTTGGTCGGAGGAAAACATTATCTTCCAAAGCTGTTGACTATATAAACCTCCTTGAAAAGATAGAAAAAAGACAGTTGGAATATGTACAGCTATTACGTATCCAAAAAAAACACAAAAAAGACAGAAAAAGACAATCTCTGCTCACCTGATATGCGGAAACATGAGAGAATCATGGAGAAGTAATTGTCTCCCAACATTGCACTAATATCAGATTGTGAGAGCAATGGTGTAATTATGGCCACTGAAACAGGAGGACATATTGTTGGCAGCTCCTGGGAAGGTTGCTGTCTTTTCACTGCATGTTGTCGTGTCTAGACATAGTGCCTGGTGACAGGCAGCCATCTTGTGACCATGAGAAAATACATGGCCTACCCTTTGGCAATGGCAGAAATGAAAGCTAAAAACAACCTCAGTCCTTGATGACGCAGTTGAGTCACTCAATTAACCAGCACGGGAAACACTTGACTCTGGCCACCTTGTTACCAGAGAGTATAAATGTCCTCATAGTTGGAGCCATTTGAGTCAAGGTGCCCAGGGATAGGCAACCTGAATCCTGCTCACCAGTACAGCACTCCTCCCTCCCTCCTGGGCGTGTTGTGAGACCATCCAATGCAAAAGCCCCAGGTGAGAAGCACTTCCCCATGGGAGAGATGCTGGTATTATCCAGGGAGGTGGATAATACCATCGATTAAATACCTCATTCAAAACCGTGGACAATCAGCAGTCCCTTGCCTGCCTAACAGCAGGGGACTGGACCAACTGACTTCTTGGGGTCCCTTGCAACTCTGAGCCCTGTGGCTGTATGACCCCACCTTACTCCACCCCAGCACAGCTGCACCTGCATTCCATGGGCGAAGGCTCAGGACAGGGCCCTACATTCCTGCCCAAGTAGTGTGTGGGGAGAGGAGTGGAGGCAGGGGCAATTTCCTCTCAACGCCCTGAACAGGAGCTTATCCTGCCTCAGGCTGTTAACCACCAGGAAGCCCCAGGAGGACCCTGAGGACAGCCCTTGGCCCTCAGAGTGGGAGGCTCGGGAGGGGAGGTGACCATGGGGACGGAGTCACTCTGGGGAGAATCCGGACCATGAGGGGGTGGCTTGGGGGCCTGAGGGTAGGACCCTGAGGAAGATAAAAAGCTGGTGCCACCCTAGCAGTTTCACAGTGTGGCTTAGGGCTGTGGGTGACAGATGGTTTGTCAGATCAGTTAATCAGGACTCATGGGCCCTTTATTCCCCTCCCACGGAGCACGCTGGGTGCAGGTTGGAACGGGAGCTTTCTGAAGATGCCAGCTTTTAAGCTGGACATGATTCTAATAGGAGGATTTCAGGCACCTTGAGCAAGCTGGTGTGGGGTTTATTTGGGGGAAAGGCAGGGATTTTATTACTCCTCAAATGCTTAAATTACACTTCTCCCAACTAAATTCAAAAAAAATTTTTTTTTTTGAGACGGAGTCTCACTCAGTCACCCAGGCTGGAGTCCAGTGGTGCGATCTCGGCTCACTGCAAGCTCCGCCTCCCGGGTTCACACCATTCTCCTGCGTCAGCCTCCTGAGTAGCTGGGACTACAGGCGCCCGCCCGGCTAGTTTTTGTATTTTTAGTAGAGACGGGTTTCACTGTGTTAGCCAGGATGGTCTCGATCTCCTGACCTCGTGATCCACCCGTCTTGGCCTCCCAAAGTGCTGGGATTACAGGCTTGAGCCACCGCGCCCGGCCTAAATTCAAATTTTAATTTAACTATTGAGCACCTAAAGTGTGCAGATGAAAAAGACTCAATTTCCACCCTTTGCTGGCTGGACATCCTGGAGGGGTGGGCGGGAGGGACACCACTCATCACCTCCGGGCAGCCTTCCTGGGCAGCTCTCCCCTTCCTCCTTCTCTCGCTGCTCCCCGTCTCAGTGGGTTACCCTGCTGCTCCCCAGTCAGCCCAGTTAGCCCCTGGTGGCCCTCATCTCAGCTGAGTCATTGACACAGTCCCTGTGTGGATTTCCGCCACCCCAGGCTGTGCCCAGCATGTCTCCAGGCACAGGGAACAAGGCAGGGACACGCCTGACAGACATAGAGTGCTCTGGGATAAAAAGCAGGTGAGGCCCTATCTGGGAGACCCCGGTGGGGGGAAAGGCCTGGGGAAGAGATAAACAGAAGGAAGAGGCTGGGCAGGGGGATGGCCTGTGGGGTGGCGGGAATGGGGTCGCACAGGCGTGGAGATGAAATTCAGCTGGCAAAGGTAGGTCAGGGAAGGCTTCGAATGCCCATGGTGATGCAGGCTAGGGGAAGCCGCAGAGAATTCTGAACAGAGAAATTAACTGTCAGAAAGCTTTATTTGAGTAATTCTGATGTGCCAGACACTGTGTCGGCATTTTACATGTATTTCCTCTCCCAATCCTCACAATGCCCTGGAAGACGGATGTTGGCATCCCCATTTGATGGCTAAGGCACTGCAACTACCAAGTGACAAAGTGGGGACTTGATCCTCAGTCTTTCCGACGCTGTCCTCACCAGGAGCTGACTTTGCGGTTGTTTGAAACAGGGTCTCACTCTGTCACCGGGGCTGAAGTGCAGTGGCAGTGGCACGATCTCCACTTACTACAGCCTCAACCTCCTGGGCTCAATCTTCCCACGTTAGCCTCCTGAGTAGCTGGGACTACAGGCACACACCCAGCTAATTTTTGTATTTTCTGTAGATACGAGGTTTCACCATGTTGCCCAGGCTGCTCTCAAACTTCTAGACTCAAGCGATCTGCCTGCCTCAGTCTCCCAAAGTATTGAGATTATAGGTGTGAGCCACACTGCACCTGGCCTCAGGAGCTGAAATTTAGTGAGTACTTCCTGTGGGCCTTGTGCCTTATACACATTATTTCTCTTAATCATCAAAACTGCCCTTGCTGAAACTTCTCAGAGGCCACATAGCCTTCAAAAGCCCTGCCTGCATGTCTAACCACCATATGACACATGCCCAGGAAGTGGCATCAATCTTTGCTCCCATGAAATTTTCAGCACAGGGCAGGTCCCCATAACAAGTCAGCTCCTGTCTCCTCCAGCCCTTACTGATCTTCCGTATGTAGGAGCCAGCCTCAAGATTAGGCCCAAGGGTCCCCACCTCCTGGCACTGACACCTTTGTGTGGTCCCTTCCACATTGTATAAGGTGACCTGCATTACCAACAAGATACGGCAGAACTGACAATGTGTGGCTTCCAAGGAGGTCATAAAAGGCATCACAGTAACTGCCTTGCTCGCACTCTGGATAACTCACTCTAGGGAGACCAGCCACCACGTCATGAGGAGGCCCACACAGCCCTAGGGAGAGGCACATGTGGCCTACAGCCATGTGAGTGAGCCATCATGTAACTGGCTCCTCTAGTCCCAGTCAAGCCTTCATATGACTGCAGTCCTGGCCAAGATCTTAACTGCAATCTCAGGAGAAACCCCCCAAGCCAGAACCACCTAGCTAAGCGGATCCCAGATTTCTGACCCCCACTCATTAAGGTTTTGTAGTAATGTGATACTCTCTAATAGATAACTAATACGCACTCCATTCAGAGTTCAGCCCTCCCGGCCATATTACCAGGGGCATCTTTACCTCTCTGAACGTATCTATTTTCTCCAGTTCAGACCTTTCTCTGAACTTCAGATCAACTCAATCAGCAGCCCTCATGAAGGCCCTCAGGCCCTGGGAGCTTGGCACATCCCAGACAAATGTCTCTTCAATCCATTCTCTGCCACTGTTCAGGCCCCTGGTCTCTTCCCTCAATTACCGAAACAGCCTCCCCATCAATTTTCTTGCCTTGTATACAACTGCAAAGAACAAAATCCCCAAAAATCTGTAGATTCTGCTAGACAGAGGGGTATTTCTCTCTCCTGTTTGAGAAGGCCCAAGGCAGGCAGTCCAGAGCTGGTATGATGTGCTGCAGTGTGCCAGGAAGCCAGGTGGGTACCTTCCATCTGGTTGCTCTGCAGTAGGCAGCTTT
Source organism: Piliocolobus tephrosceles (assembly GCF_002776525.5). Taxonomy (NCBI): domain Eukaryota; kingdom Metazoa; phylum Chordata; class Mammalia; order Primates; family Cercopithecidae; genus Piliocolobus; species Piliocolobus tephrosceles. Next base: position 134,594,222 of record NC_045438.1, on the reverse strand, counting down.
CATCCCCAAGGCTACCTCATGATCTAAAATAGCTGCATGTATGCCAGCCATCATGTCCACACTCTAACCATTAGAAAGGAGTAACTGGAGAAACATAAAACACGCCTTCCCTTTAAAAACATTTTGCTTGTTTTCCACTAACCATATCTAGCAAAGGAGGCAAGGAAAAGCAGTCTATTTTGAGGGTCAAAATGTGTCATGTGCTCAGCTAAAAATACAAAGCTTTAGTACTCAGGAAGAAAAGGAGATCGGGCATGAGGGACAGTCTGCAGCGCTCTCCACACTGCTGCCCAGCAACAGGGTTTTATTATTACTTTCATTTGCTTATTCTTCATTATAAAATATTGCAGTTTAGGAGGCTGAGGCCCAGAGAGAAGTCACAGAGTGGGTGGCTGGGCCAGAAGTATACCCTGCCCCCTGCAGTCCCTCCCTACTTTGGCCTTAGTTTCCTCAGCTGGTATTATTTTATAATCAGGGAGATGAAACACACAAACATACAACAAAAGAGGTTTTGACCCATGTTACAAAAGAAATTGAAAGCGAGTATTTATAGTTATATATTTTGAAATAACAAAAAAGGGCCAGGTGCGATGACTCACGCCTGTAATCCCAGCACTTTGGGGGGCCGAGGCTGAGGCAAGTGGATCACCTGAGGTCAGGAGTTTGAGACCAGCCTGGCCAACATGATGAAACTCCGTCTCTACTAAAAATACAAAAAAATTAGCCGGGCGTGGTGGCAGATGCCTATAATCCCAGCTATTCGGGAAGCTGAGGCAGGAGAATCCCTTGAACCTGGAAGACTGAAGTTGCAGTGAGCCTAGACCATGACTGGGGTGACAGAGCAAGACTCTGTCTCAGAAAATAGATATATAAAATAAAATAAAATAAAAATAAAATACAAAAAAGGGTGACTCCATGTTTCAAGGAGTCAGATTTTCCTGGTCCAGTTCTCAGAACCAGGAGAAGTTATTGAACTTTACTTTCTCTTCATTTCAGGATCTGTGCCTTGAACCTGTAGAATAGAAGCCATTTTCTGGCCGGTGTGGTGGCTCACGCCTGTAATCACAGCACTTTGGGAGGCCAAGGTCAGGAGATCGAGACCATCCTAGCTAATTTGGTGAAACCCCGTCTCCACTAAAAATACAGAAAATTAGCCGGGTGTGGTGGCAGGCGCCTATAGTCCCCAGCTACTCGGCAGGCTGAGGCAGGAGAATGGCAGGAACCCGGGAGGCGGAACTTGCAGTGAGCCCAGATCGCGCCACTGCACTCCAGCTTGGGTGACAGAGCGAGACTTCTTCTCAAAAAAAAAAAAAAAAAAAAAAAGAAGAAGAAGCCATTTTCTTTCTTTAAAGATAAAACTTCTTGCTAGGTGATGTTAACAATGGGAAATAAAACTAAAATATGTTGGAGCTGCCTAGTTTTTGGTTTTGTTTGTTTGCTTGCTTTTTACTTATTTATTTATTTATTTATTTTTAGAGAAAAGGTGTCAGGTCTTTTGGTGTGGCCCAGGCTGGCCTGGAACTCATGGGCTCAAGTGATCCTCCCACCGCAGGCTCCTGAATAGCTGGAACTATAGGCGTGCGCCATCACACTCGACTTAATTTTACTTGTTTTAACTGACAAATAAAAACTGTATATAAGAGCTGCTTAATTTTGAAAAGATGACAAAATATGAAAGCAACAAACCTGAATGTAAGATTTAGCCTTTAGGGCCAGGTATTGTCGCTCCTGCCTGTAATCCCAGCACTTTGGGAAGCTGAGACAGGCAGATCACTTGAGGCCAGGAGTTTGAGGCCAGGAGTTCAAGGCCAGCCTGGGCAATATGGTGAAACCCCATCTCTACAAAAAATACAAACATTGCTGCGTGGTGGCTCACGCCTGTAATCCCAATACTCTGAGAGGCCAAGGCAGGTGGATCACCCGAGGTCAGGAGTTTGAGACAAGCCTGGCCAACATGGCAAAACCCCGTTTCTACTAAAAATACAAAAATTGGCCAGGCACGGTGGCTCACGCCTGTAATCCTAGCACTTTGGGAGGCCAAGGCAGGCAGATTACAAGGTCAGGATTTCGAGACAAGCCTGGCCAACATGATGAAACCCCGTCTCTACTAAAAATACAAAAATTAGCCGGGTGTGGTGTCACGTGCCTGTAATCCCAGCTACTCAGGAGGCTGAGGCAGGAGAATCGCATGACCCAGGAGGGGGAGGTTGAAGTGAGCCGAGATCACGCCACTGCATCCAGCCTGGGTGACAGAGCAAGATTCCGTCTCAAAAAAACAAAACAAAACAAAAAATACAAAACTTAGCCAGGCTTGGTGGCTCACACCTACGGTCCTAGCTACTTGGGAGGCTGAAGTGGGAGGATTACCTGAGCCTCGGAGGTCAAAGCTGCAGTGAGCAGTGATGGCACCACAGTACTCCAGCCTGGCAACAATGCAAGATCCTGTCTAAAAAAAAAAAAAAAAGAAATAAAGAAAGAAAAAGGAAAAACATGTATATTTAGCCCTTAGAATATACACAGATTCTTGCAGCATGGCCGCCGGCACTGCAGCTGCCTTGGCGTTTTTGAGTCAGGAGAGCCGAACGCGGGCCGGGGGTGTCGGGGGCCTGCGGGTCCCAGCACCGGTCACTATGGACAGTTTTTTCTTCGGCTGTGAGCTCTCCGGCCACACCCGCTCCTTCACCTTTAAGGTAGAGGAAGAGGATGATGCGGCGCACGTGCTGGCACTAACCATGCTCTGCCTCACCGAGGGAGCCAAAAAGACGAGTGTAATGTGGTAGAAGTTGTAGCCCGGAACCATGACCATCAGGAGATAGCAGTCCCTGTGGCCAACCTCAAGCTGTCCTGCCAACCCATGCTCAGTCTGGACGACTTCCAGCTCCAACCACCTGTAACCTTCCGCCTGAAGTCGGGCTCTGGCCCTGTGCGGATCACTGGGCGGCACCAGATTGTTACGATGAGCAATGATGTTTCCGAGGAGGAGAGCGAGGAACAAGAAGACAGTGACCAGGAAGAAGCTGAGCTGTGCCCCATCCTTCCTGCCAAAAAGCAGGGGGGCAGGCCCTAGCCCTCCTTGGTCAGCTCCATGCGCCATGCACCGCCATGAACCCTGTTCCCCGAGAAGTTTCAAGAATTGTAAATGTTTCTTCTTCCTTGAAGAGGAGAGCTTGTGTGGGGTTTGGGTGGGAGGGACTTGGGTCTTTGGTGCTAGGAGAGGGCCTGTGCTCCACACAGCCCTGGTTTTCTGATCTTGCACCATTCTTGGGGTCTCTCTTCCCACCTGTCTGTGAGGATTAGAAGTTAGTGCCTGAAGCTCAGAACTACACATTTTTAATAGTTTTTACATTTTTGGATAAAGGTTGAAATAAAGTGGTGTGGGGTTTTTGAAAAAAAAAAAAAAAAAAAGAATATACACAGATTATTAACAGTGTCGGGAGTAAGCACAAGGGATTTGCCCTTGGGGGATTACAGATTTCTGTATGGTTTGAACTTTACAACAAGCATGCATTGCACATGCAAATTTTTTAAAAAAGCATTTCAAAAATATAGCCTATAATCTCCCTAAATAATATATGCTGGTTATAGAAAACACACGAATACAGGCCAGGAGCAGTGGCTCACGCCTATAATCCCAACACTTTGGGAGGCTGAGGCAGGCGGATGGATCACCTGAGGTCAGAAGTTTGAGACCAGCCTGGCCAACTTGGTGAAACTCTCTCTCTACTAAAAAAAGTAAAAAATTAGCTGGGCATGGTGGCAGGCGCCTATACTCTCAGCTACTCCGAAGGCTGAGGCAGGAGAATCACTTGAACCCAGGAGGCAGAGGTTGTGGTGAGCCGAGATCACCCCATTGTACTCCAGCCTGGGTGACAAGAGCGAAACTCTGTCTCAAAAAAAAAAAAAAGGAAAACAAAATAAAACGCTTGAATATACAAAACATATTTGTAATCACCAGCATTTTCACTCTTCAGCAAGATCACCACTGATAATATGTTGGCATAATGCCTTCAGGGTTTTCCCTACACATATAGGTGTAGATAAGCAGAGAGAGAAGAAAGAGAGACTTTTTTTTTTTTTTTTTTGAGAGACGGAGTCTCGCTCTGTCGCCCAGGCTGGAGTGCAGTGGCCGGATCTCAGCTCACTGCAAGCTCCGCCTCCCGGGTTTACGCCATTCTCCTGCCTCAGCCTCCTGAGTAGCTGGGACTACAGGCGCCCGCCACCTCGCCCGGCTAGTTTTTTGTATATTTTTTAGTAGAGACGGGGTTTCACCGGGTTAGCCAGGATGGTCTCGATCTCCTGACCTTGTGATCCGCCCATCTCGGCCTCCCAAAGTGCTGGGATTACAGGCTTGAGCCACCGCGCCCGGCCTTTTGTATTTTTATTAGAGACGAGGTTTCATCACACTGGCCAGGCTGGTCTCGAACTCCTGACCTTGTAATCTGCCCGCTTCAGCCTCCCAAAGTGCTGGGATTGCAGGGGTAAGCCACCGTGCCAGGCCGAAAGAGAGATTTTTAAAACAAACTCAGTGCCACTGTGGATATAGATTTTTTTCAACATTTTATTATGAAAATTTTCAAACAGCAAAGCTAAAAAAAATGTTTGTTGAACACTCATCCCCACCACCTGGATGCTCCCATTAACACTGTTCTAAACTTGCACTTGCTTTATTACTCAGTTATCCAACTGAATATGGTTTTTTATTGTTTTGGGTTTTGTTGTTGTTGTTCTTTTTGAGACAGAGTCTCGCTCTGTCACTGGGTTGGAGTGCGGTGGCGCCATCTTGCTCACTGCAATCCCCTCCTCCCAGGCTCAAGCGATTCTCCTGCCTCAGCCTCCCGAGTAGCTGGGACTATAGGCGTGCACCACCACACCCAGCTAATTTTTGTATTTTTAGTAGAGACAGGGTTTCACCGTGTTGGCCAGGATGGTCTCGATCTCTTGACCTCGTGATCCACCCACCTTGGCCTCCCAAAGTGCTGGAATTACAGGTGTGAGCCACCTCACCAGGCCCAGTTTCCTTTGAATTATCATACAGTTGTGCTGACCTCTTTTGGTGTATAGTTCTATGAATTTTACTTGTATAGATGCATGTAACCACCTTGACAATTAAGATTCTGAACAGTTCCATCACTCCCAAAAAACTCCCTAGTTGTTCTTCCCTGTGGCCACACCTTCCTCCATCCCTAAACCCTGAGAAGCACTAATCTGCTCTCATCACCATTGTTTTGTCTTTTCTAGAATGTTATGAAAATGGAATCATGCAGCATGTAAACTTCTCAATCTGACTTCTTCCATCCATAATGTTATGTGTATCAAAATAGTTCATTTCTTGTGATGACTGAGCAGTATTCCCTGAATGGAATGGATGGACAGTTTATTTGTCCATTCACCCAATTGCGATTGCTTACAGTTTTTAGTGATTATGAATAAAGCTGCTTCAACATTCTCATATAAGACCAGCCATGATGACTCACGCCTGTAATCCCAGCACTTGGGGAGGCCGAGGTGGGAGGATCACTTGAGGCCAAAAGTTTGAGACCAGCCTGGGCAACACAGCAAGACACTCCCTTCCTCCATCTCTACAAAAAATTTAAAAATTAGCTGAGTGTGTTTGTGTGGACCTGTAGTCCCAGCTACTCAGGAGGCTGAGGTGGGAGGATTGCTTGAGCTCAGGAGTTTGGGACTGCAGTGAGCCATCATCACACCACTGCACTCTAGCCTGGGTGACTGAGCAAGACCCTGACTCAAAAAAAAAAAAAAAAAAAAATGATTATACAGGTTTTTGTGTGAACATAAATTATTTCTCTAGGGTAAATAACAGAAGTGTGAAAGGTTGGTCATTGTGATTTCAATTTGCGCTCATCCAGTGGCTAATGATGTTGAGCATCTTTCTTTCTTTTTCTTTTTTTTGTTTGGAAAGTGTCTCACTCTGTTGCCCAGGCTGAAGTGCGATGACCTCTTTTGGTGTATAACTCTATGAATTTTAGAGCTCACTGCAACCTCCACCTCCCGGGCTCAAGCAATGCTCCTGCCTCAGCCTCCTAGGTGGCTGGGATTACAGGCGCCACCACAGCCAGCTACTTTTTTTTTTTTTTTTTGATGTTTTTTTTTTTTTTTTTTTTTTTTTTTGAGACAGAGTCTGGCTCTGTCTCCCAGGCTGGAGTGCAGTGGCTGGATCTCAGCTCACTGCAAGCTCCGCCTCCCGGGTTTACGCCATTCTCCTGCCTCAGCCTCCCGAGTAGCTGGGACTACAGGCGCCCCCCACTTCGCCCGGCTAGCTTTTTGTATTTTTTAGTAGAGACGGGGTTTCACTGTGTTAACCAGGATGGTCTCGATCTCCTGACCTTGTGATCCGCCCGTCTCGGCCTCCCAAAGTGCTGGGATTACAGGCTTGAGCCATCGCGCCCGGCTACTTTTTGTATTTTTTGTAGAGATTGAGTATAGCCATGTTGCCCAGCCTGGTCTGGAACTCCTGAGTTCAAGTGATCAGCTTGCCTCTGCCTCCCAAAGTTCTGGGGTTACAGGCATGAGCCACCACACCTGGCCAATGTCTCTCACGTGCTTTATATTCTGCACACTTGCATATTCTTTTTGGTGAGGTGTCTGTTCATTTTAAAATTGGTTGGTTGAAGGAGGGGTTGTGGAGGGTAACCCCCTCCCAAACAAAATTATTTGGTTGTTTTCTTGCTGTTGAGTTTTTGGAGTTTTTTTCTTTTTTTTTTCTTTTTCTTTTTTTTTTTTTTTTTTT
>NC_045438.1:134562770-134582474 GCF_002776525.5 Piliocolobus tephrosceles | reverse complement strand
ATCTCCTGACCTCGTGATCCACCCGTCTTGGCCTCCCAAAGTGCTGGGATTACAGGCTTGAGCCACCGCGCCTGGCCCCTTCCTTTTTCTTGACAGGGTCTCACAGTTTTGCCCAGGCTGGTCTCAAACACTTGGTTCTAGCAGTTCTCCAGCCTTCGCCTCCCCAAGTACTGGGATTACAGACGTGAGTCATGCATATTTTGCATATGGATGTCCACTTGTTCAAGCACCATTTATTGCAAAGACTATCCTTTCTCCATTGAATTGCTTTTGCACCTTTGTCAAGTATCAATTGACCGGCCAGGCGTGGTGGCTCACGCCTGTAATCCCAGCACTTTGGGAGGCCGAGGCGGGTGGATTACGAGGTCAGGAGATCGAGATCAGTCCGACTAGTACGGTGAAACCCCATGTCTACTAAAAATACAAAAAATTAGCCGGGTGTGGTGGCGGGCGCCTGTAGTCCCAGCGACTCGGGAGGCTGAGGTAGGAGAATGGTGTGAACCCAGGAGGCGGAGGTTGCAGTGAGCCGAGATTGTGCCACTGCACTCCAGCCTGGGTGACAGAGCAAGACTCCGTCTCAAAAAAAAAAAAAAAAAAAGATCAATTGGCCATACTTACGTGAGTCTATTTCTGGAATCTCTATTCCGTTTCATTGATCTATGTGTCCATTCCTCTGACAATACCATACTGTTGCTATACAGCAAATCCTAAAATCAGGTAGCATAATTCCTCCAATTTTAGTCTTCTTTTTCAAAATTGTTGTAGCTATTCTTTGCCTTTCCATATAAATTTTACAGTTAATTTGTCCATATGTATACAAACTCCTGCTGGCATTTGTATTGGAATTGTGTTAAATCTACAGATCAGCGTTATGGTTTGAATTGTGTCTCCCAAAAAGATATGTTGGGCCGGGCATGGTGGCTCATGCCTGTAATCCCAGCACTTTGGGAGGCCGAGGTGGGTGGATCACCTGAGGTCAGGAGCTTGAATCCATCCTGGCCAACATGATGAAACCCCGTCTCTACTAAAAATACAAAAAATTAGCCGGGTGTGGTGGCACATGTCTGTAATCCCAGCTGCTCAGGAGGCTGAGGCAGGAGAATCACTTGAACCTGGAAGGTGGAGCTTCCAGTGAGCCAAGATCTTGCCACTGCACTCCAGCCCGGGCGACAGAAAGAGACTCTGTCTCAAAAAATAAATAAATAAATAATAATAATAATAAATTGGCCAGGCACGGCTCACGCCTGTAACCCTAGCCAAGGCGGGTGGATCACGAGGTCAAGAGATCGAGACCATCCTGGCCAACCAACATGGTGAAACCCCGTCTCTACTAAAAATACAAAAATTAGCTGGGCATCGTGGCGCACGCCTGTAGTCCCAGCTACTTGGGAGGCTGAGGAAGGAGAATCACTTGAACCTGGGAGGCGGAGGTTGCAGTGAACCTAGATCGCGCCACTGCACACTAGCCCGGGCGACAGAGCGAGGCTCTGTCTCAAAAAATAAAATAAAATAAATAAATAAGTAAATAAATTGGCCAGGCATGGTGGCTCATGCCTGTAATCCCACCACTTTGGGAGGTCAAGGCAGGAGGATAATGAGGTCAGGAGATCGAGACCATCCTGGCTAACACAGCAAAATCCTGTCTCTACTAAAAATACAAAAGAAAATTAGCTGGGCGTGGTGGCAGGAGCCTGTAGTCCCAGCTACTTGGGAGGCTGAGGCAGGAGAATAGCGTGAACCCGGGAGGCAGAGCTTGCTGTGAGCCTAGATTGAGCCACTGCACTCCAGCCTGGGGGACAGAGCGAGACTCCGTCTCAAAAATAAATAAATTAATTAATTAATTTAAAAAAATATTTACCAGGTGTGGTGGCCCACACCCGTGGTCCTAGCTACTCAGGAGGCTGAGGCAGGCGATTGAGCCTGGCAGGTCAAGGCTGCAGTGAACTGAACTGCACTCCAGTGCCACTGTACTCCAGTCTGGGTGACAGATGGAGATCTTGTCTCAAAAAAAAAAAAACAGAAAAAAAGATATGTTGAAGCCCTAACCCTCAACACCTTGAAATATGACTCAGTTCGAAATAGGCACACTGTAGATGTAGTTAAGATGAGGTCAACCCTTAATCCAATATGTTTGATATTCTTATAGGAGGAAAAGAGACATAGAGACACAGAGAGAATGCCAGGTGACAATTGAGGCGGAAGTTAGAGTGCTTCTGTCACAAGCCAAGGAACACCAGTGACTGCAGGCAAGCCACCAGAAGCTGGGAAGATGCTGAAAAGAATCCTCCCCTGGGGGCTTAAGAGAAAGCACGGCCCTGCCCACATCTTAATTTCAGACTTTTGGCTTCCAGAACTGTGAGACAAAAAATTTCTGTTGTTTTCAACCACCTAGTTTGTGGCACTTTGTTATGACAGCCCTAAGAAACTGAATTCAATTAGTTTGGGGAGAAATAACATCTTTACTACATTGAGTCTTCCAGTCCACGAACACAGTATGTTTCTCCATTTGTGTAGATCTTTGATTTCTTTCATCAGCATTTTTTGTAGTTTTCAGCATAGACATCCTGTGTATGTTATGTTAGAACATCCTGTGTATGTTGTGTAGGTTTAGTTATACCCAAATATTTCCTTTTTTGTTTCTTTCTTTTTAGAGATAAATAGTATTGTGTTCTTAATTTCAGCTTCCAATTACTCATTGCTAACATATGGGAACACAATTGAATTTCATGTATTGATCTTGTATTCTGTGGCCACAGGAAACTCAGTTATTAGTTCTAGGAGTTCCATAATAGGTGTCCAGCATTCCTAATGGCATTTACTCTGAAAAAATTATATTCATAGCTATAAAACATTCCATCATCTGCCCAGGCACAGTAGCTCATGCCTGTAATCCCAGCACTTTGGGAGGCTGAGGCAGGTAGATCACTTGAGGTCAGGAGTTGGAGACCAGCATGACCAACATAATGAAACCCCATCTCTACTAAAAATATAAAAACTAGCCGGGTGCAGTGGCGCACACCTGTAATCCCAGTTACTTGGGAAGCTGAGGCAGGAGAATGGCTTGAACCTGGGAGGTGGAGGTTGCAGTGAATTGAGATTGAACCACTGAAAGCAAGTCTGGGCGACAGAGTGAGATTCTGTCTCAAAAAAAAAAAAAAAAAAAAAAAAATTCCATCATCCTTCACTCTTTTTCTTTTCTTTTCTTTTCTTTTTCTGAGACGGAGTCTCCCTCTGTCGCCAAGGGTGGAGTGCAGTGGTACTGTCTTGTCTCACTTCAACCTCTGCCTCCTGGGTTCAAGTGATTCTCCTGCCTCAGTTTCCTGAGGAGCTGGGACTACAGGCGCCTGCCACCACACCCGGCTAATTTTTGTATTTTTAGTAGAGACAGGGTTTCACCATATTGGCCAGGCTGGTCTCGAACTTCTGACCTTGTGATCCCACCCGCCTTGGCCTCCCAAAGTGCTGGGATTACATGCGTGAGCCACCACACCCAACCTCTTTTTTTTTTTTTTTCTTTTTTTGAGACAGAGTCTGGCTCTGTGGTCCAGGCTGGAGTGCAGTGGCTCCATTTCGGCTCTCTGCAACTCCACCTCCCAGATTCAAGTGATTCTCCTGCCTCAGCCTCCTGCTAACTGGGACTACAGGCGCACACCACTATGCCCAGCTAATTTTTGTATTTTTAGTAGAGACACAGTTTCACTGTGTTGGCCAGGCTGGTGTCCAATTCCTAACCTTGTGATCTGCCTGCCTTGGCCTCCCAAAGTGTTGGGATTACAGGCGTGAGCCACCGCGCCCTGCCATTCACTCTTAATATGTTTTACCAATTGCCTCCTCTTGGGCGTTTATGTTGTTTTCTTTTATTGCTGTTATTATTATTACTATAATAATGGAATAAATTTCAGATGCTGGGACATAAACCTCTGACCCCTTTTTAAATTATGTCAGAGAAGAGATTCCTAGAAATGGGATTAGCAGGCCGAAGAGCTGAACCCTTCTCAAGTCCTACACACGATTGAGCTGCTTGCCAGAAAGGTCAAGCATGTTTCCCATTCTCATCAGCAACATGTGAGAGGACTCAGTGGGCTGAAACACAGCCAGCACTGAGACTGGTCATTTAAGAACTCTGCCAATTGGGGCCGGGTGTGGTGGCTCACACCTGTGACCCCAACACTTTGGGAGGCCCAGGCGATTGGATTACTTGAGGTAAGGAATTCGAGACCAGCCTGGTCAACATGGCGAAACCTCATCTCTACTTAAAAAATACAATAATTAGCCGGATGTGGTGGCACATGCCTGTAATTCTAGCTACTCAGGAGGCTGAGGCAAGAGAATCACTTGAACCTGCGAGGCAGAGGTTGCGCGTCTAAATGACTAATAACCCATACCTGTTTCACACACTCACTGTGATGATTTAAAGATTTATGGGGGCCACAAACAGTGGCTCGCAGAAGTAATCCCAATACTTTGGGAGGCTAAGGTGAGAGGATCGCTTGAGGCCAGGAGTTTGGCAGGAGACACGGGTCAACCCATTACAGATAGCATTACAAACAATGAAGGATGGCTTGAGGTCAGGAGTTCGAGACCAGCCTGGGCAACAGAGTAAGACCCCTGTCTCTACAAAAAATTTAAAAACAGGTGGGCTGATCACTTGAGGTTGGGAGTTCAAGACCAGCCTGACCAACATGGAGAAACCCAGTCTCTACTAAAAAATATAAAATTAGCCGGGCGTGGTGGTGCATGCCTCTAATCCCAGCTACTCGGGAGGCTGAGGCAGGAGAATCACTTGAACCTGGGAGGCGGAGGTTACGCTGACCCGAGATCAAGCCATTGCACTCCAGCCTGGGCAACAAGAGTGAAACTCCATCTCAAAAAAAAAAAAAAAAAAATTAAAAAACTAGCCGGGCCTGGTGGTGTGCACCTGTAGCCCCAGCTACCTGGGAGGCTGAGGTGGGAGAATGCCTTAAGCCTAGGAGTTTATGAGGTTCCAGTGAGGTTTCGTCATGCCACTGAACCTGGGCAACAGAGCAAACCCTTGCCTCAAAAAAAAAAAAAAGAGCTTTTTAAAGCTATGCATCATTCCCCCCATGATTATCATTTTTACCCACACCCCTATTCTTGAAGGAGCAGGATGATGATGTTAAGAGCTGTGATTTATTGAGCACTCACTGGATGCTAAGTCCTGTGCTACCTCACTTAGTGCTCACCCTGCTGTCTAGCAAACAGGGCCCAGGCAGGAAATGGAATCCAACCAAAGGGGACAAGAGGCTTTAATGGAAGGACGACAGGGGTGGGAGCAGGGTGAAGGGGATCAGCCTGGGTATTGGGACCAGCAATGATGACAAACCACTGCAGTTTCTGGGCTGAAAGGGTAATGGGAAAATGCAGTGTTCCCGAGCTGCCACCATGGAGGAGCATGGCCACAGTCAGACAAGGACCAAAACAGGGCCAGGAGTACCCTGACTTCTCTCTCGCCTCCCCTCAGGTCAGGTGTATGGGTGCTGCTCAAGAGAAAGCCAGCTGGTAAGGGAGCCCGGGCCAAGAAGTCGGTATGGGAGGGGAAGGGGCGGGGCGAAGGAAGAATAACAAGCATAGGGAAGCAAGGTTATCCTGCTCCATGCCATTTCGCAGATGAGAAGACTGAGGCCCAGAGACATGAAGTAACCTGCCGGCTGCCACAGAGCTGGGAAGGTGGCGCTAGAGGAGAGCCAGGCTCTGAGGCCTTCCGCCCAGCCTCCTAATACAGTCCCAGCCACAAGGCGCAAGCAGAGCGCGGAGCAGGCCAGCACCCCATGCTCCCGGTCTCCTTATTTCTCCTCCCTCCCCTCATTGCTCAGCTCTCCCACCCTCCCACCTTCTGTCTGCCTTAGCTGGGCCTCCCCTGGCCTCCTCTCAGGGAGGCTATGGCCTCTTTCCTCTGTGTGCTTCCCCACTTTGTCTCTCCCTTTTTTATCAGTCTTCTTGTCTCCCTCAGTCGCTGTCTTCCTTTCCCTGTCTTTCACTATAGCAGGGCTCGTAAGGGTGCATCCTCCTAAGGCTCAGTTTCTTTGCCACTCCCGAGCTCCGCCCCCTCTGCCCGCCGTGGCCCCGCCCCTGCCGGGCCGCCCTCCCCTGCGCTGGGCAGCTAGCCGGGTGGCAGGCGGGGGCGGGGCCGGGGCTGGCGCGGCGCCGGCCTGAGTCACACGCATGAGGCAGCGTGAGTCAGGCGCGGAGGGAAGTCCCTGCGGAAGGGGCTTTCGGAGCCGCAGTCGAATCGCAGGGAAAGAGAAAGTGTTCGAAACGCTGTTTTGACACAGTGACCGTGTGTGAGCCCTAGCTGCACACACCCCCCACCCACGCCCTCCCCGCAGACAGAAGCACGCACACCCCCGGCCGGCTCACGGTACGCGGCCGTTGCCCGCACTCCCGGGCTGGGCCTGCGCGTCCCTGTGGGAATGGGCGAGCGGGGTATCGAGGGTCCAGCAGCCTGGACCCGGCGCCTCCACAGAGCAGTCCCTTTCCAGCTTCCAAAAGCTAGCGTTGCTAACCTACGGCTAGACCCCAGACCCATTTCTCCCACGAGGTGTCAAGAAGGACCCCTGAGGGTCTTCCACGTGGGGTACGGCAGAAGGAGGAGGGCAATTTGAGGTCCTGCAGCGCCCTGGGGAACCAGAGATGAACTCCCTCCCGCCCCCAGCCTCTCCTCCTCATCCTCTAAGGTTGCGCTAGAATCAATCGATGCGATTCAATTACAGAAATATTTATTAAACACCGACTATATGCCAAGTTATAAAAACCTGGGACAAGACGGTAAACAAAGCAGAACAGTAAACAAAATATATTAACCCCTGCCTTCCAGGAGCTGGCATTCTGGTTAGGTGAGGGAGATGATAAACAAAAAATAAGCAAATGATCTAGGCTAGTGCTGCCCGATAGAAATAGTAGGGAAGCCACGAATGTAATGTTTAATTTTGTAGTAACCATATTAAGATGGTAAAAAGAAACACATGAAATTAACTTTAATTTTTTTTTTTTGAGACTGAGTTTCGCTCTTGTTGCCCAGGCTGGAATGCAATGATGTCAACTCACCACAACCTCTGCTTCCCGAGTTCAAGCAATTCTCCTGCCTCAGCCTCCCAAGTAGCTGGGATTACAGGCATTCACCACCACACCCAGCTAATTTTGTATTTTTAGTAGAGATGGGATTTTTCCATGTTGGTCAGGCTGGTCTCGAACTCCCGACCTCAGGTGATCCGCCTGCCTTGGCCTCCCAAAGTGCTGGGATTACAGGCGTGAGCCACAGTGCCCCGCCAATTTTAATTTTTTTTTTTTTTTTAAAGGAACCGAGTCTCCTTAAAGGGTTCGTTAAGTAACTGGTCTCCACTTTGTGGTCCAGGCTGGAGTGCAGTGGTGCGATCATACCTCAGTGCAGCCTCCAACTCCTGAAGCTCCTGCCTCAGCCTTCCAAAGCCCTGAGATTACAGCCGTGAGCCACTGGGCTTGGCCAAAATTAACTTTAATAATATATTATATTTAATTCAGTATATCCAAATGTTACCATTTCAACATGTAATCAATATACGAAAAACTACTTTTTCTTTTTTCTTTTTTTTGTACTAAGCCTTGTAAATCCAGTGAGTACTTATGCTTCCAGCACATTTCAGCTCAGCCTGACCATATTCGCAGCACTCAGTGATGACATGTGCCTAATGGCTATAGCACTGGGCAGCACAGTCTTGATGTTAGATGTGGGCTGTAGAATATGAGGAAAGTAGAGGTAGGCAAAGGGGCTGGGATAGGAAGCGCTAAGTGGGGACGGTCTGCCCTGGGCAGCCCTGATGGGGTGGTGAGGACAGGAGTTGGGCCACAGGTAAAACCTGCAGATACCTGCAATCTGAATCCAGGTTCGGCCACTGGCCTTCGCAAGTCACCTGACCTTGCTGAATAAGGACATTTTCCTCCAGTGTGGATTGGAGTTATGCATCTGAGGCTATAAGGTACTCATTAAATGTTAGCCTTATCTCACCTATCTGTCTGCAGCAGCAGGCAGGGCACAGGCCCCCAATCCCAGAGTCACATCCTCTCCACCCCCAACTCTTTTTTTTGAGACAGTCTCCCTCTGTCGCCCAGGCTGGAGTGCAGTGGCGCGATCTCCACTCACTGCAAGCTCTGCCTCCCAGGTTCACGCCATTATCCTGCCTCAGCCTCCAAGTAGCTGGGACTACAGGCGCCCGCCACCGCACCCGGCTAATTTTTGTATTTTTAATAGAGATGGGGTTTTTTTTTTCTTCTTTTTTTTTTGAGACTGAGTCTCGCTTTGTCGCCCAGGCTGGAGTGCAGTGGTGAGATCTTGGCTCACTGCAAGCTTCGCCTCCCGGGTTCACGCTATTCTCCTGCCTCAGCCTCCAAGTAGCTGGGACTACAGGCGCACACCACCACGCCCGGCTAATTTTTTGTATTTTTAGCAGAGACGGGGTTTCACCGTGTTAGCCAGGATGGTCTCCATCTCCTGACCTCGTGATCCACCCGCCTCAGGCTTCCAAAGTGCTGGGATTACAGGCGTGAGCCACCGCGTCTGGCCCACCCCCAACTCTTATGGCCACCAAAAGTGGCCTAGCCCCACCCCACCCCCAGACCCTCTGTCTTTTATCCATTTCTACTCCTTGCTACAGCAAGATACTTAACCTTCTCAGGTTTCTGTTTCACTACGTAGTAGGTGCTTTAAGCTCTTCAAAGAAAAGCATTGTAGACTTCCAGAAGACCAAGCCACCCTCTTAAGATGGACTCAGGCCAATGCCGAGGTGGGTGGGACCACCAGGTTCCAGGTGCCAACCCCACCACACTTCTTTGGGAACAGGGAGAAAGACTGGCCCTCTTTTCCAGAGGTTGCAGTGAGCCAAGATCGCGCCATTGCACTCCAGCCTGGGCAACGAGCGAAAATCCCTCTCAAAAAAACAAAGACGGGCCCTCTTTTCTGCCCACAACAGCCATCCTACCCTCAAAGCCCCTTCCAGCCAAGGGCAAAAATGATGTGAAAGGATGCCTCTGAAATTCGGACAGATCACAGGGAGCAGGGATGGAGAAGAGGGCCCCAAGTCAAGAAGCTGCTTCGAAAGGAGCTGTTGATCACTGTTACACACTCCACCTCCACCTGGGCTGGTAGCAACAGGCCCACAAACACAAGAGAAGTACTGGGATCAACAACCAGCCCTTCCTGGGGGACCTGTGGGTCCAGGATTGAGACTGCAGCAAGGCTGGAGGTGGGAGATGAGAGCAGGCCCAGAAGTGCCCAGACAAGAGGCAACAGGACCGGCCTTGGGATGCAGACCCACCCTTGCCCCTCACCAAAAGCCAGGGAAGTCAGCAGGCCCCCTGTATGATGACACAGAAACCTGACTGTCAGCAGCTCCAACCTGACACTGCCCATGGCGAGCTCCACTGCTTTTTTGGGGAGTCCCTGGCAGCTGCCAGCAGGGCAGGCCCTGGGGTTTCTCTGCTTGCTAGCTTACCAGTCTCCCCTATAGATTCCATCCCAGACTGCAAAGCATGCCCAGTTCCCAGTAGCTGTATTTCCCACCATGCAGCAGACCTCAGAGAGAAGGCAGGAGTTGGGAGGTGTCCCAGCCTGGGCTGGCCACCAGATTCACGCTGCTCACCTCCTAGGCCACTCAGGTATTCTAGAGACCCCCTAGTGGCTGGGTTCCTAGAAAATAAGAAAATAAAGAGGCTCCAACCCAATTTACAGCAAGGACTAACTAGGTCTTAGAGGGCATATTAACCCCCAGGATTTATGGGTGGGGGAAAGACCTGAGGACTGAGTGAGCAGGGAGCAGGAGAGGAGGTTGGCGTGGAAGCGGGAGCTGGCTGGGCCGCTCCCCGCCACCATCTCCTAGCCAGATTCCAGACCAGCAGGCTTGCCCAGCTCGGCCTGCCTCCCTCCTCCGCTCTCCCGCCAGTGGCTACCTCCCCTCCCCCACTCCGCTTTCCTCCCCTCCCCCAGCTACCCACTTCCTCTACCCCTCCCCCAGCCCCTTTCACTCTCATTCAACCATCCATTCACCAAACTTTTGCTGAGCGCCAAGGTCCCCTTAGGCCCTGGTGCGAAGCTTGTGGGTGTGGAGAAGAACAAAACAAAGCCTTGGAGGCTTCCCACGAATCTCCAGCGTGGTGTTGGCCCCTTTCCCGCAGCCCCCCCCCCCCCCCCCCCCCCCCCCCCCCCCCCGCCTCGACCTCCACCCTGCTCTCAGTTCCGTCTCCTGACTTTGGCCCACAGCTTGTGGGGCTGTACATCCCGCCCCAGGCGCCCCTGTGCTTCTGGTTTCAGGCAGGCAGCATACCCTCCTGCCCCTTTTAGGACAGAGACCCCATTACCACATTCAGCCTTGAAAAAGATTTGGGGTAAGGACGCAGGGTGGCCTGGAGTTCTGGTCTCACGTCTCCCTAATCAGGGCAGTGTCCCCTAGCTGTGACACACCTTCGGTAAACGGTGCAGCCTGTAGAGGCAGAAGGAAATGACCCAAAACTCATGCAAACCCAGACTGCAGTGGGAGGGAGCCTGCCCACAGCTAATGATGGAGAACATCAGGCTTGGAGGCTCAGGGCAGCCAGCCTTGGGGTCACTGTTCCCCTTCCACAGCCCATGACACTTTCCCACCTGGCTTAGAAAGCGGAAAAGAGACCAGGGTGTGGTGACTCACACCTGTAATCCTAGCACTTTGGGAGGCTGAGGTGGGTGGATCACTTGAGGTCAGGAGTTCAAGACCAGCCTGGCCAACATGATGAAACTCTATCTCTGCTAAAAATACAGAAAAATTAGCCAGGCGTGGTGGCGCAAACTTGTAAGCCCAGCTACTCAGGAGGCTGAGACATAAGAATTGCTTGAATCCCAGTCAGGCGCCATGGCTCATGCCTGTAATCCCAGCACTTTAGGAGGCCAATGTGGGTGGATCACGAGGTCAGGAGTTCGAGACCAGCCTGGCCAATATGGTGAAACCCGTCTCTACTAAAAATACAAAATTAGCCGGGTGTGGTGGCATGTGCCTGTAGTCCCAGCTGCTCAGGAGGCTGAGGCAGGAGAATCGTTCAAACCCGGGAGGTGGAGGTTGCAGTGAGCCGAGATCGCACCACTGCACTCCAGCCTGGGTGACAGAGCAAGACTCTCTCTCAAAAAAAAAAAAAAAGAATTGCTCGAACCCAGGTGGCA
The DNA here is from genome assembly GCF_002776525.5 of Piliocolobus tephrosceles. Classification (NCBI taxonomy): domain Eukaryota; kingdom Metazoa; phylum Chordata; class Mammalia; order Primates; family Cercopithecidae; genus Piliocolobus; species Piliocolobus tephrosceles. The sequence continues at coordinate 134,571,295 of NC_045438.1, read as the reverse complement.
GAGGTTGCCCTGAGCCAAGATCATGCCACTGCACTCCAGCCTGGAGCCTGGGTGACAGAGTGAGACTCTGTCTCAAAAAAAAAAAGAGGCCGGGCACGGTGACTCACACCTGTAATCCCAGCACTTTGGGAGGCCGAGGTGGGCCGATCACGAGGTCAGGAGTTCAAGACCAGCCTGACCAACATGGTGAAACCGTGTCTCTACTAAAAATACAAAAATTAGCCAGGTGTGGTGCCATGAGCCTGTAATACCAGCTACTCGGGAAGCTGAGGCAGGAGAATTACTTGAACCTCGGAGGTGGAGGTTGCAGTGAGCCAAGATCGTGCCACTGCACTCCAGCATAAGTGACAGAGCAAGACTCCATTTCAAAAAAAAAAAAGAAAAAAGAAAAAAAAAAGCAGGCAAGAAATAGAAACAAGAGAAATAAGTTAAAGACCATATGAGAATCCCCTGAAACTTCAGTCAGTGCCTGTTCCCCAGCGGGTGTGACACGGGTAGCAGCAGTGGCTAAAGTTACAGGACTTGACCCCCCACAACTTAACGCTGGCTAGTGAGCTGACATGGACTTCCAATCCTGGTGTGTGGCCTGGGAGGCAAACCCAGCCCAGGCCTCAAGCTGGATTCCAGAAAACATGCCAGCACCTGGGTAATGGGGTCACATGTGTGTGCAGTAGCCATCCTAACAGGCCTTCTTCTACCGGCTGACACGAATGCGGCTTTCACAGGCTACGCAGCTTAGTAGTGCATGTGTTTTCAGCTGGTCCTGGGTGGAAAGGGGCGTTGTGTTTGGGGGCATTTTACCTGCAGACCTTGTAACATTGGACCGTGGGCTGCACGTTACTCAGACCAAAGGGTAACTATTTTGTTCCACAGAAAGCTAAAATCTTGCACTCATCCAGGCCAACTCACAGTCTGGTGAGCTGCCACCACGCCTGGTCACCAACAAGCAAACCAGCCAGTCTGCCCCAAGAAAGGGACAAAGTGGTTGTTGTCAGACGGTTGCCAGCTCCTGTGACTAAACCTGAGATCAAGTGAAAAAATTTGTATTTTTAGTAGAGACAGGGTTTCATCATGTTGGCAAGGTTGGTCTCAAACTCCTGGTCTCAAGTGATCTGCCCACCTCGACCTCTCAAAGTGCTGGGATTACAGGTATGAGCCACCACACCTGTAATCCCAGCACTTTGGGAGGCGGAGGCGGGCAGATCACCTGAGGTCAGGAGTTTAAGACCAGCTTGACCAACATGGAGAAACCTTGTCTCTACTAAAAATACAAAATTAGCCGGGCGTGGTGGCACATGCCTGTAATCACAGCTACCTGGGAGGCTGAGGCAGGAGAATCACTTGAACCTGGGAGGCAGAGGTTGGGGTAAGCCAAGATCACGCCATTGCTTTGAGTTTGAACACTACACTAGGCCCTAGGGATACCCCAAGGAACATAAAAGATAAAATTCCGTAACCTAATGGAGCTGGCTTTCCAGTGGAGGGAGCTGCACAGAAAATACCACACATATTTACACTTGATAGCAGTTAAATAGATGAGTTTATTTATGTTAGAAATTGACAGGTGTTACAAGAAAAAAATAAAGCATGGTCAAATAGATGGGGGACTGTAACGGGAGATGTACAGGTTGTTTGTTTGTTTGAGACAGAGTCTCTATCTGTCCCCCAGGCTAGAGTGCAGTGCCCTCCCCCTCTTGGGTTCAAATGATTCTCGTGCCTCAGCCTCCTAAATAGCTGGGATTACAGGCATGTACCACAACGCCTGGCTAATTTTTTGTATTTTTAGTAGAGACAGGGTTTCATCATGTTGGCAAGGCTGGTCTCAAACTCCTGGTCTCAAGTGATCTGCCCACCTCGACCTCTCAAAGTGCTGGGATTACAGATATGAGCCACCACGCCTGGCCAGAGATGTACAGTTGTAAATAGTGTAGATGAGTAATACTGAACAGAGACCTGAAGGCAGTGAGAAAGCAAGCCCTGAGGACATCAGGGGACAAGCAGGCAGAGGACACAGCAATGCAAAGGCCCTGTGGTGGGCTCATGCCTGGCAGGCCTGGGGAACATCAAGTGGCCCATGTGGCTGAAGCAGAGAGAGCAACGGGTAGGAGATGGGGTCAGAGGGCAGACTGCAGGGCCTTGAAGGCCTCTCTTTTTACTGTATGAGATGAGAACCCCTGGAGGAATCTGAGCAGAGGAGAAACATGCCTTAGGTCTCATGTAGAGAGATTGAATGCCAGGAATTAGGTGCTTACAAAACCATTGCAAGAACTGGAGGAGCCGGCTCCATGCTGGGCCCTGTGGAACAACATGACTGAACTGCCGGCCTGGCCTCTGCCCTGATGAGGAGGGTAGAGAGTCAGGAGGCCCCACCGGCATGGTTGAGATCTGATCTAGGGTCAGGAGGCCTTGTGCCACTGCACCTGCCTCTTGAACACCACGAAGCTGGTGACTAGATGCTGGATGTCTTGTAGAAAACCTGTATCTCCACAGCTCACAGAGCAGTATTTCCCTCTGCGCTTCCTCCCACCAAATTTCACTTTATTATTTTTATTTTTTTTGAGATGAAGTTTCACTCTTGTTGCCCAGGCTGGATAGCAATGGCACGGCTCACCACAACCTTCGCCTTCCGGGTTCAAGCGATTCTCCTGCCTCAGCCTCCTGAGTAGCTGGGATTACAGGCATGCACCACCACGCCCGGCCAATTTTGTATTTTTAGTACAGACGAGGTTTCTCCACGTTGGTCAGGCTGGTCTCGAACTCCCGACCTCAGGTGATCCACCGACCTCGGCCTTCCAAAGTGCTGGGATTACAGTCGTGAGCCACCACACTAGGCCACTTTATTATTTTATTTATTTATGTTTTTGAGACAGAGTCTCACTCTGTTGCCAGGCGGGAGTGCGGTGGCGCGATCTCAACTCACTGTAACCTCTGCCTCCAGGGTTCAAGCAATTCTCCTGCCTCAGCCTCTCAAGTAGCTGAGATCACAGGCATGCGAGACCATGCCTGGCTAAGTTTTTTGTATTTTTAGCAGAGATGGGGTTTCACCATGTTGTTGAGGCTCGTCTCAAACTCCTGACTTCAAATGATCCTCCCGCCTCAGACTCCCAAACTGCTGGGATTACAGGCATGACCCACTGTACCTGGCCCCAAATTTCTTTCTTTGATGGAACCCAATTCATATCCAAAACTTGCTTCAAAGGAACGTAGGGCATGGTGCATACCAAATGCCTGCCCACCACATCTCTCACAGCTCCAAGCCCATCCCCATGCCAAACACCCTACTGCTCCCACTTGCCTGCTTCCTAGGCCTCCTGGGATGCTCCACCCATGCCCTGTGCTTCCTCAGGCCTCCATTACAGCATGTATCACATTGGTGGAACTGCTTGTGTGCTTGTCTATTCCCTCACGCACCCCACTCAATGCAGGCCCCTTGAGGACAGGAATGTAGCTACCCATTTTAAGGCCACATCCATGGTGGTGGTACCTGGAGTGATCCATCTGGCCAGGCTGGGAGGAAGCAGCAAGCCCACCCAGCCTGGGAATAGAAGCAGTAGAGGGGAAAGAGGCAAAATCCTTAGCTATTTAACTGCCCCAAGACTTGTTTGGTTATTTTTTTGACAGGGAGTCTCACTCTGCTGCCCAGGCTGGAGTGCAGTGGCGCCATCTTGGCTCACGGCAACCTCTGCCTCCCAGGTTCAAGTGATCTTCCTGCCTCAGCCTCCTGAGTAGCTGGGATTACATGCATATGTCACCACGCCCAGCTTATTTTTGTATTTTTAGTATAAATGGGGTTTCCCTATGTTGGCCAGGCTGATCTCGAACTCCTGACCTCAGGTGATCTGCCCACCTCGGTCTCCCAAAGTGCTGGGATTACAGGCGTGAGCCACCGCGCCTGGTCAAGACTTGGTTTTAATACCTGTGAAATGGGGCAATAGCATCACTCACCAGTAGGGACGTGGAGAGATCTGAGAAAACATATACATTCAGTATATGCTCATAAACTCCACCCTCTCCTTAGATTTCTTCAGGGGTTGGAGAGGAGCTGGGCTTCCTTGGGGATTCAGCCCTGAAGAAGCTAAAAAGTCCATGGCATCTTGGGGCCATGCAAGGTGGGTCATTAGCTCACAGCAGGAAGGCGGAGAGGGCCCTGATTCCTGGGCCCTCCTTTTCACTTGAGAGTTTTTCCCTCGAAAGTTGGAAGCAGCAGAGGCCCTCCTCCCCTTCTAGGCCTGCCAGCCTTGCTGGCAGCAGAACTTGTGGTCAGCAGAGCCTGGAGGCCTGATCCTGCCAGATGACCAGATGCACTAGTAGCTGGGTGACTCTCGAAGAGAGTGGTCAAACATTGTGTACCAGGGTAGCCCCACCTCCTACCGGCCTGGGTCAGTCCTGGTTGATAGGTGCCAAGTCAGGTTTATGCCTGTTGTCTGGTCATAAGTATTAATAGTGCCGCTTTCACTCTGAAGTGCCCCACTCGTCTACTGAAGCTGAGCATACACATCCTGTGATCCAGTAATTCCTCTCCTAGGCACGTACCCAACAGAAATTTGCACATCTACTCACCAAGATATATTCTAGAACATTCATGGCAGCACTATTCACAATAGACCCCCGCCAGAAACTATCCAAATGTCCTTCAACAGAACGGATATAAAATTGTGGTATATTCATATCACATCACTAAGCAGCCCTGAGAATGAACATTCTGCAGCCACACACAGTAGCATGGATGAACCTCACAGACATAAGGATGAACAAGGAAACTAATCCAGGAGAATACAAAATATAAGACTCCATATCTCTATGTGTGCACAAACAGGTGAAATGAAACGCTGCTTAAGGTTGGGATGGTGGTTACATAGGGGTACTGGAGATGTTGTATTTATTGGTCTGCATGCTGGTGACACAAAGGTGTTCACTTTGTCAAAATGCATCAAGCCAAATAATAGAACTAAATGGAAACATCCACACTAGTTTTTTTCACCTACTCAACTAGAAAATGAACTTAAGAGTCAGCGTCCCAATATATGTAAAGTTGACTCGAACTCCCCATTCCCTGGACATTCCTGTTGGGTTCACTGAAGCTCATAGGTCGTCCTTGAGGAAACTGTATATAGGCTGACTCCAATAACCGAAAATGCTTCCTGTGGGGAAGACAGGTTCTGGTATCGACCAACCCCTGAATCCCCCAGGCCTTGACCATGTCCTTGGCCTGGAATAGCTCCCTCTTCCTGCCTGCCCTGTCCCCAACTCCTCAGCCACCCAACTATCCAAGTCTCATGAAAGCCTGCTCAAACCCGTCTCCTCCAGGACTTCCCTGACCACCCTGGGCTCCCATCCTCTCCTCCTGTAGTTCCTTGTAAGTCTTTAAGCGCCTGACCCCTTGGTCCAAGTTTCAAGAGTGCGGAGGACTTTGTTCACTGATTGTACCCCAAGAATTTGGCCCAGTTCCTGCTACACAGTAGGTTCTCAATAACTACTGAATGAAATGTTTTCTAACATGGCATCTCCTGTACTGCTATTCAGTTTTCTCTAGTACAGGCTTGATTCCGATTTCTCTAGACGTGAAATTCGCTGGGACAAGGACTAGATCCTACTCATCTTTTTATCCCTACCACTCGCTCCTCTGCTTAATACTTATTCAAAGCGGAAAGAAAGGAAAGGCTGTGAATTCAGGGCATTTACAATCCAGAAAGCGTGGAGGTGGGGGTCAGTGAGTAGAGTTATTTGGATTTCAAGGGTGTGGGTAATCCTGGAGGGGAACAAGCTACTATATTTATTTGTCTACGAATTTATTTATACCTGCCTCCTTCCAGAGAGGGTTTGAGGTGGCTTACAAAAATACACACAATACAAGGTAAAAAACAAGTCGCTGAGGAAATCAGGCCGAGGGGAAAATAAGAGTAGGAAAAACAAGATCGAGTCGCCTTGCTAGAAGTGGGCCAAAAAGTTGGCCAAGTTTTCCCACAGCCCACTCGAGGCGGAAGTCCCTCTCCCCTCCCCATCCCAGGGGCGGCCGCGGGTCCCACACGGACGGGAGAGATGTACCCGAGAGAGGGGACCGACAGGACCCTCTCCGCACCTCCCCAGCCGCCAGGCCGCCAACCCGGGGCCGGGCCTAGCAGCCTCCGCGGCCTTGGAGAGCGCGAAGTGGAGAGGAGCGCGGCTCTGGGGGGCAGCCCGAGCCCAGACCTGGGTCTCAGGGTGCTGGCGGGGAGCCTGTGACCTGGGAGGGGTTGCTGGAGGCTGAGGGATCGCACCTCCACGCCACGCCGCAGAGGTTCCCGCGCTCGAAACCGAACGCCCTCCAGCCACCACCACTCACGGCCTACTAAGCGTAGGCTTGGGGCCCAAGGCACAAAGATGGAGGGAGCGGCGCGATCCACCGGCCCCACCCCCACCCACCCGTCCGCCCGCCAGACAAAGGGGCAGGTCGCCCCTCCCCCAGCCTCCTTCGCGGGCTCCGCCGCCCTCTCCTCCCCTCCCCTCGGGCCGCCCTTTGGTGACTTCCTCTCCCCTCCAGGGGCGGCCCCGGGACTTCTCAGGAACTGCGTTTCACCTGGACGCGGGGCGGGGAGCCGGCGCGCAGAGGGCGGCCTCCGGGCCCACCCCTAGGCCGGGCCGGCCCCAGGCCCGCGCCCTCCCCTTTGAACCCGCGCTCCCAGCCCCTGGCGCCTTCCCGCCCAGGCGCCCCCGCCCCCACCCGGCCGAGCACGTGCTGCCCGGGCCCCGAGCGCTTCCCGCCGCACGGGTGGGGGCTGGGCCCACCCCCCGCCCGCTCCCCCCCCCCACCGGAAACATTCCTGCCACATTCCTGCAACTGCGAGGCCCAGCCCGCCGCTCCCCACCCCGCCTCCGCGCCGGGCCCAGGGCTTTCCTGCGTCCCCTCCACCGCCGGCTCGCCCCCTGAGGAGGGGGCTGGGCCAGGGCCTCGGCTGACCGGGAAGAAGGGGAGCAGAGAAAAACATGAGTCACAGCCGTGTGTCACTGGAGCGCATTTCAATTCCCTGCATCACAGGAGGTGTGGAAGGCCGCCTCGGGGACCGGGCGCGGGAGGTGCGCCCGAGAAGGCCCCGGGCCGGCCTGCAGGGCGCGCCTCTCCGCCTGCGCCCTTTCCTCCCCCATCGCCCTCCCCGCCATCTTCCCCTTTGGCTTCCTTCTCGCTCCGTGCAACAAGTCTTTGTTAAGCCGGGCGCCAGGCGGGCCAGGCGTGGCGGAGATGGCCTGCGTGCTCAGCCCCTGCCCTCAAAGCGCTTCCAGGCGACCTCTGGCCCACCTTTTATTTTTATTTACAGTCCCTGCGTAAGGGCCCAGGTCCCCAAGTGGGCCTGCGTATCTCCAGAACACCATCTAAGTCACCTCAAGGCATGAAGCCTCCCTTGGGTGTACCTGCCAACGAGCCAATCGTTGGTTTCGCTGGAAGGCTCCACCTTGATCATGGCTTGCTGGTGGCCATTAATAAAACACTTTGGATTTCACAAGTTTCACGTTTTAATTTCACAAGACTTGTATCTCACCAATCAGCCACACGCGGGTTGACACTGAAAGGCACATGCTGACACCTGTCCGCCCAGGGGAAATCTACCAGCCCTCTATTTCAGTGAGGGGGCGGCGTGTAGGCCGCGGAACTCTCTAACGAGCGTGTTTCTCTTCACCCCCTCGGCCCGCGTGGACCCCCGTCCATCCCCACAGACCCTGGGGGGGGGCCTGGCCCACACGCCCAGGAAGCCCCTAGAGGTGACTCTCCCTGGGACCACTGTACCAGGGAGGAAGGATACCGCCACCCGTCACCACCCCCCGCGAGAAGCTCCTTCGTGACTCCTCTGTGCGTGCCTTCCCACACCTCCTGCGTCCGGGACTGCGAGGAGTGGGCGGTCGACTCGAGTTCGCAGCCCAGGCCTCCCACACGCCCCTCCCCGCCGTCAGCACCCACCCGCGCGGCAGCGGCGGCTGGCGGGCGGCCGCCCTTTTAAATCCCCGGGCTCATTTGCATGGCCCCGCCCCCTGAGTGACACGGCTGGCGCGGGCGGGCCCGTCCCCCCTGCCCCTGGGTCGCTCTTTTTAAGCTCCCCTGAGCCGGTGCTGCGCTCCTCTAATTGGGACTCCGAGCCGGGGCTATTTCTGGCGCTGGCGCGGCTCCAAGAAGGCGTGAGTTCGCGGCCGCTCCGGTGGCTTCTTTTTTTTGTATCTATAATTTAATTAAATTATTTATTTATTGAGGCCGCGCACGGGCCGTGCCCAGCTTCCTGCCCCTCGCCATCCTTCGGGGGAGGGGGAATATTTTTGTCCCCCCGCCTGGCTGTGACACATAAATACCCCGCGGGGGCCTGGGCGGCGAGCACGCGGCGGCGGCGGTCTCTGAGCGCCTCTGCTCTCTCTCCCGGTTTCAGATCCGCATTTGCTACCAGCGGCGGCCGCGGCGGAGCCAGGCCGGTCCTCAGCGCCCAGCACCGCCGCTCCCGGCAACCCGGAGCGCGCACCGCAGGCCGGCGGCCGAGCTCGCGGTGAGTCGTCCCCGGGGCCCGCGG